>NC_041382.1:425196450-425287097 GCF_002162155.2 Triticum dicoccoides
CGACTGGCCCCTATGGGTCAATGACAAGGGGCCCCCAGCGCCCAGAACGTTTTCTTTTAAAAAATTAATTAAATAAAAATAAAAATTAAGTAATAATAAAAATAAAATTAATTAATTAACATAATTAACTTAATTAATTCGGATTAAATTAACTAACTAAGATTAATTAATCTAATGATTAATTAACCTAATTAACTACTGCTAATTAACTAACTAACAGAGAATGACAGTGGGCCCACCCCTAATTAATACTAATTAGGTTAATTAAATTGTTTAATTAAAATGTGTCACTGACCAGTGGGACCCACTGGTCAGGTTGACCAGTCAACCCTGTTGGCTGCTGATGTCAGCATGACATCATGCTGATGTCATAAACACAATTTTGAATTAATTTAAATAATTAAATAAATTTCAGAAATTCATAAAATATTTAGAAAATCATATATTTTAAACCGTAGCTCGGATGGAAAAACTTTGTACATGAAAGTTGCTCAGGACGACGAGACGAATCCGGTTACACAGCTCGTTCGTCCGTCACGCATCCCTAGCATAGCAAACACGCAACTTTCCCCCCTCCGGTTCGTCTGTCCGAAAACGCGAAACACCGGGGATACTTTCCCGGATGTTCCTCCCCTTCACCGGTACCACCTCGTACCGCGTTAGGGCACACCTAGCATCACGCTTTGTCATGTCATGCATCGTCATGCATTTGTTTGCATTATATTTATTGTTTCTTCCCCCTCTTCTCTCGCTAGACATCGAGACCGACGCCGCTGCTACCCAGTACGACTACGGTGTAGACGACCCCTCTCTCTTGCCAGAGCAACCAGGAAAGCCCCCCTTGATCACCAGATATCGCCTACTCTTCTCTATACTACTTGCATTAGAGTAGTGTAGCATGTTACTACTTTCCGTTAATCCTATTCTGATGCATAGCCTGTCATTGTTGTTACAACTGTTGATACCTTAACTACAATCCTAAATGCTTAGTATAGGATGCTAGTGTTCCATCAGTGGCCCTACACTCTTGTCTGTCTGCCATGCTATACTACTGGGCCGTGATCACTTCAGGAGGTGATCACAGGCATATACTATATACTTTACACTGTTACATTACCGGTGATACTGTTTGGAGATGGGGGCTGAAGGGGCAGGTGGCTCCATCCCGGTAGAGGTGGGCCTGGGTTCCCGACGGCCCCCGACTGTTACTTTGTGGCGGAGCGACAGGGCAGGTTGAGACCACCTAGGAGAGAGGTGGGCCTGGCCCTGGTCGGTGTTCGCGGATACTTAACACTCTTATTCTGGCATTCTGCAGTTCAGTCCACATATGATACCCTTATTCCATTTGATACCCATGCATATGTAGTATAGCTCCTTGCTTGCGAGTACTTTGGATGAGTACTCACGGTTTCTTTCTCCCCCCTTTTCCCCCTTTCCTTTCTTTCTGGTTGTCGCAACCAGATGCTGGAGTCCAGGAGCCAGACGCCATCGTTGATGACGACTACTACTACTCGGGAGGTGCCTACTACTACGTGCAGCCCGCTGACGGCGACCAAGAGTAGTTTAGGAGGATCCCAGGTAGGAGGCCTGCGCTTCTTTCGATCTGTATCCCAGTTTGTGTTAGCCTTCTTAAGGCAAACTTGTTTAACTTATGTCTGTACTCAGATATTGTTGCTTCCGCTGACTCGTCTATGATCGAGCTCTTGTATTCGAGCCTTCAAGGCCCTGGCTTGTAATATGATGCTTGTATGACTTATTTTATTTGTGGAGTTGTGTTGTGATATCTTCCCGTGAGTCCATGATCTTGATCGTACATGTTTGCGTGTATGATTAGTGTACGGTCAAATCGGGGGCGTCACATTAGGGTTCTACCCTACATCAGACCTGGCTTAGTGACGTCAAGAGCCAGGTCTTGGGGACTTGGTAGAGGTATATAGAGGCCATGAGATTGAGCTTTAGACTTAACTTTGTGACATGTAGAGCATCGGTTGGTGAAACGATTGATGTTCCGAAACATCTTGGGCCAAAAGTAGTTCTTCGAGAGCATGGCGAACATCTTGTCGCGTCCAAAATGTCCCATTAAGCCTCCTCCATGAGATTCTTGCAAAAGCAACAAACGAAGAGAAGACTCGGGGATGCAAAGTTTGTTAGCTCGCATAAGATATCCATTTTTGATGTAATAGCGTTCCCAAGGGGTGTGCGACAAACACTTGGCATAAGGAGTAGAAAAAGTTGCATCATGCTCATACAAGTCTTTGATATGCTCGAAGCCAATGACATCTAACTCAAGTTGTGTAACAAGCATGCATATGCGGGAAAGAGCATCCGCTATGATGTTTTCTTTTCCTTTGATGTACTTTATGACATAAGGAAAATACTCAATAAATTCACTCCACTTAGCATGACACTTGTTCAACTTGGTTTGGCCCTTAAGGTACTTGAGAGTCTCATGATCGGTATGAATGATGAACTCATGGGGACGAAGGTAATGTTCCCATTCATGCAAAACGCAGACTAAAGCATATATCTCTTTGTCATAGATGGGGTAATTGAGTTGCGCTCCGGAAAGTTTCTCACTAAAGTAAGCTATGGGGCGCTTCTCTTGCGTTAACACACCGCCTATGCCATTACCACTAGCATCGCAATGAATCTCAAAAGGCTTGTCGAAGTTGGGTAAAGCAAGCACGGGAGCATGAGTAAGCAAATTCTTAAGCTCATTGAATGCGGTATCTTGGGATGGTCCCCAAACGAAAGGCGCATTCTTCTTGCTCAAAGCATGTAAAGGCGAAGCAATGGTGCTAAAATCCTTCACAAAGCGACGATAGAAACCTGCAAGGCCAAGAAAACTATGCACTTGATCAAGTTGGTTGGTTGCGTCCAAGTCTTAATAGCATTGATCTTGGACTCATCAACATGAACACCCTTAGAAGAAATAACAAAACCCAAGAAAACGAGCTTATCAACACCAAAAAGGCATTTCTCCATATTAGCATAGAGGCGCTCTTTTCTAAGAGTTTGCAAAATGGTGCGGACATGGGTGATATGCTCTTTGATAGATTTGCTAAACACAAGAATGTCATCAAAGTAAACCACAACAAATATACCAATGTAAGGGCGAAAGACATGATTCATAAGGCGCATAAAAGTGCCCGGTGCTTCCGAGAGACCCATAGGCATGACTAACCACTCATACAAACCAAACTTGGTTTTGAAGGTGGTTTTCCATTCATCACCTTCTTGTATGCGGATTTGATAGTAACCACTCTTAAGATCAATTTTTGAAAATATAGTGGCACCACTAACTTCATCTAGCATATCATCTAGGCGTGGAATGGGATACCTATAGCGAATGGTGATAGCATTGATAGGTCTACAATCGGAGCACATGCGAAAGCTACCGTCACGTTTTGGCACAAGAATGACCGGTACAGCACAAGGGCTCAAACTTTCACGCACATGTCTGTGGTCTATGAGATGCTTTACTTGCCTTAGTATTTCTTTGGTTTCTTCGGGGTTGATGCGGTAGGGAGCTTTGTTCGGAAGCGGTGCTCCGGGGATGAGGTCGATGCGGTGCTCAATGCCTCGTAGTGCAGGTAGTCCCGGAGGTAGCTCGTCGGGGAAAACATCGTGAAATTCCTTCAAAAGAGAAGACAACACTAGAGGAAGAGTGTGAGAAGTGTTAGTTTGTGGTGCATTGTCCTTGCACACAAGGACGTAGTGTAGGACACTATATGGGTTCTCACACACTCCTCGTATCTCACTTTTGGTGGAAAATAGGACTAAGTTCTTCTTTTCGCTCATCGTGGAGGTGTTCGATTTGGGCTTGTGGGGCTTTCTCTCTTTTTGGTGGCTCGCTCTCTCACTATTCTCTCCATGATGGGTGGCTTGCTTATCGGCGATCACTTGACTTGTGGACATGGGACTAAGTACATACTCCTTGCCCTTCATCTTGAAGATGTAGTGGTTCATTCGGCCATTGTGGACGACTCCTCTATTGAATTGCGATGGCCGTCCAAGGAGATGATGACAAACGGACATTGGAACGACGTCGCACTCCAAGGTGTCTTCATACGCGCCGATTTTGAAGGATACTTGTACTCGGTGCTCTACTTGGATGGTGCCGGAGTCACTAAGCCATTGCACTTTGTATGGATGTGGATGCTTCGTCTTGGGCAATTGGAGCTTGGAGCAAAGCGCTTCCCTTGCGAGATTATGACAACTTCCTCCATCGATGATGACCTCGACGGATCGTACGTTGATGCCGGCCTTTGTGTGGAATATGGTGCATCTTTGGTCTTCTTGTTGGTGATGTTGGAAGGTCAAGACTTTGGAGACAATGATTGCGGGACTTGAGTCTTCATCGCAAAAGACTTGTTCTTCTTCATTTTTCACTTGGCGGTGCATGGCGACTTGCTCAAGGGCTTCCATTTCGCCTTCACTCATGGAGTCATAAGTGCCATCGTCGTTGAAGACCATGGTTCGCTTGTTGGTGCACTCATAGGACTTGTGGCCTCGGCCTCCGTGTCGGTGTACTAGAATAGGGGTACCCTAGTACCCCGAACTTGTGCACGGGCAGTTGCAGCACCCCGCGGCAAGGCTTGCCGGGCGAACGCCAAGACACTCCAAAGTTCCCTTGGAGCCATCCAAGAGCAAAGTATATAAGCTAAGGAGACAAGACCCTGGCAAGAGGAGCTTGCCGGGAAGGCCGATCAAGGCGCACCAAGGAACTTGCCGCGACACGCCACTCGCTCCGGCAAGGCAACAAGGCCCCGGCAAGAGGAGCTTGCCGGGAAGACAAACCAAGGTACCTCGAAGCCCGGTGAGCGACAAGCTTCCGGACCCGACAAGATGACAACAGCAGCAAGGTGCTTGCCGCGGCAGGCGGCCACTCTGCGTCCACGCTCCAGCGCATCCACCAACGTGTCGCTCTGGGGGCCTCCCCGGGCGCGCGTGGCAGGAGGCTGTGCAGCCAGCGGTGCGCAGCGGCATGCGAAGCTGACAAGATCGCCATCATGGCGAACGGTGGCGCCCCTAACGGTCCTTTTCTGCACTGTTCGGGCAACTCAGATGGGCATTTAATGCCCTTGTCCCCTGCCGTCAGGGTTAGGTAGGGTGCACTGTGCAAGCAACTGTGTCAACTACCTCGCTTTTTACGTTTTTACCCTCCTCTGCGTTGCCACCTGTCGGTGACCCCTTTAGCGTATAAAAGGAGGCCCATGCGCAACGTAGAGGGGGTTCGACTCATAGGTTCGAAGCCTCAGACAGTTTGCTTCCAGCCATCTCTCGCTTTGGAGAGCAAGAACACCAGATAATACAACCAGACAAGCAGCAGTAGGAGTGTTATCTCTCCGGAGAGCTCCGAAGCTGGGTAAACTGCTCGTGTGCCTCGCCTCGATCTGCTCTTCGTGCGATCTCCGCCCCCCGCCGAACCGAAAGGGGCCCGGTCCGCCGGCCCCATAGGTGTTCGAGGATCAGTTTCCCCGACATCTTTGGCGCGCCAGGTAGGGGGTGTCGAGATTGTGTGAACCTGATCCGGCGTTCACACGAGCTAGATCCTTATTCCCTTCATCAACATGCCACCGAAGAAGAAGACTTCAGCGGCAGCCGCTCTGTCCACGTCGTTTCCGCCACCGTTGGAGCAAACGGGTGGTGGAGTGGACGCCGGCGGAAGAACAGCCATCGATGAGGGTGCTCACAGTGCTGCCAAGTCCAAGGACAAGGCTGCACAAACCACGGCGACTGTACATGTTCCGCGCCACTCTCAGGAGGCGCAAGATCAACAGCACCATGGCGCTCGCAGCACCATGCGCATGTTAGACCAAGGCCAAGTTGGTGGATCTCGGGGCGCTCAAGACCAGCATGCGCGCCAGCATGCTGGCACGAGCGGGGCACGGTCGCCTGGACGGGATACTGCTCCTTCTAACATAGTTAGAAGTTCGAGCACGTCCCGCTCCTCGCGCCGTCCGCCACTGCCACCCACTACTCCAGCAGAAGCTTTGGCGCGAGCTCAACTTCTCCTAGATTACCCTCCAACGTCGGACAAGATCGACGAATGGAGGGCCACCATCCAGAGTCTCATCGGCTACGCCAACGGCAACACTCCACGGCGGCCGAGCGCGTCGCCGCCACCGCAGGACCGCCGGACGCGAGCCGGTGACGACGAAACGGGCGGAGGTGCAACTACCATGCAATCACCGCCCCGAAGGCCAAGATCGCCGACTCGTCGGATCCACCTCGACAGCGACTCCACTGCATCGTCGGATCCACGAGCTCGTCGCGATCAGCGCCAAGTTCTTCATGACCGACAACAAGAAGATGCTCGAACTCGCATCGAGCGCCAAAGAGAAGTGCGACGTCAATCCGACAAGCGCGCTGGGCCCTCTGTTGACATGCATGCGCCAGGGGAACCAGACGATCTGCCGTATGCGGTAGGTTGTCCTGCGTTCACTCGTGAGCTGCGGCAAGTCTAGTGGCCCAGTACAAAGAACTTCAAGCCAGACGTACCGGAGAAGTACGACGGCAAGACGCACCCGTCAGAGTTCCTTAGCATTTACAATATTGCCGTGCAAGCTGTCGGGGGACGAGATGACAAGATCCTTGCCAACTACTTCCCGCTGGTGCTCAAGCCCAACGTCAGATCCTGGCTCATGCACTTGCCGGACAACTCCATATCCTCTTGGGCTGATCTGTGCCATCAGTTTGTCGGCGCCTTTACTGGCGGACACAAGCCTCATGGCCAGGAGAGTGATCTTCATTTGCTCGCCCAGAAGGAAGGAGAGCCCCTGCGCAAGTACATTCAGAGATTCAGTAGCGTGCAGCACAACATCCCAGATGTCCACCCTGCCGCGGTGATCAGCGCGTTCCATCAGAACGTGCGGAACCGCAGGATGCCGGAAGAAATGGCTATGTGCAAGATCAGGGACGTCAGTGAGTTATATGCACTGGCCGACAAGTGCACGCGTGCTGAGGAAGGGAGGAGACTCCCCGGAGAAAATATAGGAGCAGGAGAATCTGACAGTGATGATGCTGCCCCGACAAGGAAAAACCGGCGACGGAACAACAGAAGGAGGAAAGGCAAAGAAGTGCTAGTTGTTGAGCAGTCCGGCAACGGTGGCGGCGCCAAGGAAGCCAAAGCTGGTGACTCTGGCAAGGAGGTTGCCGCGGAGGTGGCGGTCGCCGACAAGCAGGATGGCACCAACAAGCAGTATTGCAAGATTCACCGCACCAAGGGCCATGATCTTCAGAACTGCAAGAGAGTCGAGCAGCTTGTTGAGCAACAGAAAGCTGAATACGAGCGGCGCGACAAGGAGAAAGCCCAGGAAGGAGCTGGTGGATCCGGCAAGAAACGTCCCGGCCGAGGGGGATGCCGCGGCAAGGCCAAGCAGCGGCAAGGAGACAGACCTCCTCGCGGCCGCGACAAGGATGAAGATGACGGCGACGATGAGGATATGGATGATGAGGAGACTGATGAGCAGGAGTTCCAGAAAGCCACAGAGGTCCTGTGCATTGACGGTGGTGCTTCTCTGCATGCCTCGCACCGCCAGCTCAAGCAGTGGATGTGGGAGGTTAATGCAGCAGAACCACCCGTCGAGTCACGCAAGCCTCTGAAATGGTCCAGCACGCCTATCATCTTTGATATTGAGGACCACCCAGATCGCATAACTGCGGTCGGGTGCTTGCCGATGTTGGTTTCACCAACAATCCGCAACCTCAAGGTCACTAAGATGCTAGTTGACGGTGGGGCCGGCTTGAATCTGATCTCCTCCGCAGTGCTCCAGAAGCTCCAGATCCCTGACAGCGAGCTCGAAGAGACCGGCACATTTCAAGGAATCAACCCGGGAAGGAGCAAGCCAAAGGGAAAGATCATGTTGCCGGTAACATTTGGCAGTGAGCTGAACTTCAGGACTGAGAGGATCACGTTTGACGTTGCCGACATTCCATTACCTTATAATGGAATCCTGGGCCGTCCGACACTCGCCAAGTTTATGGCAGCCTCTCACTATGCGTACAACGTACTGAAAATGCCAGGCCCAATAAGTGTCATCTCTGTCCCTGGCGACAAGAAGGATGCTCTTATTTGTGCCGACAAGATCTACCGGGAAGCAGCAGCTGCAGCAGAACGGAGGACACTTGCCGCTGAAGCTCCCAGGGGAAAGAAGAAGACCAAGTCCGGCAAGAGCTCTGATGCCCACTTCGGCAAGCGCACCTCTTCGGAGTGCTGCGCTACCGTCGAGGGTGCACCATCGAGCTCCACCGGCAAGTGCAAGAAGGCGATGGCAGCTCCACCGGCAAGTGCAAGAAGACTAAGAAGGTGTCCGCCAAAGAGGATGGCACTGGTGGTACCTTCACCATCAGCGCCACTCTTGACCCCAAATAGGAAAGCGCGCTCGTTGCTTTCCTGCGGGCGAATGTCGACGTGTTTGCGTGGCAACCGTCTGATATCCCCGGTGTTCCCAGGAAAGTGATTGAGCACCACCTTGCCGTCTGTCCTCATGCGCGGCCCGTCAAGCAGAGAGTCAGGAAGCAGGCAGTAGAGCGCCAAGAATTCATCGCAGAAGAAATCAAGAAGTTGGAAGCAGCAGGCCTTGTCAGAGGAGTACTCCATCCCACGTGGTTGGCCAATCCTGTTGTTGTGCGCAAGGCTAATGGGAAATGGAGACTTTGTATTGACTTCACTGATGTTAATAAAGCTTGTCCCAAAGACCCATTTCCCTTGCCGCGTATTGACCAGGTTGTTGACTCCACAGCCGGATGTGATTTGCTTTCATTTCTTGATGCATACTCAGGATACCATCAGATCTTCATGGCAGAAGAAGATGAAGAAAAAACCGCATTTATCACCCCGTGTGGCACGTATTGCTTCGTACGGATGCCTTTCGGTTTGAAGAATGCTGGTTCAACATTCGCAAGGGTAGTTCACCATGCTTTTGAGCCACAAATACACAGAAATGTGGAAGCTTACATGGATGACATAGTGGTCAAGAGCAAGGACAAAGTGACCTTGATTCAAGATTTAGATGAGACATTTGCAAATCTGCGCAAGATCAACCTCAATCTTAACCCCGAGAAGTGCGTGTTTGGAGTCCCTTCCGACAAGCTTCTCGGGTTCTTCGTGTCTCAGCGGGGAATTGAAGCCAATCCCGACAAGATCAAAGCCATCGAGCAGATCGAAGCACCAAAGCGCGTCAAGGATGTACGAAGGCTTGCCGGTTGCGTGGCTGCTCTCAGCAGGTTTATCTCTAGATCTGCTGAGCGCGCCCTGCCGTTTTTCAAAATTTTGAAAAAGGCAGGTCCAATGAAATGGACTCCGGAAGCGGAGGCTGCACTGCAGGACTTGAAGAGATACCTGTCCTCCACTCCAACACTTGTCGCACCTAAGCCGCAAGAGAAGTTGCTGCTGTATATAGCAGCAACCAATCAAGTGGTTAGTGCTGCGTTAGTGGCGGAGAGGGAGGCGGATGATGAGCCGGCAACCGCGGCAGATCCATCCAGCGACAAGCATGGGGCTTCGCCGACAAGCTATGGTCCCGACAAACATAGGTTTGCGCAGGAGCATGATGAGATGCCAAGGAGAATGGTGCAGCGCCCAGTTTACTTTGTCAGTTCCCTTCTGCAGGGGGCTAGATCAAGGTACTCTGGTGTGCAGAAGTTGCTTTTCGGCCTCCTCATGGCCTCGAGAAAGCTGCGCCATTACTTCCAAGCACATGAGATCACAGTCGTCACTCGCTTTCCGCTGAAGAGGATACTGCAAAATCCAGAAGCAATAGGCAGGATTGTCGAGTGGGCGCTGGAACTGTCAAGCTTTGGCCTCAAGTTTGAGAGCACCTCAACTATCCAAAGTAGAGCATTGGCAGAGTTCATAGCAGAGTGGACGCCAACCCCGGATGAAGAAATGCCAGAAATGAGCATCCCCGTCAAAGAGGCAAGCAAAGAGTGGCTGATGTACTTTGATGGCGCCTTCTCGCTGCAAGGCGCCGGTGCAGGTGTGCTGCTTGTCGCACCCACCGGAGAACTCCTCAAGTACGTAGTCCAGATGCACTTTCCCAAAGAGCAAGCAACCAACAATACTGCAGAGTATGAAGGATTGCTTGCCGGTCTCAGAATCGCAGCAGACCTTGGGATTAAGAAGCTCATTGTCAGGGGTGACTCACAGCTTGTCGTCCGACAAGTGAACAAGAACTACTAGAGTCCGCTGATGGAAGCGTATGTCGATGAAGTGAGGAAGCTAGAGGAGCACTTTGACGGCCTACAAATGGAGCATATCTCAAGAGCTCAGAATGATATTGCTGATGGCCTGTCAAAGTGCGCCGCACTAAAGTTACCTGTGGAACCAGGGATCTTTGTGCTAAAGTTGACTCAACCATCCATAACACCATCAACTAAACAAAGCAAGAAGAGGAAGATGGTTTCTGGTGACTACTTTCCGGCAGAGCTCCCCGAAGCCGCCGCCAAGAAAGTCCCCAAGATCAACACCACAGATGCTGAGGGGCAGTCTGCTCCGGCAAGCCTTATGGTTTGTTCCGTTGAAGCAGACGCTCCCGACAAGCTTTTCTCCGGCAAGCTTGCCGGGGAACATCAAGCTCCGGCAGAGCCGCAAGTCCTTGCCGTAGAAGCAGATGATCCCGCAGCAGCAGATGTGCCTTTAGTCCTTGTTGTCGAGCCACAGGCTCCAGCATGGGCACAGCAGATTGTCCATTTCCTTCAGACAGGAGAACTTCCCGAAGAGCAAGAAGAAGCGGAAAGAGTAGCCCGGCAGTCAAGTATGTACCAGTTTGTCGATAGCATACTGTACAGAAGAAGACTCAACGGTGTGAAATTGAAGTGTATTCGCCGGGAAGATGGACAAAAGTTGTTGGCAGAGATACATGGAGGCATATGTGGCCACCACATAGGTGCAAGAGCACTTGCCGGCAAAGCTTTCCGGCAAGGTTTCTTTTGGCCGACAGCCCTCCAGGATGCAACTGCACAAGTAACCAAGTGTGAAGCGTGCCAGTTCCACTCCAAACAGATACATCAGCCAGCTCAAGCTCTCCAGACGATCCCTTTATCCTGGCCATTTTCGGTCTGGGGGCTCGATATTCTCGGCCCCTTCCCCCGAGCTGTCGGGGGCTTTGAGTACTTGTACGTCGCAATCGACAAGTTCACAAAGTGGCCGGAAGTGCAACCAGTGAGAAAGGTGACAACACAGTCAGCAGTCAAGTTCTTCAGGTCGATTGTTTGCCGTTTCGGGATTCCCAACAAGATCATCACCGACAACGGCACGCAATTCATGAGCCGCACCTTCATGCAGTACGTCCAAGACCTTGGCGCCAAGGTCTGCTTCGCTTCGTTGCTCATCTGAGAAGCAACGGTCAAGCAGAGAGGGCAAATGCTGAAGTGCTGCGCGGGCTCAAGACCAGAACTTTCGACAGGCTACAAAAGTGCGGAAGGAACTGGATCGAGGAGCTGCCGGTGGTTCTTTGGTCGATCAGAACGACGCCAAATCGAGCCACTGGCCAGACACCTTTCGCTCTAGTCTACGGAGCAGAGGCAGTTCTCCCCATGGAACTTGTATACGGATCACCTCGAGTGCTCGCTTATGATGATCTTGAGCAAGAACAGCTGCGACAAGACGACGTGCTGCTCCTTGAGGAAGATCGTCTTCAGACTGCTGTACGAGCTGCTCGATACCAGCAAGCTTTGCGCCGCTATCATAGCCGCAAAGTAAAAGCCAGAAGCTTCGAGGAAGGCGACCTTGTTCTTCGGCGCGTTCAATCCGCCAAGAATTCCAACAAGTTGACGCCGAAGTGGGAAGGCCCTTATCGGGTGAGACAAGTCACAAGGCCTGGCGCTGTCCGCCTTGAGACCGAAGATGGCATTCCAGTGAGCAACTCCTAGAACATAGAACATCTTCGTAAGTTTTTCCCATAAGGCGCGGTTGCCGGAACCCGTTCCGGCAACCACCTTTTGTACAAGTCTTGCCGCTGTTGCATATAATCCTTTGTACAAAGCCGGGCGCAGATCCCGCGCATAAGTAAAACCCATGTGCTCCGCACAGCTTGTCCATTTCATGCGTTAGTTCCTTTCTTGCATGTGATTATCTGACACTCTGTGCATCACTTACATCCGGTAAGCAGTAACGAGCCAAAGTGCTCCATATTATTATTTTCTCTTCTTTCTTTTTCTTTTAAAGGAAAAGAAGGTTCTCTCACACACAAGTTCGCCGGGGGGAAGGAGATGATTGTGGTGTGGGCCAGGCATCGTTCAAGCAAAGACTTGCCGTACTGGGAAGCAAATAACAGAAAAGCTAAGTTGCCAAAGTTTGAGCAATCACTTTTTTTTAATTTTTGAGTTATCCTCCTCGAACGACCCTGCTTTGTATGGAAAACCTGTGCGCGGAGGAACCAACTCGTGGCTAGTTGCGCCCTTACTTTGTTTCGAGTCCGCTCAACAACTTAAGCGTGCTCCATCTAGTCGCGACAAGGTTTCTTGTCGGAAGCAGCGCCGCCAGCAGGCTGCTGAAGTTCCGCACTCAGCGCTCGCGGCTCGGGCGCCTGCGCCAATAAGTTCCCTAGAAGCGTAGGGTGAAAACATACAAAGGGAGGAATCTAGTAGAGGAAATAACATTGCAACTGATAGACAGAAATAAAGTTATATTACAAAGATAACTTATCGCAGCTCTAATAGACTGTTTTCATGACATGACTAGCAGCGACAAGGGAAAAGAAGAAATGGGCGGCCTAGTCTACGCGCCTGCCCTCGACTCGCTTGATCTCGCACACCTTGTCCACAATGGGTGCGACAAGGGCCTTGAGTGCGTCCAGATCGGCGTCAGGCGGCAAGGATCAGAGGACGTTGGTGAAGCTGAGGCCTGGATTGCGGAAGGCCACCTTCATCAGCACCTTCTGGAGAACCCCAACGCAGATTTTGCGCGACTCGTCGGCCAGCTGCTTCGGGATCCTCTCCCGGAGCCGCTGGAGTGTCGTCGCCACGCCCTTGAAGAATAAGCTGAGCTTGGCGCTGGGTTGAAGGCTCTCGTCGGAAGGATATCCAAAGTCATCCATCCCCAGCTGCGCCAGCTCCTCGTTGATGGCGGCGGCAGTGTTCACCAGGCCCTCGGTCCAGTGCTCCACCGTGTCTCTGAAGGAGTTCTGGGTGACTGCAATGCTCTCCAGCAGCGCCGCGTCAGCCTTGACCTTCTCCGCCAAGGTCTTCTCCCGCTCCTTGGCGGCCTCCAGCGTCTGCGTCAGCGTGGCCAGCTTCAGCTACAGGTCCGCTTTGGAATCCTTGGCGGCGCTGAGCTCCTTGCCCCTCTCAGCGAGAAGGCCTTGCAGCTCACCATGGGCGGCAGCATCCTTCTCGCGCTCACGCTTGAGCGTGGCAAGCTCCTCGCCACTCTTCCCAATTTCGGCCTCCAGCCGCGCCACCTTCTCCTCTAGTTCCCTCTTGGCGGCCTCTGCAGTTGCCGCGGCATCCTTGGCCTCCTTGAGCGCCCCGCCAAGTGCTCGCTCGCGCTCGGCGAGCTCTTCCTCGTAGCTGTCGAGGTGGGCCTTCCGCTGCACTAGCTCGCCTTCCCGCGCGGACTGCTTCTCGGCAGCAAGCCTTTGCTCCTCCTCAGCCTCGGCCTTCTCGAGAAGAAAGGCCGTGCGCTCCTCGTCTACTCGCTCCCGCTCCTGCGCCAGGGATCGAAGAGCTTCTTGATTTTGTCCCCGGAGCTCCTCCGCGCGCTTCTCCATGTCAACTCCCGCCTTCGCGACAAGCGCTTCCCGGGAAGCCAGCTTGGCTTGCCGGGTGCGGTAGAGTGACAGCAGCTTCCGCAGCAGCTGCTCCTCCTCAGGCTCGCCACTGCTGCTGCCGGGTGCGTCAACCAATGCCAGCCCAGCCGAGGCGAGCACCTCCCCATCAAAAGTCTCCCCCTCGACTGGCGCCCTGGAGCTCGACGCCCAAGGTAGCTTGATGAAGATGTTGTCACCGGCCTGCAGGTAGGCGCCGGGCTGGGGCTCCTCGAAGCCCGACTCCGCAGAAGCAGCGGAGGGTTCGGCGGTCGGTGCAGCGCCCGGCGCTCCTGCGACCTCAGGGTCGTCAGTGCGATCGCCCGACCCCTCGCCGTCTTCCGCAGCAGCAGCCCCGGCGGCCTCCTCGCCGGCGGTCACATCAGCACCGGCACCTTCCTCGCCGGCGCCCTCTGTCTCCATTGGCTCAGCCGAAGATGGATCTGAAGAACAAAGAAGGGAGGGAAACCAATCAAAAAAATCCAAGAAAGGAAAAACGAAAGAAGCAGAACCCAAGGGAGAATTTTTGGGCAAGTGGATTACCTGCGCCAAGATCTTCAGTAGCGGCCTCGGTCGCCACAGGATCAGCAGTGCCATCCCTTGCCGGAGAGTCCCCCCTTGCCGGAGAGCGCTCCCTTGCCGGGGACTCCTCCCTTGGCGGCGCAGTCGAAGCAGGTGGCTCTTCGGGATCGGCCTCCGGGCGCTCCTGATGAGGCTGCTCTGCTCCTGCGCAAGTCAACAAGCAGGATATCAACAAAGGAAAAAGCACTCAAGCGTGCCCGACAGCAGAAGGCTAAACTATGAACTTACGCTGGGGGCTGCTACGAGGAGTGATTGCCGGGTCCGTCAAGGTGGTCTCTGACCCACCTCCTGCCGACGCAATGGGGTCATCCTCGATGACGATCACCTCGGCCTTGGCCCTCTTCGCCGCTCTCTGGGCCAGTGTTCTGAAAAGAAAAGAGTCCAGATTGGAGCAAGTCAGATACAAGATATAAACAGCAAGATTGAAGGATTATAAGGGCGCCAAAGAAACTCACTCTTCTTCCTCCTCATCGGAGCTGAGCGCGGAAAGATCGAAGTCCGGCCCTCCTCCGGTGCGGCGAGGTGGAGGAGTAGGATCCCTTGCCCGCTTGGCGGGGGCGGTGGCGGTGGCCCGGGAAGATCCCGCTCCAGTTGCCGCTGTTGCGTGAGGCGCTCCCGCGGCAACATTGCTTGCTGCGGTGGAGCGCGTCGCGCAGCTCGGTGGCTGTGGAGCCGGCTGCCGCCCTGCTGCGTCCCTGGCCCTGCGAAGGCGCCTCCTTGGCGGGGCCGAGGGCTCCGCCTGTGGCAAGCTCTCTGAAGGCTCAGCCTCCTCCTCGCCGGCCTCGCTCGACTCGGCTTCAGAACCGGCAGGCTCCTCCTCGCCCATGAACTCCGCACGTTCGGCAAGGTTTGCCGCCTCTGCAGCCTCCGCCTCCTCCACAGTGAACCCAAATACACCCGCAGCAGCTGTGGCCACAGCCTCTTCCGCCCTGGTAGCGATAAGCTGCAGCTCCTCGTCGGTGGTGTCACGAGTGAGGCTCTTCTGCTCGTCAGCGCGGACCGGCAACTCCTCCAAGGTGTCGAAGAACGCTCGCACAACATCGTCCGCAGGCTCTTGCCAAGTGGGGACGATGCCGTGTGAATCGCACAACATCATCATGGCGCGGATCCGATCAAGCGAAGAGTTATTGCACAAAGGAACTACGCCCCTCGGCAGTGTGAATGGGTGATGGGGGTCGCGTTTGAATAACTCCAAGAGCATTGCATCCAACTCCAAGATAGTGAAGTTGTAGTTGAGGCCCGGCCGCAGCCTCATGATGTCCGCTGAATTCTTGAATTCCCAGGCGGGCCTCCTCCTCTCCTGCAGGGGGGCAATGCGGCGGCGGAGGAAATCTGCCCCGACAGCACCTACGGTGAGCCCGGCAAGCCTGAGGCGAAGAATCCTAGTGATGGCGATCTTCAGCCTCTCGTCTTCCGGGGCTATGTTACTCCAGTCATTGCCGCACACTATTGGAGTTTGGCGCACGGCGGTGAAGGGCTGCGGATCCTCCTCGACAATCCAACACCACTCCGCTCTCCACTCCTCCCACTTGCTGCGAAGCTCACCCTCCAAGTACGCCTCCTTCTTGCCGACTCTCGAGACCCAGGCAATCCCTCCGGCAAGCGGCTCTCCTCTCTCTACCCGAGGTATGAAGAAGTGGTGGAAAAGGGCTACACTAGGGTGGACTCCGACAAAGTTTTCGCACAAGTGTGCGAAAACCGCCATGGTCAAGACAGCATTGGGGGTGAAGTCAAGGAGGCGGAAGCCATACGTGTTCATAATGTCACAAAAGAATTCCGAGAAGGGCGGGCAGAGCCGGCAGTAGAAGAATAGCGGGAAGAACGGGTACCCATTTGGAGCCGACTCCGAGGCAGCAGCCGGGAGTACCCTCGTGCGCGGATGCGCACGCGTCTCCGTCGCCCAAAAGAGGTAGAAGTACTCCCTCAGCTCCTGCACTCCGAGCTGGGGGGTGAAGATCGCCCGCTCCTTCCGCAGCGCCGCGAGCCGCTGCGCCTCGGCTGACTTCACGCCCTTTCCCTTGTCGCCTTTCGGGGCCATGGCGGAGGTGGTGGAGAAGGTCGACGGCGTGGTGATGCTGCTGGCAATGGGGGGGCGGAGTGCTGCTCTCTCGGCTTTGAGAAGAAGAGGGGAGCGGCGGAGTTTGTGAAGAAGGAGTAGCTGCAAGCAGCGAGGGGGAACGAACTGCCCCTTCTTCCTCTGCTTATAAAGAGGGACGGGGCGGACGTTTCGGCCTTCCACTTAAACAACCACCCACGATCTCTCCCACGATGCCGCAATCAACGCGTGCCGTTATGGGAGAGTGCGGTGGATACGGAGCGAGATTTGGTGTAGCCCAGCCCGCGTGTGCCCGTGCCCTGTCTTGGGCCTGGCCCAACAGCGCTCGGCACCGTGTCTGGCCCAGGCCCGGGGGCTCCTGTCGGTGTACTAGAATAGGGGTACCCTAGTACCCCGAACTTGTGCACGGGCAGTTGCAGCACCCCGCGGCAAGGCTTGCCGGGCGAACGCCAAGACCCTCCAAAGTTCCCTTGGAGCCATCCAAGAGCAAAGTATATAAGCTAAGGAGACAAGACCCCGGCAAGAGGAGCTTGCCGGGAAGGCCGATCAAGGCGCACCAAGGAACTTGACGCGACGCGCCACTCGCTCCGGCAAGGCAACAAGGCCCAGGCAAGAGGAGCTTGCCGGGAAGACAAACCAAGGTACCTCGAAGCCCGGTGAGCGACAAGCTTCCGGACCCGACAAGATGACAATAGCGGCAAGGTGCTTGCCGCGGCAGGCGGCCACTCTGCGTCCACGCTCCAGCGCATCCACCAACGTGTCGCTCTGGGGGCCTCCCCGGGCGCGCGTGGCAGGAGGCTGTGCAGCCAGTGGTGCGCAGCGGCATGCGAAGCTGACAAGATTGCCATCATGGCGAACGGTGGCGCCCCTAACGGTCCTTTTCTGCACTGTTCGGGCGACTCAGACGGGCATTTAATGCCCTTGTCCCCTGCCGTCAGGGTTAGGTAGGGTGCACTGTACAAGCAACTGTATCAACTACCTCGCTTTTTACGTTTTTACCCTCCTCTACGTTGCCACCTGTCGGTGACCCCTTTAGCGTATAAAAGGAGGCCCATGCGCAACGTAGAGGGGGTTCGACTCATAGGTTCGAAGCCTCAGACAGTTTGCTTCCAGCCATCTCTCGCTTTGGAGAGCAAGAACACCAGATAATACAACCAGACAAGCAGCAGTAGGAGTGTTATCTCTCCGGAGAGCTCCGAAGCTGGGTAAACTGCTCGTGTGCCTCGCCTCGATCTGCTCTTCGTGCGATCTCCGCCCCCCGCCGAACCGAAAGGGGCCCGGTCCGCCGGCCCCATAGGTGTTCGAGGATCAGTTTCCCCGACACTCCGCAAGTGAAACACTTGAAGGAACTCGTCTTGATGGTCTAATCGGTTGGGGTTGATGATGATGAAGCTCTCGGCTTGACGTTGCTCGTAGTAGGATGGCTTGTAGTTGACGAAGCTTTCTTGGAAGTCGAATTGTCGATGTTGGTAGAAGAAGGCTTTGTAGTCGGTGTTAGAGTCGTTGAAGCTTGGTTGTTGGAGAAGCCGTAGGACTTGGATGAGAACTTGGCATACTTGAAGTCATCTTGCACTTGGCGTTCCACTTTGGTAGCTTGGTGCACTAGCTCAATGAGACTGGAGTATGGTTGGAAGTCAGCGATCTTCTTGATGGGATGATTGAGTCCATTCAAGAAGCGTGCCATTATTTGCTCATCATCTTACGTGACATTGGCTCTTATCATTGCAATCTCCATCTCCTTGTAGTATTCTTCAACGCTCTTGGTTCCTTGTTTGAGTTGTTGGAGTTTCTTGAAGAGGTCGTGGTTGTAGTAGGTAGGTACGAAGCGTGCTCTCATGACATCCTTCATTTGCACCCAAGTAGTGATGGGTGGTTCACCTCTTGCCTCTCGGCGCTCTTTGATTTGTTCCCACCAAATGAGCACATAGTCTTGGAACTCAAGGGATGCCATTGTGATCTTCTTCTCTTCTTCATAATTGTGCAAACAGAAGATCTTGTCAACTTTCAATGCCCATGAAAGGTACTCTTCGGGGTCGTTGCTTCTGTTGAACTTGGGCATGGTGAACTTGAGTTTGCCGTAACGTTGCTCGTCATTGTGTTGGGGTCGGGGATGATGACGCCCATGTTGTTGATGATTGTTCAACTCGTGGTGCTCTTGGCGCGGAGGGTTGTCAACCACGTGTTGCTCTTGTCGTGGGGGATCTCCATTGTCTTCATGATCTTGAGGGACTAGTTGTTCTTGGTGTGCTTGTGGAGGAGCTTCTCGAGATCGAGGAGGAACTTTATGGTGCACGTGAGCTTGATAAATCCTCTCGCGGTCTTCTTCGCGAAGTGCTTCGGCATGTTCACGAGCTTGTCGGCCTTGGTCGGCTACGGCTCGACTTGAATCGCGTAGAGCTCGTTGTGCCTCAAGTGCTTGAGTGTCACGGAGTTGTTGTTCTTGACGTTGTGCCTCGGCATCTTGTGCATTTTGGTGTAGACGCACGCGTTCTTCCTCTTCATGTTGGCGTTATCGTTGCCGTTCTCGTGCTAGCGCAAAGGCTTCTTGGGTTTGACATCGTCGGTGCTCTTGCAAGTCGGTGTCGTGTAGAGGATTGAGGTTTGCTTGATGCTTGTTGCGCGCGGCACGTCGAAGAGTGTTCGATGTCGGTGTACTTGAACCGGAGAGGGTGAAGTCGGAGTGGCGACTTGAACGGCTCCTTCTTGAAGTGGAAGAAGAGCGGTTGAGCAACAAAGCGCGAATCTCGTCCATCCTTGCGTCATTCTCTTGCTTGTGATCGTCGAGCTTGTGGTCAAAGTAGTCCCTTGTACATTGCTCGGAGAGTCGCAAGTCGGTGGCGAGGTTGTCGATGCGGTCACTCATGGCTTGTTGTTCTTGATGCAAAGCACGTTGTGCACCAAAGAGGTGACTCTTGGTGACGAAGGAGTTCATGGCATCGTCTTGCTCCATGACGAGTGGGTTGGTATAAGTACTTGGCCTATCCATCATTCCAAGACAAATGTGAGTGGTAGAAAGAGAAGAACGAATACCAAATGTACCTTGACCGAAGTTGAAAGTGGATCGATGATCACTCCAATGTAGGACAAGGAAATAGCACGATTGGTACCAATTCTTGTCGGTTTCTCACACCTACACAAGTAAAAGCTTATGGTGGAGCTTGGTTAGGATGGTGGCACAAAATTTGATGCAATTTGTAAGTGAGCTTCAATAATGTTGGAAAAGATTCACAAGATGCAATGTAACAAGTAGACCAAGCATATAAGGTACACGGAAAGACGCACGCAAAAAGATAAGTGGGGCTGGGCAACCAAGGATGAGCCAAAATGTGGAATCCACAAAAATGCTCATGTTGCACAACACTAGAGAGACGCTAGCACAATTGCACAATAGGTGGATACAAGAACTTGTGCACAACCTACTTAGCAAAAATGCAACGACTTCTATCCCAAGTATGTTCTATGCAAGGTGTTCCGATGATATGATCCAAGATGATCTAGTATGACAATCTTAATGTTGTATGATGCTATGGTTCTTGCTTAAAAGCTCTTTGCTTATCTTTCCTTTTTGCTTAAAAGCTTGATTGGCTCTTTGATGTTTGAGCTCTTTTCTCATGCAATGCTTGATGAACCAAGATAGTGATTGTGTATGCGGTAATAACTTTGTGACACAAGGGATGATACCAATATATGCAACAATGATGTATGTATGCTATGGGAGGTATGATCACTAATGTGCACAAGTCTCGTTGCCGGCAATACTCAATGGCTAGTCTCGATGGGTAAGCAACGCAAAGGAGTAAGGCTATGAAGGCTATCAATGTGGCAAGAGTGATATGTCCAATACGAAGATGAGGTTACCGCACTTGCTTACGGTTGAAGGTTACAAAAGGATGAGATTGTAGTCGTTGTCGTAGTGCACGGTCTTCAGTACATTGGCGAAGATGCCGCTGCACCATGGACGGAGTTGTCGAAGTAGCTAAAATCGTCGAAGATGTGCGAACTTTCTGTCTAAGCTAGAAGGTCCGGGCAAGACGGAAGGTCCGGGGTCCGGAGGTTTCGATGCGGCCAGAAGGTCTGGGGGCCAGAAGGTCCGGGCGTGTCCGGAAGGTCCGGTGGTCGCGAAACTGGCAAGAACAAAGAAGTGGGGATCGTGGACTTGGGCGGAAAAACTTGAGGAAAAACCCAAATCCACAGGGGAAAATCAAGGAAATTGGTGGAAAAGAAGGGTGGGGAGGCTAGATCTACGAGCCACACACGAAATTCACGGATCAAATCCAACAAAACTTCAACACACCAACAAATCACAGAAAACAAATTTGGGGCTATTTTTGGTGGGGATTTTTGGATTAGGACGAAAAACAACAAAATTAGGCTAGAAACACAACGGGGAGGCTCCGAAATCGTGATCAACGTGGACCATGATACCAAGATGATGTAAGGTAGAACCCTAATCGCCCGATCTTTCACGAAAGGAGCCGAATCCCGCGATGAACACGAAGAACACAAAGGGGAAAACGAGGGAAACACAAGGGAAATAGGAGAGGAACACTCAAACCAACAAGATAGTCACACACGTGCTAGATCCCCGAATACATAGAGTAAGATACACGATCCACGATCAACTAGGGACGATACACGGTAACCGGTCTTCTCTGTGAGGAGATCTTGATGTTCTTCCCTAAAGAGGGGTCTTGAATCCGCTTCGGGAATCTTCTCCGAGGAGGTGCGATCTCCGAGGAGAAGGTAACCAAGTGGATGAGCAAAGCTGTCACACAAACATGAGCTATCACTTTGCTAACCCTAAAACGTAGGTAGGAGAAGAGTATTTATAGTCTAGGTGACAAAAGGGTACATGGGCCTCGACCCAAGTCGCTGCGCGTAGGCAGGGCCAGAAGTTCCGGGGAGGGTCCGGCTTACCCAGAGAGTTGGCACGGGTGGAGCTGGGTTGGCATCCGGGGGCCGGAAGGTCCGGGCTGGCCGGAGGTTCTGGGCACCGGAAGGTCCAGGACGGGTTCCGGGCTAACCAGAGAGTTGGCACGCCTGGGCTGGTCGAAGTTGTCGGAGGCCGGAAGCTTCGGGCCGGCCGGAAGGTCCGGGGGCCGGAAGTTCTAGGCTCTGGCCGGAGGTTCAGGGCTGTCCAGAGTGTTGACGCCCGTCTCTTCTTCTACATCCCTCAGCTCCGTGTCTTGAGCGTTGTACCTGATCACACATAGCATCTCCAACTTAGGCAGTAGCCATGTCTCACTTGAAGATGAGGGAAACTCAAGTAGGAGTGATGTCACCTCGGATTGAATACCACGCGCCCTAGCTCTTGTCATGGGCCCACTTGGAGCTTGGATATTTGAGGTGGCATCCACGGGGATGGTCGTGGGATGCTCCACATCAGTATCTAGATGGCTTCTTCTCTCTCTTTGATTCTCAATACCATGTTTTCCTCGATGTTCTTGGAGATCTATTCGATGTAATACTCTTTTGCAGTCGTTTCCCTAGATCCGATGAATTGTGAATTTATGATCAGCTTATCTATGAGTATTATTTGAATCTCCTATGAATTCTTTTATGCATGATTTGATATCTTTGTAATTCTCTTTGAACTATCGGTTTGGTTTGGCCAACTAGATTGGTTTTTCTTGCAATGGGAGAAGTGCTTAGCTTTGGGTTCAATATTGTGGTGTCCTTTCCCAGTGATAGTAGGGGCCGCAAGGCACATATTGTATTGTTGCCATCAAGGATAAAAAGATGGGGTTTTCATCATATTGCTTGAGTTAATTCCTCTACATCATGTCATCTTACTTAATGCATTACTCCGTTCTTTATGAACTTTAATACTCTAGATGCATGCTGGATAGCGGTCGATGTGTGGAGTAATAGTAGTGGATGCAGAATCATTTTGGTCTACTTGACACAGATGTGATGCCTATATTCATGATCATTGCCTTAGATATCGTCATAACTTTGCGCTTTTCTATCAATTGCTCGGCAGTAATTTGTTCACCCGTCGTTATATTTTCTATCTTGAGAGAAGTCTCTAGTGACACCTATGCCCCCCGGGTCTACTTTCCATCATATAAGTTTCTGACCTAGAATTTTAGTTTCCTATTTAATTCCTTTGCAATATTTTACTTTCCGTTCCATAAACCAAAAATACAAAAAATATTATTTTACCGTTTATCCATCTCTATCAGATCTCACTTTGTAAATAACTGTGATGGGATTGACAACCCCTTTATCGCGTTGGGTGCAAGTTGGTGTTTGTTTGTGTATGTATTCGGTGACTTGTGCGTTGTCTCCTACTGGATTGATACCTTGGTTCTCAAAACTAAGGGGAATACTTACTCTACTTTGCTGCATCATCCTTTCCTCTTCAAGGGAAAAACGAACACAAGCTCAAGAGGTAGCAGGAAGAATCTGGCGCCGTTGCCGGGGAGATCTACGCCAAGTCAAGACATACCAAGTACCCATCATAAACTCTCATCTCTCACATTACATTATTCGCCATTCGCCTCTTGTTTTCCTCTCCCCCACTTTTAAATTATTTTTGAAAAGATTTTTATTTTCTTCGCCCCTCTTCCATTCGTCTTCTTTGCTTGCTCTTTCTGTGCTCGTGTGTTGAATTTCTTGCTTTGTCACGATGACTCAAGAGAATACCAAATTGTGTGACTTTTCCAATACCAACAACAATGATTTTATTATTACTCCGATTGCTCCCGCTACTAATGCGGAATCTTGTGAAATTAATACCGCTTTGCTGAATCTTGTTGTGAAAGATCAATTTTCCGACCTTCCCAAAGATGACGCATCCCATCTAAATAATTTCTTTGATTTGTGTCATATGCAAAATAAAAAAGATGTGGATAATGATATTGTTAAATTGAAGCTATTTTCGTTCTCGCTTAGAGATTGTGCTAAAACTTGGTTTTCTTCTTTGCCTAAAAATAGTATTGATTCATGGAATAAGTGCAAAGATGCTTTTATTTCCAAGTATTTTCCTCCCGCTAAGATCTTCTCCCTTAGGAATGATATTATGAATTTTAAGCAACTTGATCATGAACATGTTGCACAATCTTGGGAGAGGATGAAATTGATGATACGAAATTGCCCTACGCATGGTTTGAATTTGTGGATGATTATACAAATTATTTATGCCGGATTGAATTTCTTCTAGAAATCTTTTAGATTTGGCTCTGGAAGGTACTTTTATGGAAATTACTTTAGGATAAGCTACTAAACTCCTAGATAATATTATGGTTAATTATTCTCAATGGCATGCCGAAAGATCTTCCACTAGTAAAAAGTGCATGCGATTGAAGAGATTAATATTTTGAGTGAAAAGATGGATGAGCTTATGAAATTGTTTGCTATCAGGAGTGTTCCTATTGATCCTAATGATATGCCTTTGTCTACTTTGATTGAAAATAATAATGAATCTATGGATGTGAATTTTGTTGGTAGGAACAATTTTGGTAATAACGCGCATAGAGGTAATTTTAATCCTAGGCCTTTTCCTAGTAATCCCTCTAATAATTATGGTAATGCCTGCAACCTCTTATGGAAATTATAATAAGATGCCCTCTGAATTTGACAATAGTGTTAAAGAATTTGTGAGTTCGCAAAAGAATTTCCATGCTTTGATTGAAGAAAAATTGCTTAAGGTTGATGATTTGGCTAGGAACGTGGATAGAATTTCTCTTGATGTTGATTCTTTGAAACTTAGATCTATTCCTCTAAAGCATGATATCAATGAGTCTCTCAAAGCTATGAGAATTTCCACTAATGAGTGCAAGGAAATAACCGCTAAGATGCGTGCTAAAAAGGATTGGTTTATAAAAGCGTGTTCTTCTAGTTTCCATGAAAATAATGATGAAGATCTTAAAGTGATTGATATGACTCCTATTGAATCTTTGTTTTCCAATATAAATCTTGATAAATATGGGACTGGAGATGAGTCAACTTTAGTTAGAAGGCGTCCCAATGATTCGGAGTTTTTAGATCTTCATGCAAAAATTGATAAAAGTGAGATTGGAGAGGTCAAAACTTTAGGTAGCAATGAACCCACTATTTTGGATTTCAAGGAATTTAATTATGATAATTTCTCTTTAATAGATTTTATTTCCTTGTTCCAATCCATGTTGAATTCTCCTCATGCTTATAATCAAAACAAAGCTTTTACTAAACATATTGTTGATGCTATGATGCAATCCTTTAAAGAAAAGCTTGAATTGGAAGTTTCTATCCCTAGAAAACTTTATGATGAGTGGGAACCTACTATTAATATTAAGATTAAAGATTATGAGTGCCATTCTTTTTGTGATTTGGGTGCTAGTGTTTCCATGATTCTAAAAACTCTTTGTGATGTGTTAGGTTTTCGTGAATTTGATGATTGTTCTTTAATTTTGCATCTTGCAGATTCCACTATTAAGAAACCTATGGGAAGGATTAACGATGTTCTTATTGTTGCAAAAAGGAATTATGTGCCCGTAGATTTCATTGTTCTTGATATAGATTGCAATCCTACATGTCCTATTATTCTTGGTAGACCTTTCCTTAGAACGATTGGTGCAATTATTGATATGAAAGAGGGAAACATTAGATTTCAATTTCCGTTAAGGAAAGGCGTGGAACACTTTCCAAGAAATAAAATTAAATTTCCTTATGAATCCATTATGAGAGCCACTTATGGATTGCATGCCAAATATGATAGTACTTAGATATATTCGTGTTTTATGCGTAGCTAAGGGCGTTAAACAATAGCGCTTGTTGGGAGGCAACCCAATTATATTTTTTCTTTTTTAGTTTTAGGTTATGTTTTGCATTAAATAATTCATCTAGCCTCTGGTTAGATGTGGTTTTGTGTTTCAATTAGTGTTTGTGCCAAATAAGACCTTTGGGATAGCTTACGGTGATAGTTGATTTGATTTTGCTGAAAACAGAAACTTTTGCACTCAGGAAAACAATTCTCACTTTTAATAGGAGTGCAGTAAAATATTTGTTCTTTTTTCAGAAGATTACTAAACAAATTTCTTAGGTCACCCTAATTTTTCAGAATTTTTGGAGTTACAGAAGTATCCTAAATCTCGAGAATGCTACAGACTATTCTGTTTTTGACAGATTCTGTTTTCTTTGTGTTGTTTGCTTATTTTTATGAATCTATGGCTAGTATCGGGGGGTATGAACCATGGAAAAGTTGGAATACAGTAGATATTACACCTATATAAATAAAGAATGAGTTCACAATAGTACCAAAAGTGGTGATTTATTTTCTTATACTAACGGAGCTTATGCGATTTTCTGTTGAGTTTTGTGTTGTGAAATTTTCAAGTTTTCGGTAAGGATTTCATGGACTATGGAATAAGGAGTGGCAAGAGCCTAAGCTTGGGTATGCCCAAGGAACACCAAGGTAATATTCAAGGATAACCAGGAGCGTAATCTTGGGGATGCCCTCTGGGGCATCCCCTCTTTCGTCTGCGTTTACCGGTAACTTTACTTGAGGCTATATTTTTATTCACCACATGATATGTGTTTTTCTTTGAGCGTCTTGTATGATTTGAGACTTTGCTTTTTAGTTTGCCACAATCATCCTTGTTGTACACACCATTTGAGAGAGACACACATGAATCGTGATTTATTAGAATACTCTATGTGTTTCAGTTATATCTTTTGAGCTAGGCAATTTTGCTCTAGTGCTTCACTTATATCTTTTTAGATCATGGTGGTGGTTTTATTTTATAGAAACTGATGAACTCTCGTACTTCACTTATATTATTTTGAGAGTCTTTAAAACAGCATGGTAATTTTCTTTGGTTATAAATATAGTCCTAATATGATAGGCATGCAAGATGGATATAATAAAAACTTTCATATAAAGTGAATTGAATACTATGAGAAGTTTGATTCCTTATGATTGTTTTGAGATATGAAGATGGTGATATTAGAGTCATGCTAGTAATTAATTGTGAATTTGAGAAAACTTTTGTTAAAGTTTGTGATTCATGTAGCATGCACGTATGGTGAACCGTTATGTGATGAAGTTGGAGCATGATTTATTTATTGAATTGTCTTCCTTATGAGTGGCGGTCGGGGACGAGCGATGGTATTTTCATACCAATCTATCCCCCTTGGAGCATGCACGTAGTACTTCATTTCGATAACTAATAGATTTTTGCAATAAGTATATGAGTTCTTTATGATTAATGTTGAGTCCATGGATTATACGCACTCTCACCCTTCCACCATTGTTTGCCTCTCTTGTGTCGTGCAACTTTCGCCGGTACCTTAAATGCACCATATACCTTCCTCAAAACATCCACCATACCTACCTATTATGGCATTTCCATAGCTATTCCGAGATATATTGCCATGCTACTTTCCACCGTTCCGTTTATTATGACGCGCCCCATCATTGTCATATTTCTTTGCATAATCATGTAGTTGACATCGTATTTGTGGCAAAGCCACCTTCATACATGTCACTCTTGATTCATTGCACATCCCGGTACACCACCGGAGGCATTCACATAGAGTCATATTTTGTTCTAAGTATCAAGTTGTAATTCTTGAGTTGTAAGTAAATAAAAGTGTGATGATCTTCATTATTAGAGCATTGTCCCATGTGAGGAAAGGATGATGGAGACTATGACTCCCCCACAAGTCGGGATGAGACTCCGGAAGAAAAAAAGAGGCCAAAAAAAATGTGAGAAGGCCCAAAAAAATGAGAGATAAGAGAGAAGGGGAAATGCTACTATCCTTTTACCACACTTGTGCTTCAAAGTAGCACCATGATCTTCATGATAAGAGAGTCTCCTAGATTGCCACTTTCATATACTAGTGGGAATTTTTCATTATAGAACTTGTATTGTATGTTCCAATGATGGGCTTCCTCAAATTGCCCTAGGTCTTCGTGAGCAAGCAAGTTGGATGCATACCCACTTAGTTTCTTTTTGAGCTTTCATAAACTTATAGCTCTAGTGCATCTGTTGCATGGCAATCCCTACTCATTCACATTGATATCTATTAATGGGCATCTCCATAGCCCGTTGATACGCCTAGTTGATGTGAGACTATCTCCTTCTTTTTGTCTTCTCCACAACCACCATCTATTTCACCTATAGTGTTATGTCCATGGCTCGCGCTCATGTATTGCGTGAAAGTTGAAAAAGTTTGAGAACATCAAAAGTATGAAACAATTGCTTGGCTTGTCATCGGGGTTGTGCATGATTTGAATATTTTGTGTGATGAAGATGGAGCATAGCCAGACTATTTGATTTTGTAGGGATAAGCTTTCTTTGGCCATGTCATTTTGAGAAGACATAATTATCTTGTTAGTATGCTTGAAGTATATTGTTCTTATGTCAATATTAAACTTTTTTTGAATCATACAGATCTGAACTTTCATGCCACAATAGAGAAAATTACATGGATAAATATGTTAGGTTGCATTCCACATCAAAAATTTAGTTTTTATCATTTACCTACTCAAGGACTAGCAGCAATTAAGCTTGGGGATGCTTGATACGTCTCCAGCGTATCTATAAATTTTGATTGTTCCATTCTATTATATTATCTGTTTTGGATGTTTTATATGCATTGTTATGCTATTTTATATTTTTTTGGGACTAACCTATTAAACTAGAGCCCAGTGCCAGTTCCTGTTTTTTCCTTGTTTTAGAGTTTCGCAGAAAAGGAATATCAAATGGAGTCCAAACGGAATGAAACTTTCGCGAAGATTTTTATTGGACCAGAAGACATCCAGAGGACTTGGAGTACACGTCAGGGAAGTCACGAGGCACCCACAAGGACGGAGGGCACACCCAGGGGGGTAGGGCGCTTCCCCACCCTTATGAGCCCCTTGTGACTCCACCGACCTATTTCTTCCGCCTATATATTCTCAAATATTCCAAAACCTACGAGGAGAGACACAAAAACACTTTTCCACCGCCGCAACCTTCTGTACCCGTGAGATCCCATCTAGAGGCCTTTTCGGGCATCCTGCTGGAGGGGGATTAGATCACGGGGGCTTCTACATCAACACCATTTCCTCTCTGATGAAGCGTGAGTAGTTTCCCACAGACCTACGGGTCCATAGCTAGTAGCTAGATGGCTTTTTCTCTCTCTCTTTGATTCACAATACCATGTTCTCCTCGATGTTCTTGGAGATCTATCCGATGTAATACTCTTTTTGCGGTGTGTTTGCCGAGATCCGATGAATTGTGGATTTATGATCAGCTTATCTATGAATATTATTTGAATCTTCTCTGAATTCTTGTATGCATGATTTGATACATTTGCAAGTCTCTTCAAACTATCGATTTGGTTTGGCCAACTAGATTGGTTTTTGTTGCAATGCGAGAAGTGCTTAGCATTGGGTTCAATCTTACGGTGCTTGATCCCAGTGACAGAAGGGGAACCGATATGTATTGTATTGTTGCCATCGAGGATAACAAGATGGGGTTTTAATCATATTGCTTGAGTTTATCCCGCTACATCATGTCATCTTACTTAATGCATTACTCTGTTCTATGCACTTAATACTCTAGATGCCAGGAGGAGTCGGTCGATGCGTGGAGTAATAGTAGTAGATGTAGGCATGAGTCGGTCTACTTGATACAGACGTGATGCCTATATTCATGATCATTGCCTTATATATCGTCATAACTTTGTGATTTTCTATCAATTGGTTGGCAGTAATTTGTTCACCCACCATAATATTTTCTATCTTGAGAGAAGCCTCTAGTGAAACCTATGGCCGATGGGTCTACTTTCCATCATATAAGTTTTCGATCTACAAATTTATTTTCGTATTTACTTCATTTGCAATATTTTACTTTTCGTTCCATAAACCCAAAATACCAAAAATATTACTTTACCATTTATCCATCTCTATCAGATCTCACTTTGCAAATAACTGTGAAGGGATTGACAACCCCTTTATCTCGTTGGGCGCAAGTTGGTGTTTGTTTGTGTGGGTATTAGGTGACTTGTGCGTTGTCTCCTACTAGATTGATACCTTAGTTCTCAAAACTTAGGGAAATACTTACTCTACTTTGCTGCATCACCCTTTCCTCTTCAAGGGAAAAACCAACGCAAGCTCAAGAGGTAGCAATAAACTACTCACACGTCATGGCAAGGTAGCGAGGATGATGTAGAAGCCCTCCATGATCGATTCCCCTTCCATCAGAGTAACAAAAAAGTCCTCCAGATGGGATTGCGAGAGAACAGAAGCTTGCGGCAGCGAAAAAAGTGTTTCGGGTGGCTCTCTGGGGGTTTCCAATATTTGAGAAATTGTAGAAGTGGAATTTGGTCAGACGGAGCCACGTGGGGCTCACAAGGTAATAGGGTGCGCCCTATTTTCTTGCCGTCTCCTCCCAAAGCTTCTAGGGTGTCTTTTCTCCAGAAAAAATCATCAAAAACTATCATACCATTTAGACTCTGTTTCGTACTGATTTTTTTGTAAAACCAAAAACAAGTAGTAAACAACAAGTGGCACTCGGCACTGGGTTAATAGGTTAGTCCCCAAAAATGATATAAAATAGGATAAAAATGCATCTAAAGTATCCAAGATTGATAATATATTAGCATGAAAAATTATAGATACGTTGGAGACGTATCAGCATCCCCAAGCTTAATTCTTGCTTGTCCTCGAGTTGGTAAATGACAAAAACAAAATTTTTAATGTGAAATGCTACCTAACATGTGTATCATGTAATATCTTTATGGTATGATCTTTGAGAAACGATGTAGTAACAATTTCAACACAATAATATCCATGAATATAAGAAACATAATCATTACTTTTTCAAAATATATGATCCTTAACAAATGCTATCCCCACTCATTTTATCATGTTAGCATGGCATGGCTCCGCCTTCACCGCATAAATATAAATCATGAGCACCCGAGTGTCAAACCAACCAATTGGATCGTACTTCTAACTCACTTCAGCATTTTCAACCCCACCCAATACATGAGCGTGAGCCATCGATATATCACTATAGGTGGAATAAAATGCAGTGATAGAGATCAATAAGGCAAGTCAAAAAAGGAAGAAAGTCTCACATCGATGCGACTAATCAACGAGCTATGGCCCATCAATAGATATCAATGCGAGGAGTAGAGATTGCCATGCAACGGATGCACTAAGATATATAAGTGTATGAAAGATCAACGGAAACTAAGTGGGTGTGAATCCAACTTGCTTGCTCATGAAGACCTTGGGAATTTGAGGAAGCCCATCATCGGAATATGCAAGCCAAGATCTATAATGAAAAACTCCCACTACTATATGAAAGTGATAACTCTGGAGACTCTCTGTATGAAGAACATTGTGTTACTCTGAAGCACAAGGGTGGAAAAGGATAGTAACATTGCCCCTTCTCTCTTTTCTCTCATTTTTTTGTTGGGCTATTTTGACCTCTTTTTCTGTTTTTATTTTTTATTTTATTTTCGTCTGGAGTCTCATCCTGACTTGTGGGGGAATCATAGTCTCCATCATCCTATCCTCACTAGGACAATGCTCTAATAATGATGATCATCACACTTTTATTTACTTACAACTCAATATTACAACTCAATAACTAGACCAATATGACTCTATATGAATGCCTCTAGCACTGTGTCAGGATGTGCAGTGGTCAAGCATAACATGTATAATAATAATGAATGGTGGCTGAGCCACAAATATCATGTCGGCTCTATATGATCATACAAAGCAATATGACAATGCACACGTATGTCATGCAAACGGAATGGTGGAAGTGTCATGAAAATATATCTTGGAATGGCTATGGAAATGCCATAATAAGTTGGTATGGTGGCTATTTTGCAGAAGATATAAGGAGGCTTATGTCATACCACGGGGTTTGGATGCACCGGCGAAGTTTGCACCAACTCTCAAGGTGAGAAAGGGCAGTGCATGGTACCGAAGAGGCTAGCAAATTGCGGAAAGGTAGGAGTGCGTATAATTCGTGGACTCACATTAGTCATAAAGAAGTCACATACTTATTGTGAAAGCCTATTAGCCATCAAAGAAACTACTACTTGCATGCCCCTAAGGAATTGGTTGGTAGGAGTTAACCATCACACACATCCGATTATAACTGCAGTCAAGTATTTCAATCAGAAATATAAATGCTCAAACCTCCCCACCATGCCATGACCAACACTTAGATGAGAAGTCAATAACAAGCTTAAATACCGATATTTCTACTAACCAATGATCATGAACCAATATACTTTCATATTATGACATCAATATCATTAAACCATGTGTTTCATCATTAGTGATCTACATGAAAGTTTTTATTATATCCCCCTTGAATACCTATCGTCCTTCTTGTACTAGTCTTGTATCTGGTACATATTGCCAATTGATAATTAATAGACTCTCAAAAAGATTTAAGTGAAGCATGAAAGTCCAATCATTTCTATAAAATATAACCACCGCAGTGCTCTAATAGATATAAGTGAAGCACTAGAGCAACTGTCTAGCTCAAAAGATATAAGTGAAGCACACAGAGTATCCTAAAAAATCACGATAAGTGTGTGTCCTCTTAAAAGGTGTGTACAACAAACAATTATTGTGGAAAACTAAAAGTCAAACAAAGCAAACTTATGGTACAAGACGCTCCAAGCGAAACTCATATCATGTGATGAATAAAAATGTAGCTCCAATAACATACCGATAGATTGTAGACGAAAGAGGTGATGCCATCTGAGGCATCCCCAATCTTAGATGCTTGGATCTTCCTTAAATATTACCTTGGGGTGCCTTAGGAATCCCCAAGCTCTTAGGGTCTTTCCGCTCCTGATTCCTTCATCCATTGTGATCTCACCCAAAACTTGAAAACTTCATCACACAAAACTCAACAGAAACCTCGCGAGATCCGTTAGGATGATAGACAAATCATAAACTTTAGGTACTTCTATGAACCCATTGATATTATATTCATGCATAATACCTAATGTATTCTAACTTCTCCATGACTTATACCCCTTGATATAATCCATAACATCATTGAAACAAACGCACTATGTAATAAAAAAGAAAATGTATCTAAAACAGAACAATATGTAATGATCTAAATCAAAATTTTAGTTATGTAACTCCAAAAATGAGGGAAAATTAGGAAAATGTGGGAAATTTGTATATCAATCATGCATAGAAATTTCAGAATTTTATTACATTCTAGTGAATTATAATAATTCCAGCACTCGGCACAAAAGTTCATATTTTTCATAGAGCCAAGTAAACTATCAACCAAATTATACCAAAGGCTTTACTTGGCACAAACATTAATTGAAACATAAAAACACAATCAGAACAGTGACAATAATTGTGAGAACACACCAAAATAGGAAGTAAAAGCAAAAAATGAAGATAACTATTGCGTTGCCTCCCAACAAGCGCTATTGTTTTACGCACCTAGCTAGGCGTAAGGCATTGTTTAAAGTATTTTCATCCTTAGTTTTCACCACCCTAGAGGGGCTTTTCTCAAATCCTCGAGGTTCCTTATGCTTCCCATTAATTTCAGAGAATGAGGTAATGTTATTATCTAGGGTATCAAGCCTCTTATTGCAAACAGTCAGAAGGGAATTCATGCGATTGAGATTTGAACTAAGGGTTTTGAGTGGTTCATTAGACTTTTGTAACTCAACAAAAAATTTCTACATACCCCCAATTGCTCTAAGATTTGGATTCCTTCCTGAGTATAATTGAATCCATTTTGTGGGGGTGTAGTTCCTACTATCCCCTCGATTATTTCATAAGCAGCATTAACAACACTTTCAATAAAATTGCCTTTAGTGGCAAAATCCAGGAGTTGTCTATTAGGCATAGTGAGCCCCACATAAAATTTTCTAAGAAAGATTTTTGTATCACCTTTTATGATACAAATACGATAAGACTCCATTATTCGAAAACAAGCATCTTTTAGATTTTCTCCTTGTTTTTGTTTGAAGTAAATAACCTCTAAATCTGAGAGAGTGGAGGAATAGTAGAGCTAGACATAGTGACAAGCGAACAAACAAGCAAAGTATTTTTGTGTTTTTGATTTTTATGAGAAGTGGAGGGAGATGAAAAAGAGAGGCAAATAAAAAGGAAAAATGAAAAGTAGAGCAAGTAGATGATAGTTTTTATGTAGGGACCTGACAAGAATTTGGTGATGTCTCCTCGGCAACGACGCCAAAAATTATTCCTGCTACTTATAAACTATGTTGGGATTTTCCTCGAAGAGGGGGGGGGGTGAACCAATACAGTAAATATAAGTATTTCCCCGGTGAGAACCAAGGTTATTGAACAAATAGGTGAACCACGCAAACCTTCGTTAGAATCATCTACACACACAAAAGCAAATACTTACACCCAACACGGGCAAGAGGGTTGTCAATCCTCTTGAACTCGTTACTTGCAAGGTTTAATTCTGATGGTGATAGATAAATAAAAAGAAAATTGTAAAATTGCAGCAAGGTATTTTGGTTTTAATACTATGATAAAAGTAGACCCGGGCGCCATAGTTTTCACTAGAGGCTTCTCTCTCGATCACATAGCATACGACGGGTAAATAAATTACTGTTGGGCAATTGATAGAAAAGCGCATAGTTGTGATGATATTCATAGCAATGATCACACATATAGGCATCATGTCCATGATTGTAGACCGACTCCTGCCTGCATCTACTACTATTGCTCCACCAATCGACCGCTATCCAAGATGCATCTATATTATTAAGTTGATGACAAATAGAGTAATGCTTTAAGCAAGACGACACGATGTAGACAAAGTAAACTCAAGCAATATGAATAAACCCCATCATTTTATCCTTAGTGGCAACAATACAATATCTGCCTCACTACCCCTTCCATCACGAGGTGAGGACACCGCAAGATCGAACCCATTACAAAGCACCTCTCCCATTGAAGATAAATCAATCTAGTTGGCCAAACCAAAGGGATAGATCGGAGAGAAATACATAGCTTTCATAATCATGCATAACTAATTTCAAAAAAGACTCAATTACTTTCAATGAATAAGCTGATCATAAACCCAAAATTCATCGGATCCCAACAAACGCACCGCAAATGAAGATTACATTGGATAGAACTCCAAGAAGATCGACGAGAGCATTGTATTGAAGATCGAACAGAGAGAAGAAGCCATCTAGCTACTAGCTATAGACCCGTAGGTCTATGGTAAACTACTCACACATAATCGGAAGGCCGCAAGGATGATGTAGAAGCCCTTCGTGATTGGTTCCCCCTCTGATAGAGTACTGGAAAAGGCCTCCGGATGGCATCACGGAAGAACAGAAGCTTGCGGCGGTGGAAAAAGGTGTTTCGGGTGGCTCCCTAGGGGTTTCCAAATATTTGAGAATTTGTAGAAGTGGAATTAGGTCAGATGGAGATGTGTGTGGCCCACAAGGTAACATGGCGCGCCCTACCCCCAGGGCGTGCCCTATTGCCTTGTCGTCTCCTTGCTTCACGTTTGGTCTCCTCCAGAAGCTTCTAGGGTCTCTTTTGTCCAGAATTTTTTTTCAAAAAGTTTCGTAGCATTTGGACTCCAGTTGTTACTGATTTTCTGGAAAACAAAAAATAAGTTGAAAAGAATAAGTGGCACTAGGCATTGGGTTAATTGGTTAGTTCCCAAAAATGATACAAAATAGCATAAAATGCACACAAAGTATCCAGGATTGATAATATAATAGCATGAAACAATCAAAAATTATAGATACGTTGGAGACGTATCAGGGCCCTGCCAAGGTTTTATCACTCACAGTGTGATACGTCTTCGTCGTATCTACTTTTCCAAACTCTTTTGGCCTTGGTTTGGACTCTAACTTGCATGATTTGAATGGAACTAACCCAGAGTGACGTTGTTTTCAGCAGAATTGCCATGGTGTTATTTTTGTGCAGAATAAAAGTTCTTGGAGTGACCTGAAAATTCACGGAGATCGATTTTCAAATTAATAAAAAAATATTGGCGAAAGAATCAACTGAAGGGGGCCCACACCCTGGCCACAAGGGTGGGGGCGCGCCCACTACCCGGGGGCGTACCCTCCATCCTTGTGGGCCCCATGGACCTCCACCGACCTCAACTCCAACTCCATATATTCATGTTTGGGGAGAAAAAGATCAAAGAGAAGGATTCATCGTGTTTTACGATACGGATCCGCTGCCAAGCCCTGTTCTTCCTTGAGAGGGCAGATCTAGAGTCCGTTTTGGGCTTTGGAGAGGGGAATCCGTCGCCATCGTCATCATCAACCATCCTCCATCACCAATTTCATGATGCTCGCCATCGTGCGTGAGTAATTCCATCATAGGCTTGTTGGACCGTGATAGGTTGGATGAGATTTACCATGTAATCGAGTGAGTTTTATTAGGGTTTGATCCCTAGTATCCACTATGTTCTAAGATTGATGTTGTTATGACTTTGCTATGCCTAATGCTTGTCACTAGGGCCCGAGTGCCATGATTTCAGATCTGAACCTATTATGTTTTCATGAATAGATTTGTGTTCTTGATCCGATATTGCAAGTTATAGTCACCTACTACGTGTTATGATCCGGCAACCCCGGAGTGACAATAGTCGGGATACTTCTCGGTGATGACCGTAGTTTGAGAAGTTCATGTATTCACTAAGTGCTAATGCTTTGTTCCGGTTCTCTATTAAAAGGAGGCCTAAATATCCCTTAATTTTCAATAGGACCCCACTGCCACGGGAGGGTAGTACAAACAATGTCATGCAAGTTCTTTTCCATAAGCACATATGACTATATTCGGAATACATGCCTACATTATATTGATGAACTGGAGCTAGTTCTGTGTCACCCTATGTTATAACCGTTGCATGATGAATGCCATCCAACATAATTATCCATCATAGATCCATTGCCTACGAGCTTTACACATATTGATCTTTGCTTCGTTACTTTTCCGTTGCCACTGTTACGATTGCTACAAAACTGCTACTGTTACTTTTGCCACTGTTACCGCTACTTCCATACTACTTTGCTACTAAATATTTTGCTATAGATATTAAGTCTTTCAGGTGTGGTTGAATTGAAAACTCAGCTGCTAACACTTGAGAATATTCTTTGGCTCCCTTTGTGTCGAATCAATAAATTTGGGTTGAATACTCTACCCTCGAAAGCTATTGCGATCCCCTATACTTATGGGTTATCAGGACCTTTTTATTGCGCCGTTGCCAGGGAGCATAGCTCTATTCTTTGAGTCACTTGGGATTTATATCTATTGATCACTAAGAGGAATTTGGAAGATAAGAAAACCAAGATCTATCCCTCATCTATGAGGGGAGGTAAGGAACTGCCATCTAGCTCTACACTTGATTCTCATTCTGTTTTGAGTAAGCTTGCGACAACTACTCCTACTATTGATTCTGATATGTCGCATGTTATTGATGAGGCCACTTCTGCTATGCATGATGCTTATGATGAAACTACTTCTTTGCTTGATAATACTGTGCCACTAGGTGAATCTCTTGATGAACAACTTGCTAGGGTTAGAGAGAATGAAATTACTGAAATTGATGATGAAGATTATGATTCTCCCCTCGATATGAATTGCCTGTTGTACCTGAGGGTTATGTTATGGATGAAGAAGTTGCTAGAGACTTCTTTGCTTGTAATGGTAGAGAGGATCTTAATAAATTGTTAGCTAAGCTAAAATAAAAATCCTTCAATGCTAGAATGAAATATGATCCCAATTTTGCTACTTCACCTATCTTTGTTACTGATAAGGATTATGAATTCTCTATCGATCCTGAGTTAATTACTTTGGTTGAATCTGATCCTTTCTATGGTTATGAATCTGAAACTGTTTTGGCACATCTTACTAAATTAAAGGGTGATGCTAAGTTATGGTTTAGTTCTCTTGCTCCTGGTTGTGTGCATAGTCCCTAGGATATGATTTACTACTTCTCTGCAAAATATTTCCCCGCTCATAAGAAACAAGCTGCCCTAAGGGAAAATTTTAACTTTGTGCAAATTGAAGAAGAGAGTCTCCCTCAAGCTTGGGGGAGGCTTCTCCAATTACTTAATGCTTTTCCTGATCATCCTCCCGAGAAAAATGAAATACTTGATATCTTTTATAATGGACTAACTGATGCTTCCAGAGACCACCTGGATAGTTGTGCTGGTTGTGTTTTCAGGGAAAGAACTGTTGAGCAAGCTAAATTGCTATTGAATAATATATTGAGTAATGATAATGATTGGACACTTCTTGAACCAACTCCTAAGCCAACTCCGAAGAAAAGGGGTATTCTATTTCTCAGTCCTGAAGATATATAAGAGAAAAAGAAATCTATGAAACAAAAAGGTATTAAAGCCGAAGATGTTAAAAATTGACCGCCTATTGAAGAAATACATGGTCATGATAACCCGACATAGGTAGTAGAGGTAAACTCTCTCCATAGATTTTATGAAGGTGATATTCCTTACACTAAGTCTGCTAGCTAGTCAATGATTGGATGAGTTTGATAATTTTATTGTCAAACAAGAAAGCTTCAATGCTTATGTTAGTAGACAATTGAAATGTAATTCTTACATGCTTGACCACTAGGGTGATTATACGAGTAGAACTGTTAATGATCTAGTAAACATGCTTCCATGGTTACAACTCAAGTAGAGCAAGTACTTAAAGCTCAGGATGATTTGCTCAATGAGTTGAATAGTAAGAATAATGGTAATGCTGTCAGGGTTATGACTAGAGGTGGTAAAATGACCCAGGAACCTTTGTATCCTAAGGGCCATCCTAAGAGAATTGAGCAAGATTCTTAGAGAACTGAAGCTGATGCACCTAGTCCTAGTAATAAAAAGAAAAAGAAAACTAATAGGACTTTGCATGCTTCTAGTGAACCTGTTTTAGACACACCTAAGAATCCCAATGATATTTCTATTGCTGATGCTGAGACACAGTCTGGTAGTGAACATGAACCTAGTGAGAATGTTAATGATGATGTTCATGTTGATGCTCAACCTAGTAATGATAATGATGTGGAGATTGAACCTGTTGTTGATCTTGATAACCCACAATCAAAGAATCAATGTTATGATAAGAGAGACTTCATTGCTAGGAAACATGGTAAAGAAAGAGAACCATGGGTTCATAAACCCACACCCTTTCCTCCTAAGACATCCAAGAAAAAGGACGATGAGGATTATGAGCGCTTTGCCGAAATGATTGGACCTATCTTTTTGTGTATGCATTTGACTGATATGCTTAAAATACCTCCTTATGCTAAGTATATGAAAGATATTTTTACAAATAAAAGAAACATACCGGAAGCTGAGATTTACACCATGCTTGATAATTATACTTTTAAGGGTGGAATACCAAAGAAACTTGGAGATCCAGGAGTACCAACTATACAATGCTCTATTAAAAGAAACTATCACCACTGTAGGATGCTGCTAACGCGACAGTTCGATCGGAGACCCTTCGAGAAACTATGTGCGATGCCATAATCGCAAACGGTGCTGTATGAAAACCGTCAGAAACGTATAAACCGTTTGCGATGACGGATGCATCAAACACGGTTCAGGTTTTAGTTGTGTGTGCGATGAAGGGCATACGGTTCAGTTCAGTTAACTATTTGCGATGAGGAGGAACAAAAGAAACGGACAGACAGATGAAGGCATACAGTTCACTCAGATGAACTGTTTGTGATTAGGCAACACAAAAGAAACGGGCAGCCAGATGAAGGTGTGTGCGACATATAGCATACGGTTCACTCGAATGAACTGTTTGTGATTAGGCAACACAAAAGAAACGGTCGGCCAGATCAAGGTGTGTGGGATATACAACATGTGGTTCACTTGGATGAACTGTTTGCGTTGACACAAGAGTACAGAAATGGTTCAACTTAACAAGACGTGTGTGTTGTGCGATGGGATTGCATGCGGTTCACTCGGCCCTTACCGTCAGTGTGTGACCTCTATGGCAACCGTTCGCTCCCCAGGCGCCTCTTCGTGTACCGTGGCAACCGTCCACCGACTCTTCACCTTTACCTCTCGATTGGGAACTACTGTCGCATGCTAGCTCTTCCTCCCTCCTCCATTTGCCTTCACCCTTCCTTCTGCCATTGTTTGATCGTCTTCTCCATGGAGGGAACAAGACAGAAACGACCCCGTTATTCTTGCCCCGATCTGAATGATGACGCGGTGGAGGAACTCATTGATCGGTGCGACGTCATCACCTCGGCTAGCATGGCAGGTTCATTCAAGACCATTCTCGACTCAACTAATGACATCATTACAAGGAACCCAAGGGTCTAGGAGCAGTTTGATCCCCCTATCTTCTTCGTTGTGACCCTGCTGACTGGCGCGGGGACGAGGGAAGCCTCGCCTTGTGTAAGTTGATGCCGCTTGATAATGATACGTATGATGTTAAGATGCCATCTCTTGAGGGCAAGGCTTGGGCGGGCGCAAATGGAGATTGGATTGTTTATATTGGGTACAACTGTGAGTGGGAACTTGTGAATGTGTACACTCGTCACCGGGTTCCACATCCAAAAATCTCAGACTGCCCAGAGGTTGAGCACATAGATGGTCTACGTGAGCTCATATACGATCATGGTAACTGTCGTCTATGAAAGATAGCAATTTGTCGAGTTCCCAACCGCTCTTGGGATTACACGAACTATGAAGTTGTTGCTATCTTCGACAAGCTTGTTGCCTTCCTTACTTCCATGCCTCGATGGATATTGATCAAAAATCAGTTTCTATACACGGATGAGTATTGTGAGGCAATTCAATACGAGGATCTTGTGTTTGCTGCCACCACTCATGGCACTGTTTTTGCATGGAATCCTCATGATTTAGGTATGTTTGTCTTCCACTGTAATTATAATTGTTTCATCCACATGCATGTGGGTTAGCTAGTTTCCCTTTACTAATTAACCTTCTTGTGTTTCCAAGGTCCTGTGGACATTCCACTGATAAAGGTTGTTACTAAAATGGGTCAAAAGATGTCAATCGAACTATTTGTTTACACTTTATGCAAGACAACATTGAACTGTAGGATGGTAAGTAAGAACTCTGTAGCCTTCTTTTTACTGCCCACAATGAGTTGTGTTAGATGACAATATCTAAATCTTTTTTCTTTTGCAGTGGATCTTGAAGCAGTTTACTCAAGATTACCTCTCAAACTATATGATTGGCGACCGGCCATCACAAGGGGTTGGACTAGAGTCCTGCATGCCTTCTGCATCCAAGAGAGCACAATAGGGCCATTTCGCTTCACCTTGTTCAACAACTAGAATGTGTGTCACCTCTTTCTTTACCATCTGTAATAGTACAAGTATAGAACCCAGGTACAACATTCTTTATTTGGTGCATATGTAATTCTTAAACATATGTACCTGTGAATCGAATAATGCATTGGTTGTTTGAACCTGATGGATATGAATAAAGCTATAGCCTACTTTCAAGTTTAAATTAGGTACAATTTTAAATAGCAGCAATTAAATTAGGGCGAAATTACATTGTGCAGGTCATTACGGTACACACGGTTGGTAAAACACAAACGTTTGCGGTATACACCATAATCCGAGATGGTTCACAGAGAGGGAACGCGTGCAAGCATGCACACAATTGCCGTTCGCAAAGCATGTGTGATGTCAGACACTATCACATACGGTTCGGGAAAACTAAATGTGTGTGATTTTCTACCTATCGTACACGGTTTATAATCATGAACTGTTTGTGATGTGCCAAGCATCATAAATCTCTCATGCCTGGAATCTGCCTAGAAAGCTCGCATGCCTAGAATCTGCCTGGTTTTAGGCAGAACCACTAAACTCCGACTGTGATGGCAATGCAAGCACAAACGAGTAGCAAGGATGAAGTGTTTGGGATATTCGAGATATCGGAAACAGTTATATAGGACAACTGTATGCATCAAGGCTCCCTATCCCCGACAGTTTCTGGGTCGTGTGGGAAGGACCCTCCAATCGCCCACACTCACTTGCCGAGGGTTCCAAATGCCGTCGCGGAAAGGGGTAAAAACCCGTTTGTTTAGGACCGACTCGCACCAGTGTATGTTAAAACTGCTTTATGTGATCTTGGAGCCGGTGTTAGTGTTATGCCTTCCTCTTTGTATCGTAGACTTGAATTAAATAAGTTGACACCTACTAAAATATCTTTGCAAATGGCTGATAAATCAACTGCTATACCCATTGGTATTTGTGAGGATGTGCCTGTTGTGGTTGCAAACGTTACTATCTTAACAGACTTTGTTATTGTTGATATTCCTGAGGACGATAGTATGTCGATCATCCTTGGTAGACCGTTTTTGAATACGGAAAGGGCTGTTATTGATTGCAACAAAGGCAATGTCACTTTTCATGTTAATGGTAATGAGCATACGATACACTTTCCGAAGAAACAACCTCAAGTCCATAGTATCAACTCTATTGGAAAATTTTCAACTATCACTATTGGAGGTTTTGAATTCCCTCTTCCAACTGCCAAAAAGAAATTTGATATTCTTATTGTTGGGGACTTGCATATCCTAGTTGGGGTAACCTAGTGTTATTCCAAAATTCTCCGGTTTCATGTCATTCAGAAGAAGTTTGTTAATAAAACTTGATCAACCTTGTTAATGGATTCCTTTTGATGAGCACGAGATGGATGAACTTAGAAGGTACAACTATGTGTACCCATCTTTTACTTTCTGTTATTTAGAATAAATAAATCAAAATTAGTATTTTCTGTCTGTTTTCTGAATTATCTATGTAATAAAAAATGTCCCTAGAATAAAAGTTCTCCAAATGCCCTGAAAATTTGATATGATTTTTTACAGAATATTTTACATTCTGGTGCTAAGAACACTGTTGGGAAACGTAGTAATAATTCAAAATTTTCGTACGTGTCACCAAGATCAATCTAGGAGATGGTAGCAACGAGAGAGAGGGAGTGTATCTTCATACCCTTGAAGATCGCTAAGCGGAAGCGTTACAAGAACGCGGTCGATGGAGTCGTACTCGCGGCGATTCAAATCGCGGAAGATCCGATCAAGCGCCAAACGGACGGCGCCTCCAAGTTCAACACATGTACAGCCTGGGGACATCTCCTCCTTCTTGATCCAACAAGGGGACATGAGAAGTTCAGGGAGAACTTCGGCAGCACGACGGCGTGGTGGTGGAACGCGTGGTTCTCCGGCAGAGGTTCACTAAGCACTACGAAGGAGGAGGAGGTGTTGGAGGAGGGAGGGGCTACGCCAGGGAAGGGGATGCAGCTGCCCTACCACCCCCTCTATTTATAGGGTGAAGGGGAGAGGGGGCCGCCCCCCCTAGATGCATCTAGAGGGGGGGGCGGCCAGGGGGAGACTTGCCCCCCAAGCAATGTGGGAGGCGCCCCCTCCCCTTAGGGTTTCCGACCCTAGGCGCCTTGGGCCCTTTGGGGGGACCAGCGCACCAGGGGCTGGTTCCCTCCCATATCCAACCCATTAAGTCCCTTGGGGCAGGTGGCCCCACCCGGTGGACCCCCGGACACCTTTCGGTGGTCCCGGTACAATACCGATAACCTCTGAAACTATTCCGGCGACTGATACTGGACTTGCCATATATAAATCTTCACCTCCGGACCATTCCAAAACTCATCGTGACATCCGGGATCTCATCCGGGACTCTGAGCAACCTTCTCTAAACACATACAATTTCCCATAACAACTCTAGCGTCACCGAACCTTAAGTGTGTGGACCCTACGGGTTCGGGAACCATGCAAACATGACCGAGACATCTCTCCGGCCAATAACCAACCGTGGGATCTGGATAGCCATGTTGGCTCCCACATGTTCCACGATGATCTCATCGGATGAACCATGATGTCGGGGATTCAATCATTCTCGTATACAATTCCCTTTGTCCATCGGTATGTTACTTGCCCGAGATTCGATCGTCGGTATCCCCATACCTCGGTTAATCTCGTTACCGGCAAGTCTCTAGTCGTTCCATAATGCATGATCCCGTGACGAACTCCTTAGTCACATTGAGCTTGTTATGATGATGCATTACCGAGTGGGCCCAGAGATACCTCTCTGTCATACGGAGTGACAAATCCCAGTCTCGATTCGAGCCAACCCAATAGACACTTTCAGAGATACCAGAAGTGCACCTTTATAGTCACCTAGTTATGTTGTGACGTTTGATACACCCAAAGCACTCCTACGGTATTTGGGAGTTGCGAAATCTCATGGTCTAAGGAAACAATACTTTACATTAGAAAAGCTCTAGCAAACGAACTACACGATCTTGTGCTATGCTTAGGACTGGGTCTTGTCCCTCACATCATTCTCCTAATGATGTGATCCCGTTATCAATGACATCCAATGTCCATGATCAGGAAACTACAACCATCTGTTGATCAACGAGCTAGTCAACTAGAGGCTCACTAGGGACATGTTGTGATCTATGTATTCACACATGTATTACGGTTTCCGGTTAATACAATTATAGCATGAACAATAGACAATTATCATGAACAAGGAAATATAATAATAACCACTTTATTATTGCCTCTAGGGCATATTTCCAACAGTCTCCCACTTGCACTAGAGTCAATAATCTAGTTACATTGTGATGAATCAAACACCCATAGAGTTCTGGTGTTGATCATGTTTTGCTCGTGGAAGAGGTTCAGTCAATGGATCTGCAACATTCAGATCCGTATGCACTTTACAAATATATATGTCTCCATCTTGAATATATTCACGAATGGAGTTGAAGTGACGCTTGATATGCCAGGTCTTCTTGTGAAATCTGGGCTCCCTGGCAAGGGCAATAGGTCCAGTGTTATCACAGAAGAGAGTCATGGAGCCCGATGCATTGGGAATGACTCCTAGGTCGGTGATGAACTCCTTCATCCAAACTGCTTCTTGTGCTGCCTCCGAGGCAGCTATGTACTCCGCTTCACATGCAGATCCCGCCACGACGCTTTTCTTGCAACTGCACCGGCTGACTGCCCAACATTAAAAATGTACACGTATCCGGTTTGTGACTTGGAGTCATCCAGATCTGTGTCGAAGCTAGCATCGACGTAACCCTTTAAGACGAGCTCCTCGTCACCTCCATAAACGAGAAACATATCCTTAGTTATTTTTAGGTACTTCAGGATATTCTTGACCACTTTCCAATGTTCCATACCGGGATCACTTTGGTACCTCCCTACCAAACTTACAGCAAGGTTCACATCAGGTCTGGTACACACCATGGAATACATAATAGAGCCTATGGCTGAAGCATAGGGGATGACACTCACCTTTTCTCTATCTTCTGTCGAGCTCGGGCATTGAGCCGTGCTAAATCTCACACCTTGCAATACAGGAAAGAACCCCTTCTTGGACTAATTCATATTGAACTTCTTAAATATCTTGTCAAGGTACATGCTTTGCGAAAGACCAATGAGGCGTCTCGATCTATCTCTGTAGATCTTGATGCCTAATATGTAAGCAGCTTCTCCAAGGTCCTTCATTGAAAAAAACTTATTCAAGCAGGCCTTTATGCTTTCCAAAAGTTCTATATCATTTCCCATCAATAGTATGTCATCCACATATAATATGAGAAATGCTACAGAGCTCCCACTAACTTTCTTGTAAACACAGGCTTCTCCATAAGTCCGCATAAACCCAAACGGTTTGATCATTTCATCAAAGAAAATGTTCCAACTCCGAGATGCTTGCACCAGCCCATAGATGGAGCGTTGGAGCTTGCATACCTTGTCAGCATTCTTAGGATCGACAAAACCTTCTGGCTGCATCATATACAATTCTTCCTTAAGGAAACCATTAAGGAATGCCGTTTTGACGCCATTTGCCACATTTCATAATCGTAGGATGCGGCAATTGCTAACATGATTCGGACGAACTTCAGCATCGCTACGGGTGAGAAGGTCTCATCGTACTCAACCCCTTGATCTTGTCGATAACCCTTAGTGACAAGCCGAGCCTTATAGATGGTCACATTACCATCCGTGTCAGTCTTCCTCTTAAAGATCCATTTATTCTCTATGGCTTGCCGATCATCGGGAAAGTCTGTCAAAGTACATACTTCGTTTTCATACATGGATCCTATCTCGGATTTCATGGCCTCAAGCCATTTGTTGGAATTCGGGCCCGCCATTGCTTCTTCATAGTTCGAAGGTTCACCGTTCTCTAACAACATGATGTCCAGGATAGGGTTGCCGTACCAATCTAGTGCAGAACATGTCCTTGTGGACCTACAAAGTTCAGTAGCAACTTGATCCGAAGTTTCATGGTCATCATCATTAACTTCCTCTCTAGTCGGTGCAGGCACCATAGAAACATCTTCCTGAGCTGCGCTACTCTCCGGTTCGAGAGGCAATACCTCATCAAGTTCTACTTTCCTCCCACTTACTTATTTCGAGAGAAACTCTTTCTCCAGAAAGGATCCATTCTTGGCAACAAAATATCTTGCCTTCGAATCTGAGGTAGAAGGTATACCCAATAGTTTCCATAGGGTATCCTATGAAGACACATTTTTCCGACTTGGGTTCGAGCTTTTCAGGTTGAAGTTTCTTAACATAAGCATCGCATCCCCAAACTTTCAGAAACGACAGCTTAGGTTTCTTCTCAAACCATAATTCATACAGTGTTGTCTCAACGGATTTCGACAGAGCCCTATTTAAAGTGAATGTGGCAGTCTCTAAAGCATAACCCCAAAATGATAGCGGTAGATCGGTAAGAGACATAATAGATCGCACCATATCCAATAGAGTGCGATTACGACGTCCAGACACACCATTAGGCTGAGGTGTTCAAGGCGGCGTGAGTTGTGAAACAATTCCACATTTCCTTAAGTGCATGCCAAACTCATGACTCAAGTATTCCCCTCCAAGATGGTGGTCGTAAGAACTTTATTTTCCTGTCACGTTGATTCTCTACATCACTCTAAAATTCCTTGAACTTTTCAAAGGTATCATACTTGTGTTTCATTAAGTAGACATACCCATATCTACTCAAGTCATCAGTGAGGGTGAGAACATAACGATAGCCACCGCGAGCCTCAACGCTCATTGGACCGCACACATCAGTATGTATGATTTCCAATAAGTTTGTTGCTCGCTCCATTGTTTCGGAGAATGGAGTCTTGGTCATTTTTCCCATGAGGCATGGTTCGCATGTGTCAAATGATTCATAATCAAGAGACTCCAAAAGTCCATCTGCATGGAGTTTGTTCATGTGCTTGACACCAACGTGACTAAGGCGGCAGTGCCACAAGTATGTGGGACTATCATTATCAACTTTACATCTTTTGGCATTCACACTATGAATATGTGTAACATCACATTCGAGATTCAATAAAAATAAACCGTTGACCAGCAGGGCATGACCATAAAATATATCTCTCATATAAGTAGAACAACCATTATTCTCGGATTTAAATGAGTAGCCATCTTCATTAAACAAGATCCAGATACAATGTTCACGCTCAAATCTGGCACTAAATAACAATTATTGAGGTTTAAAACTAATCCCGAAGGAAGATGTAGGGGTAGCATGCCGACGGCGATCACATCGACCTTGGAACCATTCCCGACACGCATCGTCACCTCATCCTTCGCTAGTCTTTGCTTATTTCGTAGCTCCTGTTTTGAGTTACAAATATGAGAAACCGCACCGGTATCAAATACCTAGGAGCTACTACGAGTGCTGGTAAGGTACACATCAATAACATGTATATCACATATACCTTTGGCATTGCCAGCCTTCTTATCCACTAAGTAATTGGGGCAGTTCTGTTTCCAGTGACCAATTCCCTTGCAATAAAAGCACTAAGTCTCGGGCTTGGGTCCATTCTTTGGCTTCTTCCCGGCAACTGATTTATCGGGCGTGGCAACTCCCTTGCCGTCCTTCTTGAAGTTCTTTTTACCCTTGCCTTTCTTGAAACTAGTGGTCTTATTCACCATCAACACTTGATGTTCCTTTTTGATTTCCACCTCCGCTGATTTCAGCATTGAATATAACTCAGGAATGGACTTCTCAATCCCTTGCATATTGTAGTTCATCAAAAAGCTCTTGTAGCTAGGTGGAAGCGACTGGAGGATCCTGTCAATGACCGAGTCATCTGGAAGATTAACTACCAGCTGAGACAAGCGGTTGTGCAACCCGGACATTTTGCGTATATGCTCGCTGATAGAAATGTTTTCCTCCATCTTACAACTATAGAACTTGTCGGAGACTTCATATCTCTCGACCTGGGCATGAGCTTGGAAAACCATTTTCAGCTCTTGGAACATCTCATACGCTCCGTGCTGCTCAAAACGCTTTCGGAGCCCTGGTTCTAAGCTATAAAGCATGCCACACTGAACCAGGGAGTAATCATTACTACGCGACTACTAGGCATTCATAACGTCTTGAGTTGCTGGGAAAATGGGTGCGTCACCTAGCGGTGCTTCAAGGACATATGCTTCTTGGCAGCTATGAGGATGATCCTCAAGTTACGGACCCAATCTGTATAGTTGCTACCATGTCTTTCAGCTTGGTTTTCTCTAGGAACGCCTTGAAGTTGAGGGCAACATTAGCATGGGCCATTTGATCTACAAGACATATTGTAAAGACATTTTAGACTAAGTTCATGATAATTAAATTCATCTAATCAAATTATTTAATGAACTCCCACTTAGATAGACATCCCTCTAGTCATCTAAGTGACACATGATCTGAATCGACTAGGTCGTGTCCGATCATCACGTGAGACAGACTAGTCATCAATGGTGAACATCTCCTTGTTGATTGTATCTACTATACGACTCATGTTCGACCTTTCGGTCTCTCATGTTCCGAGGCCATGTCTGTACATGCTAGGCTTGTCAAGTCAACCTAAGTGTTTTGCATGTGTAAATCTGGCTTACACCCGTTGTATACGAACGTTAGAATCTATCACACCCGATCATCACATGGTGCTTTGAAACAATGAACCTTCGCAACGGTGCATAGTTAGGGGAGACACTTTTCTTGAAATTTTAGTGAGGGATCATCTTATTTATGCTACCGTCGTTCTAAGCAAATAATATATAAACATGACAAACATCACATGCAAATCATAAAGTGACATGACACGGCCAATGTCATCTTGCGCCTTTGATCTCCATCTTCGAGGCGCGGCATGATCACCTTCGTCTCCGGAATGACACCATGATCTCCATCATCGTGTATTCATGAAGTTGTCTCGCCAACTATTACTTCTACTCCTATGGCTAAAGGTTAGCAATAAAGTAAAGTAATTACATGGCGTTTTCGTTGACACGCAGGTCATACAATAAATTATGACAACTCCTATGGCTCCTGTCGGTTGTCATACTTATCAACATGCAAGTAGTAATTCCTATTACAAGAACATGACCAATCTCATACATCACATATATCATTCATCACATCCTTTTGGCCATATCACATCACATAGCATACCCTGCGAAAACAAGTTAGACGTCCTCTAATTGTTATTGCATGTTTTACATGGCTGCTAAGGGTTTCTAGCAAGAACGTTTCTTAACTACGCAAAAGCCACAACGGTGATATGCCAATTTATATTTACCCTTCATAAGGACCCTCTTCATAGAATCTGATTCGAGTAAACTGGGAGAGACAGACACCCGCTAGCCACCTTATGCATCAAGTGCATGTCAGTCGGTGGAACCAGTCTCACATAAGCGTATGTGTAAGGTAGGTCCGGGCTACTTCATCCCACAATGCCGCTGAATCAAGATAATACTAGTAATGGTAAGCAAATTGAACAAATCATCGCCCACAACTACTTTGTGTTCTACTCATGCATAGAATCTACGCATAGACCTAGCTCATAATGCCACTATTGGGGAACGTAGTAATAATTTAAAATTTTCCTACGTGTCACCAAGATCAATCTAGGAGATGCTAGCAACAAGAGAGGGGGAGTGCATATTCTTTATACCCTTGAAGATCGCTAAGCGGAAACGTTACAAGAACACGGTTGATGGAGTCGTACCCGCGGTGATTCAAATCATGGAAGATCTGATCAAGCGCCGAACGAACGGCGCCTTCGCATTCAACACACGCACAGCCCGGGGTCGTCTCCTCCTTGTTGATCTAGCAAGGGGAGAGGGAAAGTTGAGGGAGAACTTCGGCAGCACGACAGCGTGGTGGTGGAGCGCGTGGTTCTCCGGCAGAGCTTCGCTAAGCACTACGGAGGAGGAGGTGTTGGTGGAGCGAGGGGCTGCGCCAGGGAAGGGGATGCGACTGCCCTCCCACCCCCCTCTATTTATAGGGTGAAGGGCAGAGGGGGCCGGCCCCCCTCGATGCATCTAGAGGGGGGCGGTGGCCAGTGGGGAGACTTGCCCCCCAAGCAAGGTGGGAGGCGCCCCCTCCCCTTAGGGTTTCCAACCATACACGCCTTGGGCCCTTGGGGGCGCACCAGCCCACCAGGGGCTGGTTCCCTCCCATATTCAGCCCATTAAGTCCCCCGGGGCAGGTGGCCCCAGCCGGTGGACCCCCGGACACCTTTCGGTGGTCCTGGTACAATACCGATAACCCCAAAACTATTCTGGCAACTGAAACTGGACTTCCCATATATAAATCTTCACATCCGGACCATTTCGGAACTCCTCGCAACATCCGAGATCTCATCCGGGACTCCGAACAACCATCGGTAACCACACACAATTTCCCATAACAACTCTAGCATCACCGAACCTTAAGTGTGTAGACCCTATGGGTTCGGGAACCATGCAGACATGACCGAGACATCTCATCAGCCAATAACCAACAGTGGGATCTGGATACCCATGTTGGCTCATGATACGTCTCCAACGTATCTATAATTTTTGATTGCTCCATGCTATATTATCTACTATTTGGGACATTATTGGGCTTTATTATCTACTTTTATATTATTTTTGGGACTAACCTATTAACCGGAGGCCCAGCCCAGAATTGCTGTTTTTTTGCCTGTTTTAGGGTTTTGAAGAAAAGGAATATCAAACGGAGTCCAAATGGAATGAAACCTTCGGGAACGTGATTTTCTCAACGAACAAGACCCGGGAGACTTGGACCCTACATCGAGAAATAAAACAGGAGGCCACGAGGTAGGGGGGCGCCCACCCCCACCAGGCGTGCCCTCCACCCTCGTGGGCCCCCTGTTGCTCCGCCGACATACTCCTTCCTCCTATATATATCCACGTACCCCAAACGATCAGAACAGGAGCCAAAACCCTAATTCCACCGCATAACTTTCTGTATCCACGAGATCCCATCTTGGGGCCTGTTCCGGAGCTCCACCGGAGGGGGCATCAATCACGGAGGGCTTCTACATCAACACCATAGCCCCTTCGATGAAGTGTGAGTAGTTCACCTCAGACCTACGGGTCCATAGTTAGTAGCTAGATGGCTTCTTCTCTCTTTTTGGATCTCAATACAATGTTCTCCCCCTCTCTAGTGGAGATCTATTCGATGTAATCTTCTTTTTGCAGTGTGTTTGTTGAGATCGATGAATTGTGGGTTTATGATCAAGTCTATCTATGAATAATATTTGAATCTTCTCTGAATTCTTTTATGTATGATTGGTTATCTTTGCAAGTCTCTTCGAATTATCAGTTTGGTTTGGCCTACTAGATTGACCTTTCTTGCAATGGGAGAAGTGCTTAGCTTTGGGTTCAATCTTGCGGTGTCCTTTCCCGGTGACAGTAAGGGCAGCAAGGCACGTATTGTATTGTTGCCATCGAGGATAACAAGATGGGGTTTTCTTCATATTGCATGAGTCTATCCCTCTACATCATGTCATCTTGCTTAAGGCGTTACTCTGTTTTTAACTTAATACTCTAGATGCATGCTGGATAGCGGTCGATGAGTGGAGTAATAGTAGTAGATGCAAGCAGGAGTCGGTCTACTTGACTCGGACATGATGCCTATATACATGATCATACCTAGATATTCTCATAACTATGCTCAATTCTGTCAATAGCTCAACAGTAATTTGTTCACCCACCGTAGAATACTTATGCTCTTGAGAGAAGCCACTAGTGAAACCTATGGCCCCCGGGTCTATCTTTATCACATTGATCTCCTACTACTTAGTTATTTCCTTTGCTATTTACTTTGCCTTTATTTTACTTTGCATCTTTTATCATAAAAATAATAAAAATATTATCTTATCATATCTATCAGATCTCACACTCGTAAGTGGCCCTATAGGGATTGACAACCCCTATTTGAGTTGGTTGCGAGGATTTATTTGTTTTGTGCAAGTGCGAGGGACTCGTGCGTAGCCTCCTACTGGATTGATACCTTGGTTCTCAAAAACTGAGGGAAATACTTATGCTACTTTGCTACATCATCCCTTCCTCTTCGGGGAAAACCAACGCAGTGCTCAAGAGGTAGCAAGAAAGATTTTTGGCACCGTTGCCGGGGAGGTCTACGCAAAAGTCAACATACCAAGTACCCATCACATACCCTTATCTCCCGCATTACATTATTTTCCATTTGCCTCTCGTTTTCCTCTCCCCCACTTCACCCTTGTCATTTTATTCGCCCTCTCTCTCTATCCTCCATCTCTATTTGCCTCTTTTTGTTCGCTTGCTTTTTGTATGCTTGTGTGTTAGTTTGCCAGCTTGTCACGATGGCTCAAGATAATACTAAATTGTGTGACTTCACCAATACCAACAACAATGATTTTATTAGCACTCCGATTGCTCCTCTTACCGATGTTGAATCTTGTGAAATTAATACTGCTTTGCTGAATCTTGTCATGAAACATCCGTTCTCCGGCCTTCGTAGTGAATATGCCGCTACTCATCTAAATAGCTTCGTTGGTTTGTGTGACGTGCAAAATAAGAAAGATGTGGATAATGATATTGTTAAATTGAAGCTATTTCCTTTTTCGCTTAGAGATCGTGCTAAAGCTTGGTTTTCGTCTTTGCTTAAAATTAGTATTGATTCATGGAATAAGTGCAAAGATGCTTTTATCTCTAAGTATTTTCCTCCCGCTAAGATCATCTCTCTTAGAAACCACATTATTAATTTTAAGCAACTTGATCATGAACATGTTGCATAAGCATGGGAGAGAATGAAATTAATGATACGTAATTGCCCTACTCATGGTTTAAATCTGTGGATGATTATACAAAACTTTTATGCCGGATTGAATTTTGCTTCTAGAAATCTTTTAGATTCGGCTGCGGGAGGCACTTTTATGGAAATAACTTTAGGAGAAGCTAATAAACTCCTAGATAATATTATGGTTAATTATTCTCAATGGCATACTGAAAGATCTACTAATAAAAAGGTGCATGCGATAGAAGAAATTAAGGTTTTGAGTGGAAAGATGGATGAACTTATGAAATTATTTGCTAATAAGAGTGTTTCTTCTGATCCTAATGATATTCCCTTGTCTACTTTGATTGAGAATAATAATGAATCTATGGATGTGAATTTTGTTGGTAGGAACAATTTTGGTAACAACGCGTATAGAGGAAATTTCAATCGTAGGCCTTACCCTAGTAATCCCTATAACAATTATGGTAATTACTACAACAATTCTTATGGAAATTATAATAAGATTCCCTCTGATTTTGAATCAATATTAAAGAATTTATTACTTCGCAAAAGAATTTTAATGCTATGATTGAAGAAAAATTGCTTAAGATTGATGATTTGGCTAGGAACGTTGATAGAATTGCTCTTGATGTTGATTCTTTGAAACTTAGATCTATTCCACCTAAGCATGATATCAATGAGTCTCTCAAAGCCATATGAATTTCCATTGATGAGTGCAAAGAAAGAACCGCTAGGATGCGTGCTAAGAAAGATGCCTTTATAAGAGCGTGTTCTTCTAGTTCCTATGAAAATAAAGATGAAGATCTAAAAGTTATTGATGTTTTCCCTATTAAATCTTTGTTTTGCAATATGAATCTTGATGATGGGACTGAATATGATTCACCTTTACCTAGAAGGCATTCCAAGAATTCAGAATTTGTTGATCTTGATGCTAAATTTGATAAAAGTGGGATTGAAGAAATCAAAACCCTAGATGTTGCTAAACCCACTATTATGGATTTGAAGGAATTTAACTATGAAAATTGCTCTTTGATTGATTGTATTTCCTTGTTGCAATCCGTGCTAAATTCTCCTCATGCTTATAGTCAAAATAAAGCGTTTACTAAACATATCGTTGATGCCTTGATGCAATCTTATGAAGAAAAACTTGAATTGGAAGTTTCTATCCCTAGAAAACTTTATGTTGAGTGGGAACCAACTAATAAAATTAAAATTAAAGATCATGAGTGCTATGCTTTATGTGATTTGGGTGCTAGTGTTTCCACAATTCCAAAGAATTTGTGTGATTTGTTAGGTTTCCGTAATTTTGATGATTGCTCTCTAAACTTGCACCTTGCGGATTCCACTAGTAAGAAACCTATGGGAAGAATTAATGATGTTATTATTATTGCAAACAGGAATTATGTGCCCATAGATTTTATTGTTCTTGACATATATTGCAATCCTTCATGTCCTATTATTCTTGGTAGACCTTTCCTTAGAACGATTGGTGCAATTATTGATATGAAAGAAGGAAATATTAGATTCCAATTTCCATTAAGGAAAGGCATGGAACACTTTCCTAGAAAGAAAATTAAATTACCTTATGAATCTATTATGAGAGGCACTTATGGATTACCTACCAAAGATGGCAATACCTAGATCTATTTTGCTTGTTATGCCTAGCTAGGGGCGTTAAACGATAGCCCTTGTTGGGAGGCAACTGAATTTTATTTTTATTCCTTGATTTTTGCTCCTTTTTAGTAATAAATAATTTATCTAGCCTCTGTTTTTGTTGTGTTTTTTGTGTTTAATTAGTGTTTGTGCCAAGTATAACCGTTGGGAAGACTTGGGGAAAGTCTTGATTGAACTTGTTGTAAAAAACAAAAACTTTAGCGCTCACGAGAACTACGGTCAAGTTTATTTGGAAAGTGATATTTAGTTAATTATTTTTGAAGATGATTAATAGATAAATTACTCACTTCCAGAAATTTATTTTATAATTTTTGGGGTTCCAGATATTGCGCTAGCTACATATTACTACAGACTGTTCTGTTTTTGACAGATTCTGTTTTTCGTTTGTTGTTTGCTTATTTTGATGAATCTATGGCTAGTAAAATAGTTTATAAACCATAGAGAAGTTGGAATACATTATTTATAACACCAATATAAATAAAGAATGAGTTCATTAGAGTACCTTGAAGTGGTCTTTTATTTTCTTTCACTAACGGAGCTCACGAGATTTTCTACTTTAAGTTTTGTGTTGTGAAGTTTTCAAGTTTTGGGTAAAGATTTGATGGATTATGGAACAGGGAGTGGAAAGAGCCTAAGCTTGGGGATTCCCATGGCACCCCCAAGAGAATCTAAGGACACCTAAAAGTCAAAGCTTGGGGATGCCCCGGAAGGCATCCCCTCTTTCGTCTACTTCTATCGGTAACTTTACTTGGAGCTATATTTTTATTTGCCACATGATATGTGTTTTGCTTGGAGCGTCTTGTATGATTTGAGTATTTGCTTGTTAGTTTACCACAACCATCCTTGATGTACACACCTTTTGAGAGAGCCATATATGATTTAGAATTTGTTAGAATACTCTATGTGCTTCGCTTATATCTTTTGAGTTATATAATTTTGCTCTAGTACTTCACTTATATCTTTTAGAGCACGATGGTGGATTTGTTTTATAGAAACTATTGATCTCTCATGCTTCACTTAGATTATTTTGAGAGTCTTAAATAGCATGGTAATTTTCTTAAAGTCTTAATATGCTTGGTATACAAGATTAATAATAAAACTTTCTTATGAGTGTGTTGAATACTATGATAAGTTTGATACTTGATAATTGTTTTGAGATATAAAGATGGTGATATTAAAGTTGTGCTAGTTGAGTAGTTGTGAATTTTAGAAATACTTGTGTTGAAGTTTGTGATTCCCGTAGCATGCACGTATGGTGAACCGTTATGTGATGAAGTCGGAGCATGGTTTATTTTTTGATTGCCTTCCTTATGAGTGGCGGTCGGGGACGAGTGATGGTTTTTTCCTACCAATCTATCCCCCTAGGAGCATGCGCTTAATACTTTGCTTTGATAACTTGTAGATTTTTGCAATAATTATATGAGTTCTTTATGACTAATGTTGAGTCCATGGATTATACGCACTCTCACCCTTCCACCTTTGCTAGCCTCTCTAATACCGTGCACCTTTCGCCGGTATCATACACCCACCATATACCTTCCTCAAAACAGCCACCATACCTACCTATTATGGCATTTCCATAGCCATTCCGAGATATATTGCCATGCAACTTTCCACCGTTCCGTTTATTATGACACACTCCATCATTGTCATATTGCTTAGCATGATCATGTAGTTGACATCGTATTTGTGGCAAAGCCACCATTCATAATTCTTTCATACATGTCACTCATGCATCATTGCATATCCTGATACACCACCGGAGGCATTCATATAGTCATATTTTGTTCTAAGTATCGAGTTGTAATTATTGAGTTGTAAGAAAAAAAAGTGTGATGATCATCATTATTAGAGCATTGTCCCAGTGAGGAAAGGATGATGGAGACTATGATTCCCCCACAAGTCGGGATGAGACTCCAGACGAAAAAGAAAGAAAGAAAAGAAACCAGAAAAAAAGAGAAAAGGCCCAAATAAAAAATAAAAAAATAAAAATGAGAGAAAAAGAGAGAAGGGACAATGTTACTATCCTTTTACCACACTTGTGCTTCAAATTAGCACCATGATCTTCATAGTAGAGAGTCTCTCATGTTATCACTTTCATATACTAGTGGGAATCTTTCATTATAGAACTTGGCTTGTATATTCCAATGATGGGCTTCCTCAAATTGCCCTAGGTCTTCATGAGCAAGCAAGTTGGATGCACGGCCACTTAGTTTCATTTTGAGCTTTCATGTACTTATAGCTCTACTGCATCCGTTGCATGGCAATCCCTACTCACTCACATTGATATCTATTGATGGGCATCTCCATAGCACATTGATACACCTAGTTGATGTGAGACTATCTTCTACCTTTTTGTCTTCTCCACAACCACCACTCTATTCCACCTATAGTGCTATATCCATGGCTTACGCTCATGTATTGCGTGAAGATTGAAAAAGTTTTGAGAATGTCAAAAGTATGAAACAATTGCTTGGCTTGTCATCGGGGTTGTGCATGATTTAAATATTTTGTGTGGTGAAGATAGAGCATAGCCACACTATATGATTTTGTACGGATAACTTTCTTTAGCCATGTTGTTTTGAGAAGACATAATTGCTTTGTTAGTATGCTTAAAGTATTATTATTTTTATGTCAATATTAAAATTTTGTCTTGAATCTTTCAGATCTGAATATTCATACCACAATTAAGAAGAATTATGTTAAAATTATGCCAAGTAGCACTCCGCATCAAAAATTCTGTTTTTATCATTCACCTACTCGAGGACGAGCAGGAATTAAGCTTGGGGATGCTTGATACGTCTCCAACGTATCTATAATTTTTGATTGCTCCATGCTATATTATCTACTGTTTTGGACATTATTGGGCTTTATTATCTACTTTTATATTATTTTTGGGACTAACCTATTAACCGGAGGCCCAGCCCAGAATTGCTGTTTTTTGCCTGTTTTAGGGTTTCGAAGAAAAGGAATATCAAACGGAGTCCAAACGGAATGAAACCTTCGGGAACGTGATTTTCTCAACGAACAAGAACCGGGAGACTTGGACCCAACGTCAAGAAATAAAACAGGAGGCCACGAGGTAGGGGGCACGTCCACCCCCACCAGGCGAGCCCTCCACCCTTGTGGGCCCCCTGTTGCTCCACCGACGTACTCCTTCCTCCTATATATATCCACGTACCCCAAACGATCAGAACAGGAGCCAAAACCCTAATTCCACCACCTTAACTTTCTGTATCCACGAGATCCCATCTTGGGGCCTGTTCCGGAGCTTCGCCGGAGGGGGCATCGATCATGGAGGGCTTCTACATCAACACCATAGCCCCTCCGATGAAGTGTGAGTAGTTCACCTCAGACCTATGGGTCCATAGTTAGTAGCTAGATGGCTTCTTCTCTCTTTTTGGATCTCAATACAATGTTCTCCCCCTCTCTTGTGGAGATCTATTCGATGTAATCTTGTTTTTGCGGTGTGTTTGTTGAGATCGATGAATTATGGGTTTATGATCAAGTCTATCTATGAATAATATTTGAATCTTCTCTGAATTCTTTTATGTATGATTGTTTATCTTTGCAAGTCTCTTCGAATTATCACTTTGGTTTGGCCTACTAGATTGATCTTTCTTGCAATGGGAGAAGTGCTTAGCTTTGGGTTCAATCTTGCGGTGTCCTTTCCCGGTGACAGTAAGGGCAGCAAGGCACGTATTGTATTGTTGCCATCGAGGATAACAAGATGGGGTTTTCTTCATATTGCATGAGTCTATCCCTCTACATCATGTCATCTTGCTTAAGGCATTACTCTGTTTTGAACTTAATACTCTAGATTCATGCTGGATAGCGGTCGATGAGTGGAGTAATAGTAGTAGATGCAGGCGGGAGTCGGTCTACTTGTCTCGGACGTGATGCCTATATACATGATCATACCTAGATATTATCATAACTATGCTCAATTCTGTCAACTGCTCAACAGTAATTTGTTCATCCACCGTAGAATACTTATGCTCTTGAGAGAAGCCACTAGTGAAACCTATGGCCCCCGGGTCTATCTTTATCATATTGATCTCCTACTACTTAGTTATTTACTTTGCTATTACTTTTCCTTTATTTTAGTTTGCATCTTTTATCATAAAAACACCAAAAATAGTATCTTATCATATCTATCAGATCTCACTCTCGTAAGTGGCCCTATAGGGATTGACAACCCCTATTTGCGTTGGTTGCGAGGATTTATTTGTTTTGTGCAGGTGCAAGGGACTCACGCGTAGCCTCCTACTGTATTGATACCTTGGTTCTCAAAAACTGAGGGAAATACTTACGCTTCTTTGCTGCATCATCCCTTCCTCTTCGGGGAAAACCAACACAGTGCTCAAGAGGTAGGAGCTCCCACATGTTCCACGATGATCTCATCGGATGAACCACGATGTAGGGGATTCGATCAATCATGTATAAAATTCCCTTTGTCCATCGGTATGTTACTTGCTCGAGATTCAATCGTGGTATCCCCATACCTCATTCAATTTTGTTACCAGCAAGTCTCTTTACTCGTTCCGTAACGCATGATCCCGTGACCAACTCCTTAGTCACATTGAGCTTGTTATGATGATGCATTACCAAGTGGGCCCAGAGATACCTCTTCGTCATACGGAGTGACAAATCCCAGTCTCGATTCGGGCCAACCAAACAGACACTTTTGGAGATACCTGTAGTGCACCTTTATAGTCACCCGGTTATGTTGTGACGTTTGATACACACAAAGTACTCCTACGGTATCCAGGAGTTGCACAATCTCATTGTCTAAGGAAACGATACTTGACATTTGAAAAGCTCTGGCAAACGAACTACACGATCTTGTGTTATGCTTAGGATTGGGTCTTGTCCATCACATCATTCTCTTAATAATGTGACCCCGTTATCAATTACATCTAATGTCCATGGTCAGGAAACTACAACCATCTATTGATCAACGAGCTAGTCAACTAGAGGCTCACTAGGGACATGTTGTGATCTATGTATTCACACATGTATTACGGTTTCCGGTTAATACAATTATAGCATGAACAATAGACAATTATCATGAACAAGGAAATATAATAATAACCACTTTATTATTGCCTCTAGGGTATATTCCCAACAAACACACCAAGGGGCCTCACCAGCTGGCCACCAGTGTGGAGGGCGTTCCCACCCCCTGGGGCGCGCCCTCGTTCTTGTGGGCCCTACATGGCCCCTCTCCACTTATTCCAGCACCCATCCTCTCCTTCGTCCTCCAGAAAAAATCACTCCATAGCTCAAACTCGTGTTCTTGCTCATTTTGCTGCCATTTTCGATCTCCTTGCTCAAAGCTCCATTCACAAAACTGATTTGGGGGATTGTTCTTCGGTATGTGACTCCTCCAATGGTCCAATTAGTTTTTGTTCTAGTGCTTTATTTATTTTAAATTTTGGCTGCCTTGGTGACCCTGTTCTTGAGCTTGCATGTCAAATTTATAAGGTCCAAAGTAGTTTTGATGCATGATATAGCCTCTAGGCACTTGTAGGAGTAGTTGCTATCAATCTTGTTCAGTTTGGTTCACTTTTATTTTGAGTCACTAAAAATTTCAGAAATTTTTCAGTGGAAGAGAAATGTTTAGGAGAATGTACCAAGGTGGTTCTTCTAGAAAGAAAGCACCGAGGCACGCTATACGTGAACCAGACCTTGAACCACCAAGGGAAGCTCAAGTGAAGCCTTGTGAATGGCCATCGGATGAACTATGGTTCGTGCAGGTTTCAAGGATGAATTCTATGCGTACGTGCAAAATGCCGGCCTTGAGGACTTCTTATCAGACAAGTGCTTACAATATTATTACCTCACCGATTCCTTTGTGCGGAGGTTTGAGTTTTCATCTAAGCGTAATACTCATACTGTCATGTTTGATCTTTATGATGAATGTTATACCATGGACCTAGAAGATTTTTGTGATGCATGCAAAATTCCACAATGGGGTCTTCTTAGTGAGCCTCACAAATCCGAATGATTTCCTATCTGGCATCACCGTTAGAGAAACTAGGAATATCACACAAGCTACCATAGGGAGCATTCACTTTCCTTCCATACATTACTTTGCTCTCTTTATAGGAAGATGCATTAACGGTAAACATTACCATTGCCACCTTTATGTTCCAGATCTTAGTGCCCTCAAGTGTGCGGTGTTAGGCGATAATCGTTATAACTTGGGGGCCATTATTACTAGGAGGCTACTTCTTATGCTAAAGATGGACACTTATTTGGTGGGATTTATGCAACTTGTTTAGCTAATTATTTGGGCATCCCCATAAGAGGGTATGATATTGTGTTGCCACGTACTTTTCTAGATTATGAGGCTATGGTAAGCTACCAGTTTCTTGAGAGGAACGATCAGTTCCTCCAGTACCGACTAATCTTTGATAGATGGTGCGCTGTCCATGTTACTCTTCTTGCTCCTGCTTTCTTTAACTATCAGGCAAATGGGAGATATTTTATAACTAGAGAGGAGGCAAACGAGTATGAGAGAACAACAGAGGCTGCTCACCTCCATGTTGCAGCCCTTCAAGCAATAGCTGCTGCATCTCAATACAACCCCGACTACAACTTTGGATATCCGCCAGGCCACCCCTGGGCATAGACCAACTTAGGCCAAAAGCCTAAGCTTGGGGGAGTATGTATTTCTCACTGACATTACATTCATGTTCACACACTCATTCCAGTTGTTGGTGTTCATACTTTTTCATTGTATTATCCATGCTAGTTTATTTCTTTTTCTCGCTTTCTTCTTGTGTGTTTGATAAACCTTAAGAAAAAATTAGTTGTAGTTAGTTTACTTCCCTTGCATGCTTAGTTGTAGTATTAAAGTAAAACCTAAAAATATTTCTCGTTCTTCTTTTGCTTGTTGGGAGCTTTCCCATGTAAATAGTTTTTCTCTTTCTTGTTTTACCTTCTTCAAAAAAACAAAAACTCCAAAAACATTTCAGTGTGTTTCTTTGAAATTCTTTTCTTTTCTTTGGGGGTCAAGAGGAGAATACCACGATAAAATGTTGAGTGGCTCTCATATGCATTATTGTTGATCTAACAAAGAGCCCATATTACCTTGTGTTCTCCTTCGAATAGATGTTTACAGATTCCAGCTTAGTCCAATGCACGTGCACTATTATATTATCCACACCGTTTGGTCGTGCAACTGAAAGGCAATAATGACGATATATGATGAAATGATTGAGATGAGAAAAAGATGGTATGAACTTGACCTATCTTGTTTTTGTAAATATGATTAGTTCATCATTCCTGATTCATCTTATTATGAATGAAACATATTTGCAATGACAATTAGAGATTATAGTTACCCATGCCATGCTTACTTAGCTAGGAGTTTATAATGGTTTACCTTGCATGCCAACATGATATTAAAATGGATGTGATGTAGTATGATAGGATGGTATCCTCCTTTGAATGACTCAAGTGGCTTGACTTAGCACATGTTCGTGCATGTAGTTGAAACAAAATCAACATAGCCTCCACGATATTTATGTTCATGGTGATTTATATCCTACTCATGCTTGCATTCAATGTTGGTTAATCTCAATGCATGTTTATGACTGTTGTCGCTCTCTAGTTGGTCGCTTACCAGTCTTTTTCTAGCCTTCACTTGTACTAAGCAGGAATACTGCTTGTGCATCCACATCCATAAACCCCAAAGTTGTTCCATATGAGTCCACCATACCTTCCTATATGCGATATTTACCTGCCGTTCCAAGTAAATTTGCATGTGCCAAACTCTAAACCTTCAAATGATAATCTATTTTGTATGCTCAAATCGTTCATGTACCAACTAGGGTTGTCAATATCATCCATGCTAGGTGGGCTATTCTCACGATGAGTGGACTCCGCACATCATTCACGAGAAAATGGCTGGTAACCGGGATGCCCAGTCCCATGCTCAAATCAAATCAAAATAATTGCAAACAAAACTCACCAAGGACTATTGTTAGTTGGACGGTACCCGTTGTTTCAGACCAGGCATGGAGTGTGCTTGTTGGTGGTGGGGGAGTATAAACTTTACCATTCTGTTTGGGAACCGCCTATAATGTATGTAGCATGGAAGATACCGAGATCTCTTGGTTGTTATGTTGACAATGAAAACATACTACTCAAAATATTATTTATCTTTATTTCAAAACTCGAGCTCTGGCACCCATGCAAATCCCTACTTCCCTCTGCGAAGGGCCTATCTATTTACTTTTATTGTTGAGTCATCATCCTCTTATAAAAAGCACTAGTTAGAGAGCACCACTGTCATTTGTATGCATTGCTATTAATTTATATTGAGTATGACTGTGACTGGATCTCTTTTACCATGAATTACAATGTCTAGTCAGTCCTTGATCTTCAGGGGTGGTCTGCATTTATGTTTTGCGGTCTCGGAAAGGGCTAGCGAGATACCATCTTGTTATATCATGCCGTGATTGTTTTGAAAAAGAGTTTTCATCCAAGATTTATTATTATTGCTCGCTAGTTGATTATGCCATTGATATGAGTAAATGTGAGACCTAAATGTTATTATGAATATGGTTAGTTCATGATCTTTGCTGAAAACTTGAATGTTGGCTTTACATACTTGCAAGAACAAGATCAAACAGTGTTTGTAAAGTTTTTCTTTATCACTTTTAGTTTGTCAACTGAATTGCCCGAGGAAAAGCAATGGGTTAAGCTTGGGGGAGTTGATATGTCTCCCTTGTATCTACTTTCCAAACTCTTTGCCCTTGTTTTGGACTCTAACTTGCATGATTTGAATGGAACTAACCCGGACTGACGTTGTTTTCAGTAGAATTGCCATGGTGTTATTTTTGTGCAGAAAGAAAAGTTCTCGGAATGATCTGAAAATTCACGGAGATCAGTTTTGGAATTAATAAAAAATATTGGTGAAAGAATCAACTGAAGGGGCCCCACACCCTAGCCACAAGGGTGGGGGCGTGTCCACCCCCTGGGACGCGCCCTCCGTCCTTGTAGGCCCCTTGGACCTCCACCGACCTCAACTCCAACTCCATATATTCACGTTCAGGGAGAAAAAGATCAGAGAGGAGGATTCATCGTGTTTTACGATATGGAGCCGCCACCAAGCCCTGTTCTTCCTCGGGAGGGCAGATCTGGAGTATGTTTTGGGCTCTGGAGAGAGGGGAATATGTCGCCATCATCATCATCAACCATCCTCCATCACCAATTTCATGATGCTCACCACTGCGCATGAGTAATTCCATCATAGGCTTGCTGGACCGTGATGGGTTGGATGAGATTTACCATGTAATCGAGTTGGTTTTGTTAGGGTTTGATCCCTAGTATCCACTATGTTCTAAGATTGATGTTGCTATGACTTTGCTATGCCTAATGCTTGTCACTAGGGCCCGAATGCCATGATTTCAGATATGAACCTATTACGTTTTCATGAATATATTTGTGTTCTTGATCCATATTGCAAGTTATAGTCACCTACTACGTGTTATGATCCGGCAACCCCGCAGTGAAAATAGTCGGGACACTTCCCGGTGATGACCGTAGTTTGAGGAGTTCATGTATTCACCGAGTGCTAATGCTTTGGTCCGGTTCTCTATTAAAAGGAGGCCTTAATATCCCTTAGTTTCCAATAGGACCCCGCTACCATGGGAGGGTAGGACAAACGATGTCATGCAAGTTCTTTTCCATAAGCACGTATGACTATATTCGGAATACATGCCTACATTATATTGATGAACTGGAGCTAGTTTTGTGTCACCCTATGTTATAACCATTGCATGATGAATGCCATCTGACATAATTATCCAGCATTGATCCATTGCCTACGAGCTTTTCACATATTGATCTTTGCTTCGTTACTTTTCCGTTGCCACTGTTATGATTGCTACAAAACTGCTACTGTTACTTTTGCCATTGTTACCTCTACTTCCATAACACTTTGCTACTAAATATTTTGCTGCAGATATTAAATCTTTCAGGTGTGGTTGAATTGAGAGCTCAATTGCTAATACTTGAGAATATTCTTTGGCTCCCCTTGTGTCAAATCGATAAATCTGGGTTGAATACTCTACCCTCGAAAATTGTTGCGATCCCCTATACTAGTGGGTTATCACGGTGCCCATCAGTAATAAGTCGGGCATCAGTTTTGACCAGCCAACACTGCTGAAATATGGGCGCATAAATTGATGGCATGGCTACTTACATGTGGGACCAAAGGTGGGTGACATGGTTGCTTACATGTGGGTCCATACGCTAGTGATGGTGTCCATATCTGTCACGCTTTGTAGACCCAATAATTTGTTTTACATTTAAATTTGCTGCCAAAATGGAATAAATTTCATTATTTGCTCTAACAGCTTTGATTCATAATTGGTGACATTACAATTAAGCACCATGGGACAAAATATTGCACAAAAAAATATGACACTTGTCGGCTTCAACTTCATACTGCTGCTCTCGAATTGCATTGATGATAGCTTTACTTCTTCCTCGGGTCTAATTGGGCATTACAACTTTTTCACTGTAGTCTACCAGGGTCAGTTTGAAATCTTCATGTTCATCCTTATGCACTGGCAGGGTGAAAACACAAGTGCTCCCTTGGTGGTTTTGGTAATTAATGTCAACATATCTTTTGTTGGACTAATAGCTTTATCTAGTATATTTCAGACAAGTTCAAAAGTGGCATGGCAAGGACAAGAGGATTGTGGAGCCCTTAGAAATGCTAAAGACATATATTGGCTATAGCGACCTGATCCCAATGGACCGGAGTCTCCATGCTTAAGTGTCATCCCTGGATCGGTATGCTGACACACATAGTACTCAAGGAATTATAACGGAGTTCAATCACACACTTTATTACACTGCAGTCCTCATAAAGAGTATTTATTACATAAATATGGCTGAAGGCTGTCTAAATAAAATAACTGTGGAAGCTTCGAAGGTAAATGAGTCCATCCAACTCCACAACAAAACTAAGCAGAACAATGACCTATCACACCATAATCCTCATCGGAAAACTCTACAACATGAGACGTTCCAGCCGCGTAGGTCAGCACATGGAATATGCTGGCAATTTCACACTATAGAATAATAATGAAAAATGACTATCTCTATATGTAAATTTTGGCTGGTGGAGGCTCTAAGTTTAATTTTGCATAAAGCTAATTTTTTCCTACAACAACAGAATACATTTTTATTTTACTACTAAGATTATGCCATTACTAAGAAGGTTCCTCCAACTCAATCCCAAAATTCCCAAATTATTAATAACCCAAAACATTAATTAAATAAAGTGATGATATCAACCAATAATTCACTTCTAGATACTCAAGTTTGTCCATAACTGGGGACACAACTAATCATGATTAGTTTATATGTTCTACAGAGGTTTGCGCACTTTTCACCACAAGACTCGACCACCTCAATGATCGGAAGACCGAGACATAGTATTTCTAAATGTGTTACCCTTAACCCTGGATAGGCCGGTACACCTACTTTCCTCTACATCTGCTAGCCTACCTGGAAAGGATCGCATGAACTTACTCAACTATGTCAGAGCCCATAATGGTTTGTGGCTGCACACGGACGTTTCAAGGCATGAAAATACCGTATGACCCCTTTGAGCTTGGGTGGCATTCCGTAGGGTGATCACACGGGTCCTCCGGGAGCCCCAAGGGCAAGCACTGGATTCTCCAGGTGCCCCTACCATTCCACCCAGAGTTGTTTCAATGTGGCCACCTTAAAGTTAGCCTTAATTATTATTTCTCTCATAACCTGCATGAATCTCACATACCAATCCTCCTCGATGAGCATGGGTAAGCAATATATGACATAACGAATATTCCCGGGGTGTTTCAAGCATCATAGGTTCCTACCTCATGAACTACATAGCAATGCCCAAATTCCCAATACTACTCATGCACATTTGTAATGGTGAACTAATGCATAGTAAAAACTAGGTATAGAAAAAATATGATCAAAGTGTAACTAACCACGTTGACAATCGTTAAACTCTAGGGATTTTTAGTAGCAAGCTTCTCACTATGTATGATCCAACAAAGCAAACATTGACACACAGAAGCAATCAAGCAAAGAATCAAGAGAAAACAAAGAAAAAGACTTTGAAAAACTACAAAAACAACCAAACAAAGGTTCTATACATAATGTAGTTTTAACAATATATGATTTTAGTTTTAACATAAAGTACATGTCACAAGCTTCGATTTGCAAGAAGAATCACTTAAAACAGAATTACGAAACTCAAGTTATGGCCTAACGAAGTTTGAATTCAGATCTCTTTGAATTCGAAATTTAAAACTTCCAAAAATATGTTTTGTTTTGTTCTCTGGATAAAGGGGATTTTTATTGAACTGTAGGAAAAAGAATCAACTAAATCGGATCTATAGATTAAAAGTTATACTAGAAAGAAGAATTGGTATAGAATCTGAATTTGGAAATTCCTGAAAAATAGATTTCGGCCACAGACAAGTGGCGCTCTCTGGTTGGTTGTAGGTTGTTCGCTATGAGGCTTAACTAGCTGTCATCCATTAATTATCAGATGCCTATTCGCATAAAAAACTTAATCAGTCTAATAATACCTAGCGCTTCAAAGAAAAAAAACGAAAAGGAAAACGTTCATTGCTTACAGGTACAGACAGAGAAGAACAAGGTGGGGTGGCGGCTCTGGTCCAGTGGGGTGGCGGCTCCGGCGATCGTCGGCGACGGTGGCAGTATGTAGAGTGGCTCATCCGGTGGTGGAGTCAGAGATGGTCGGCGACGACGAACAGTGACGGAATGAAGCGGTGAAGCTCGGTGCTCCGGGTGCTTCGGCGAAGACGGCAAGGTTGGTGCGGCGGCTGTAGATGAAGAGGGAAAGCAAGACCTTGTCAAAAAGGTTGTAGGTATCGAGGGTAGTCGACATACAGAAGGAGAAAGCTCAGGATGGCTCACCAGTGTCAGAATCCGGCGATGAACTCCAACTTCTACGGTCAGATTGGAATGACGAGTACATGTTGTAGAGGTGGACTTGGCGAGTGGTTTCGAGGGTAATCAGGAGGGAAGGTTGTGGCTATTTTATAGGACATGATGCTTGGGGAAGGGTGGACTCGAGGTAGGGTTCCCAAAGAAATCGAACGCGGAGCGGCGTCGGTGCGTGTACACGTAGGTTTCTCTGTTTCTGTTCGTGGGGAAGAAGAAAAACGTGGGGTCCTACGCCAGAGGAACAAAATCAACAAGGGAGAGAGGGTTACGTGAGGAGGGAGGGCGAACGACGGAAGGCTCGGGCCTAGGGTGCTTGCCCCTTTGTTGTTGTTTTTTGCACAAGGGGTGTTGCTGGCCTCGCTGCGTGGCGGCTGGCCTCTGGTCGCTGGCCTGTGGCTGTGCTGGAGCTAGGCGAGCTGGCCTGGCTAGCATGGTGGGGTCTGCTTCCTTTTTTATTTTTTAGCAGTAATAAAGCACCAAAAGACAAATAAAAATAACTCTGAATATCTTAGAAAAAGTCACATAATCATATGGTCTTATATATGACCTTGTGCACTTTTATCTGGCCTAAAATGCAAATTTTGAAAATAAACATTTTTTATGCTAATAAAATTTGCATTAAAATAATTTTAAAATAAAACCCAATAAATATATTTTGATTTAAAATTCAATTTCCAATATTTCCCCTCTGTTTTTGAAGAAGTCCTTTTATCTTCTCTCTTTATTTTATTTTTGAAATAATGGAAATGAATTTTGGTGAAACCAAATTTGATCCAAATTCCAAATTATGAAATTTCAAAAGTGGAATATAGGGAAACTTCCAACTCTCTCTTTTCGTCCTTGAGTATCTCAAAGTTCCTTGGATCAGATTCAAATGAAAATCATCGGGGCAAAATGCATAAATCATGGATGCATAAGAATGATCTATTTATAAACATCCAAATTGAAAATTGGGATGTTACATTAGGAAAAGCTCAAGACTCTACATTTTTGGTTAAGTGATGCAAGATCACATTGAGTCCATAGGAAAGCCAATACTACTAAAAGGGGATGAGGTTTGATTATGATCTATTTGCTCAAGTGCTTAGTGATATTGCTCCAAAACCTCAACCACTTTCTATATCCAATTATGTCCAAAACCCTACATTCCAACTCGGCCCCACCGAAATTTCCCTATCCGGACCCACCGAGTTCATCTGGACATAGCTACAGCAAAACCCTAACAAATCAGATCCACCGATATGGTTCTCAGTTCCACCAGTTTTGCCTGCCAAACCTTCTATAACTTGTTGCAATAATTTTGGTCTCACCGAGTTTTGCAGTTGGTCCCACTGAGACAGCTTGGCAAACCTTCTGTAGCTTGTTGGCATAACTTCGGTCTCACCAAGTTTTGCAATCGGTCCCACTGAGACGGCGTGCGAACCTTTCTGTTGCCTTATTGCTTCACTTTGATCCTATCGAGTTGATGCAATCGGTACCACCGGAATGAGGCTTGCCCTAACCATTGCACATTTGTTCATCTGAGTTATTCCAGTCAGTCCCAGCGAGACCTCCAACGTTCATATCTTTTACACAAGTCGATGCCACCGAGTTTTCTGATTGGTGCCACCGAGTTGGGTCAAAAGTGTGTAACAGTTATATTTCATGTGGAGGCTATTTATACCCCTCCACCCCCCCTCCTCTTACTCAATTTGAGAGCCATCAGAATGTGCCTACACTTCCACTACTCATTTTCTGAGACAGAACCACCTACTCATGTGTTGAGATCAAGAGATTCCATTCCTACCATTTGAACCTTGATTTCTAGCCTTCCACAAGTTTCTTTCCACTCAAATCCTTCTTCCACCATAGCCAAATTTGTGAGAGAGATTTGAGTGTTGGGTAGACTATCATTTGAAGCACAAGAGCAAGGAGTTCATCATCAACACACTACATGTTACCTTTCGTAGAGTGGTGTCTCCTAGATTGGTTAGGTGTCACTTGGGAGCCTCCGGCATGATGTGGGGTTGAACCAAGAAGTTTGTAAGGGAAAGGAGTCGGCTACTGCAGCAGATCTACCTGAGCGAGGCAACTCCTTCATGGGCGATGGCCATGGTGGGATATATAGACAAGGTTGCTTCTTCGTGGACCCTTCGTGGGTGGAGCCCTTCGTGGACTCGCGCAACCGTTACCCATCGTGGGTTGAAGTCTCCATCAACGTGGACGTACGATAGCACCACCTACCAGAACCACACCAAAAATCTTCGCGTCTCCATTGCATTTGCACTCTCCAATTCCCATCCCTTTACATTCTTGAACTTGCATGCTTTACTCTTTTCGCTGCCCATACTTGCTATGCTTGTGTAAAATGTATTGTGTGCCCATTAACATGTGCTAAATTCAACCTTAACTTGAAGAATCTAAAAACTGCCTCTTTTACTTGTTAAGGGTCTAATCACCCCCTCTAGACCCCTCTTCTTGACCTTTCAATTGGTATCAGAGCTTTGGTCTCCATTGCTTTGGTTTAATCACCATTGGAGGAAGATGGATGAGTCTACATTTGGGAGTATTAGACATAGAGTGCCTATTCTTGATGGGGAGTTTTATGGTACATGGAAAAATGAAATGCTTGAGATTTTTAATGAATATAATTTGAGCAAGTATATTATTAGCCCTTATGTTCCTCCTGTTGATCCTTTGCATTCTACCCCTAATGAGTACCTTGACATGGTTGGTAATCTTAGGACCGTCAATCTTATCATTGGAGGATTGCCTAGACATGTGCTTGTTTGCTTGCAAAACTTTTAATGTGCATATACTATATGGAATTATTTTCCAAATTATTACTTGAAAATTTTGAACGAAATTCTTCATAAGTCCATTGTCATGGTCTAGTGATCCTATGTTTGATGAATGTCTATTTGAGCTCCGCCACCTTATGCGTGCCAAGAGTGATGTTGGAACCATTAGCAACATCATCACTGAAACAATTAGAATTCATAAACTTATCCATTGTCATGGTCATAAATATAACGAATCACTTGAACTAGGTGATGATTACACACATGATGATGACATTGAGCATGGTTATTATGATGAGGATGAAGAGAGACATAGAATGTTAGAAGACTATGAGGAATCTTAGTCTCGTGGAAAATGTTCGAAATTACATATCTGGAGGAAAAGAATGGATTATTAATAGTGGATGTCCGATCACCTGACTAGAGATAAAGACATGTTCCATGAGCTTGCCAAAAATGTTGGTCCACGCAAATATGTGACTTTTGGAGATAATACAAAGGGTAACGTACTTGACCTTGGTAAGGTGGCGAATGGAGTTGGGTTGTAGATGCAGTAGATGGGTCTAGTAGTGTTTGAGGATGGCGCAGAGGAAGTTGGAGAAGGGCAGCACCAGGCGAGCGAAGATGGAGTGGAAGAAGACGGGGACCATCGTGGCCTCCAAGTCGAGCGGTGACCATGAGCCCGGCCAGATTCGAGTGGCCTTCTAATTGTTGTGGGTGCAGTTCACCATGGGGCGCACCTTGTATAGCCTCTCCTCATTGACAATGGTGGACCTCAGCAAGGCTACCTCTATCTTGGCGGCAACGGCAGATTTCTTGTCTGCCTTGGGAGCCATGGCGGCAAAAGGGGATTGGAAGCTGGAGGAGGAGGAAACAGAGGAACAGTGCGTACGAGAGGTAAGGAGTGCGATGGAGAGCAATGGTGTTGCCTGCGCGTGGTTTTATGACAGGGCTAGCGGTTACCGAGGCATCATGGGGCTAGTGGGGGCGTCCTCGTCCTCGTCCAGTCTTAGGCCCCGTGTCATTTCTCTCCTAACGGGCGGATCATGCGCGTCGCAGGCCTAGGGGCTACTGTCAGCCCAGTGGGAACCAGGGTACCACAGGCCACCTGCCTACGGCCTAGGAAGCGATGCCTGGACCAAACACAAGAGGCGGCCTAGCTGCGGGCGCTGCGAAGCAAACCACCTCGCGAGGACCGCCACCACAAGGCGAGACTCTATAGAAAACAACATCAAACGACAAGCGGCCTTGTGAGCCCCCCTCGTGAGGCCCTCCATGTGGTAAGTTGTGCGGTGCCAGCCGCGTGGCCATGTGCCCATCACGAGGGTGACGCGCCTGCACCAGGTAACGCCAACGAAGACCGTGCCAGCAGGCGCGGCCAGGGTAGTTTCCTCTTTGGTGATAAGGGAGTAGCTCTGCCTGCCTCCCCCCAAAGGAAGCCACAAAGCTTTCCATTTTGGTGAAAGAAGACCAAGATCATGACATGCCAGGACGGAGGTCATCGTGGAGCCCCCTGTGCATCATAGATAGCAACTTTAGTAGGCGATGACCACCTTTTGTCAGGATAAGCCTAGGCACATGTCCCCCTTTGAATTGCCACCATGTGGTAGCCCTTCCCACTAATGTTTTTGGTGGAATAGGACCGGGGAAGCTATAAAAGGGGCAGTGCTACCACTGTAGGAGGGGATCGCACATTTTGACCCCTGAGAACTTCACCTTGTAGCTCGCGAGCACTGTCTCTAAAAGCAATCCCACTAGGCAGGAGTAGGGTTTTACACCGCACGGTGGCCCGAACCTGGATAGCTCGCTATGTCCCTATCGTGCCTCACGCTCCCCCGGCATGGCTCGCTCGTCGTAACCATGCCAAGCTCGTCATCTAGTTGCTAGGTCGCGAACCAGAGCCCAGAGTTCGAACAAGGGTTTTGGTGGATTTCCCATAGCACAAATCAATCCCTCGACAACATCATTCCCCTAATGATGTGATCCCGTTATCCAATGAAAACTCATGACTATGGTTATGAAACCTTAACCATCTTTGATCAATGAGCTAGTCTAGTAGAGGCTCACTAGGGACACGGTGTTGTCTATGTATTCACACATGTATTTAAGTTTCTGGTCAATACAATTCTATCATGAATAATAAATATTATGAATGGAGAATATGATAATAACCAATTTATTATTGCCTCTAGGGCATATTTCCAACATGATATTTGACCAACCCCAAGCTCATCCTACGTGCATATGATTTTTCAAGATCCGGAAAACATGATAACCAACAACACTTGAGCTAGTCTTAGAAGAGAGGCTAGGAATCTTATTTTTACCATTTATCGTTCTACATGTGCATATGATTTTTCCACTGGATCGCATATTCCAGGATCATAGCAATTATAGCATAGAATATAAACTCTTAATCATGAACATGGAAATATAATAATACAATATTATTGCCTCTAGGGAATACTTCCAACACTACATGGTCTCTCTCTCTCTCTCTCTGATACTAAATACAATGGTCTCATCTGAGATCTATTCGACGTAATTCTCGCGGTGTGTTTGTTGAGATCTGATGAATTGTGGGTTTATGATCAGATTATTCATTGAAACTATTTGAGTCTCTTGATATTTATTTATGTATGCTTTCGGATCTATGAGTCTTGTTTGGCCAATTGGATGAGTATATCTTTAGAGGGAGTTGTGCATAGTAGTGGGTTCAATATTGTGGTGTCCTTACTCTGTGATAGGAGGAGTTGCAAGGCACGTATTGTCTTGTTGCTACTAAAGGATAAAATGACGGGGTTCGAACATATTGTTTGGTATTACTTTGTCTACATTATGTCATCTTGCTTAAAGAGCTTACCTGTTTGTCATGAACTTTATACTTTGAGATGCACGTCAGGTAGCAGTCTTGCGGTGGAGTAATAGTACTAGATGAAGGTGGATGAACGGTCTACTTGTCCCGGACATAATGCCTATATATGAATTATGCCATTATGAACCACAATCATAACTATGTGCAATTATGTCCATTTCCCAACAGTAATTTGTCTACCCACCGATGCTATGCTTATGAGAGAAATGCCTGTAGTGAACCTATGGCCCTCAGGTCCAATCTTCATTATTACTAAGAACCTTACAATTTCTCTATGTTTTCCTTTGCTTTATTTTAGTTTAAATGTAGACCTATCACTACCAGATTTGATCCTTGCAATTGGCGAGAACAAGGGTATTGACAACCCTCTTGCCTTCGCTGGAAGCAAGCACTTGCTTTGTGTGTATAGGTATTGTTCGCATTTTTTGTGTGTCATATCCTTCTGGTTCGATAAACCTTGTTTCTTAACTGAGGTAAATACTATCTGTTACAATACTAGTTTACCCTTCCTCTTCAGGGAAGCCCAACAACTCTACAGGGAGTAGCAGAAGAACTTCTGGGGTCATTGCCTGGGATGCTTCACCAAACAATCCAAGTGCGCAGACTAAGACATAGCCTAGTAGTGGATAGGGGTTGATGCCTTCCCACCCACCCAAGTTCAAGGCATGGTACTTACAAATTGTTTATGTTGCACCAATTATACTATAGGGGCGTCCCTTATAGTCTTTCTATAAAAAACAATCAAGGTGCCTTCGTTCACATTTATAAATTTGCTTGTTTTTTACTTTCTTTGCTTTTGCCTTTTATTTTTCCTTCTATTTTTATTCCCCCTCCTTCTCTAAAAAAATAAAAATACCAAAAAAATTGGGTTACTATCTCTGCTTGTGTTGCCATGTGCCTTCTATTTTCTTGCATCGTCGCTTGCTAAAGAATTATTGATATGGATCCTCGTCCACTAACTAATCTTTTCAAAAATTCCAATTATGATAAACCAATTTATAGTGATGAAGATGGTATTGCTATAAGCTCTTTGATTGGAAAGATGAAGTTGAGGGGCCTTCACTATCTTTATAAAGTTCTTAAAAATCATGAATCTGAAAATAGTTATGAAGTGTTAAAAGAACAAATTATAAAGTGATTCATGATAGTTCCTTTATGAAAAGCATGATTGCAATGATGTTAGTATGAATTCCATGAAAGTTAATTGTGTTAATGGTATGTGAAGCTACAAGCTTGGGGATGATGTTTGATGAGCATGATATTTTTAGTCTCCCTACTAATGAAGAAGTTATAAAATAAAAATATGATAATCTTTATGATTCAAGTGATGAAGATCACACACTTGATATTGCTTTTTATGGTGACACTATATCCATAGGCACTATTGATGATGATTTTGTTATGCCTACTACTTATTGTAATGATGATGATTGGGGTGATGATGCGTCTTGTGATCTTAAAATTTTATTTAAACTTCATAATGAATCTATTATTGATAATAAAAATTGAATACTATTGAGAGTGGGTTTGGAAGAGTGTAAACTTAAAGTAAAAAGGAATCCCACTATTTTGGAGAACGTTCAATCTTATGAATTTTTTCATAAAATTGGGTTTGTAGAGGTCATGACTCTAGTTGACATTAATCCCACTATCTTGGAAGATTATAAATTTCTTATGCATGTGGATGATGAAGAGAAAATTTTATATGATAGCTATATTGTTGAATTTGATTATGATCCTACATGTAATTATTTTAGAGAGGAAAGTATGGTTATGAAAATCTTCATGTTACTAAATTGTCTCACTTTATGTAACGTTGTTAATGTTTCCTTCTTCCTTGCATAGGCTAGATTTTTCTTGCCTTGATAATATGTTCACTTATAAGCTACCTATGCATAGGATGTATGTTAGAGTTAAATGTGTTTGTTAAATTCTCTTTGATGCTCTCTTTGTGCTTCAATTCTTGTCTTTCAAGTGAGCATCACTAAAATCTCAAGCCTATCTTAATGGCTATAAAGAAAGAGCTTGTTGGGAGGCAATCCAATAGTTATCCTTTATTTTTTTTATTTTGTTTTAGCAAGCCAATATGATTATTTCTACTGTAGTAATTGTGTTTGTATGTTTTCTTTTGCTTTTTGTGCCAAGTAAAGCCTTTGGGATAGTTTGGATGCTTGTTGATTTGATCTTGTGCAAAGATAGAAAGTTTTGCGTCCAGTATATCAATTCTCATTCTGTACTGAAACATGATCAATTGATGAAAGTTTTACACAATATTGTGGTGCAAATCTTATATGTTTCTCTAATTATTCATATTTTTGGTTTTTTTTAGCAAACACAGTGGGGAAGACCCCCACTGTAACTCTGATTTTCATTAATATGAGAACACAAGTTACATCACTGTACAAGATTTAACATGATAAGAAAAAGAGTCTACAAGTAATCTAGCCAACTCTGCATCCCTTATTTCAAACTAGGTTTGGCTTTTTAAATGATCATCTCAAAGTGCTCCTTGAAAGTACTAATGCAGTAATGCATATTTTTGGGTTTGTGATCAAAGATGATGTTGTTTTTGTGCTTCCAAATACTCCAACATCCTGCTATGAGGCATTCCTTATAACATACATCATTATTATATCTCTTGCCCTCCATGAGCATCTCCAAAAGCTCAAAATCTGTGTTCCATTGAAATCCAATAGCCATCTAGAAATTCTGGCTGAAATCACAACTAAAGAATAGGTGAGTAAGGTATTCCTTTGGTTCATCATCAGAAAGCACACATTTTGTATACTCAATATGGAAAAATTTCCTTGTAAGCAAATCTCTAGTGTTTAGTCTGTCTTGTAGAAGCAACCAAAAGAAAAACTTTTGCTTAGCTAGGGTGCATGATTTCCATATCCACTGAAATGGTTTGGGTGCATCAGCAGGGTTCCCAATATATTCTAGGTATATTCGTTTATTGGAATAGTTAGATCCACCCCAATAAAATTTCCATGAATCCTTCTCTGACTGGTTCCACCTGTCATTAATCAGGGCTCTGAGTTGAGTACTCTGTTGGACAGCAATGCTGGACATAGGAAGATGAAACATCTCAAAAAAATTGTAGTCATCCAGATTGGTGGCAGCCTCCAGAGTGATGTGTTCATTTTTTGTATAGGGGAATAGTTGAACCATCATCCTCGTCATTGGCTGTGTACACCAATTATCATGCCATAGGCTTACTGTGTTGCCAATTCCTGCAGAGAAAATTGTCATGTTTTTGTAATCTTGGAGAATAGAACAATAGTCTCTACACCAAAAAGATCCCACAGGTGTGGGAAATTTTGGCAACTCCCCATTATGATAGTAATTGCTCCATATCAGGTTAACCCAGGGGATATCATTTTTGTTGAAGAATTTGTATAAGTACTTGGTAAGTAAAGCTCTATTTTGCATTCTTAAATCTAGAACACCTAGTCCTCCTGCTTTTTTTGGTAGGCAAACTTTCTCCCACTTAACCAAGCAGTTTCCATGTTTGTTGATCCCCTTCCCACACCGAAGGAAGCTTCTCCTAGATTTCTCAAAATGATCTAGAATGGTAAATGGCACTCTGATACAACACATGGCAAATATGGGCAGAGCAGATACAATGGCTTTAAGATGTGTGAGTCTACCAGAGTATGTCATCAGGTTTGCAATGCCAGATAATCTGTGGTCCAATCTAGATACCATGGGCATGAGATCAATGACATTAGATCTTGTATTACCCATAGGTAATCCTAGGTAAGTGTAAGGCATAGACTCCTTCTTACATTTAAGAATGTCAGCTAATTCTTGGGCTCTGTCATTCAAGATGTTGATCGGAACAAGTGAAGATTTACTATAGTTAACAATAAGCCCGGTGAACCTAGAAAAGCTGTGCAGTATCTCTATGAATTTGCTAATTTGTTCCTCATCAGTAGGTAATATGACAAGAATGTCATCAACATACTGGATAATGGTATAACTTTCAGTGTTATTGGTGTCAATAGGTAAACTAAGCACACCATTTCTCCAAGCTTCATTGACTAATATTTGCAATAATTCTCCAACCAGAACATATAACAGTGTGGAAAATGGGTCCCCTTGCCTGACACCACATTTGCAATGTATATTTTTCCCAGGCACACCATTAAGAATAACAGAAGTGTAAGAAGTAGACAATATCATGTTGACCCACCTGATCCATTTGTCACTAAATCCAAAATGCCTCATCATGAAAAGAATAGCATTGTAATTTACCTTGTCAAATGCTTTCACAAAGTCAATCTTGAAGATGATGATTTCCTTTTTTGACTTGTGACACATGTGGATGTATTCAAAGCTCCAAGCTAGACAATCCTGAATGTTCCTGGTTTTAATAAAACCATACTGATTTTGGCTAACCCTTGGTAAAATAACTGGCTAAGCTCTGTTGGCCGGTAATTTTGTGAGAATTTTGATAGGCATACCCACTAGGGAGATAGGCCTAAAGTCATTAGGTGTTTCAGGGTTGTCCTTTTTAGGGATAAGGGCAATATAAGCAGTATTGATAGGTTGCAAAGAAATATATTCTTGATGAAAAACATTAATGAATTTGTAGAAACAATGCTTGATGATGCGCCAACATTTTTTCATAAATAAACCATTAAAGCCATGAGGTCCAGGGGACTTATCATTGGGCATGTTTTTAATAATCTCATCTATTTCCTCAGAGGAAAAAGGCATGTTAAGATCTAGAGTTATATTATTCATGCTCAAATGAGATATATCAAAGTCCCTAATATTGTCTGTTTGTGTGCCAAAACTCTCTTTAGAATAGACCCAGATTATGGCAGCCTTCTGGTCATGATCATAACTGCATTGACCATCGGAGGATATCAGAAAAGTGATATAATTGTGCCTAAATACCTGAGATGCAATAGCATGAAAGAACATAGTATTTTCATCACCAAGTTTTGCCCATCAGATGTTTGCTCTAATTCTGTAGTATAATCTTTTTGCCTCCAATAGTTTATTAGTATGGTTGATGAGGATTTTCCTGAAGTTTTTCTCCCTCCTGGTAAGTAAACTTTGATCTTACAAACCATCACTAAGCCTGACATGGAACCTACAGTTTTCAATGGTTTTACTAAGCTGTGAGAATTTCTTACTCCACTTTTTGAGACCTCTCCTAAGTGCCTTAAACTTGGCATTTAGATGCTTGGCAGAATTAGAGAAGTGTATAGAGTTGCACAATGGTTCTCAACTACTTCAATGAAACCATTAAATTCAGTTCAGAACTCCTCAAATCTGAAGATGTTGCTTTTGGGAATGTTACTGTCAATCATAATTTCGATGGGAACATGGTCAGATGAGATATTGGCCAAAGGGATTGCCATGGTAGAAGTATGCACAGTAGTCCAGTGGGAACTAATGAAAACCCAATCCAACTTTTCCAACAATGGGTTGTCATGTTTATTACTCCATGTAAATGATCTGCCTTTCAATGGTATTTCCACTAAGTCAAGGTTTATGATGATATTATTGAAGAGCATCATGTTGTTTGGGTCACCTCCTGACTTGTTTCTGTTATCAGGGCCTTTGATAAAGTTGAAATCCCCCAATATCATTCATAACTTGTTCTGATTGATATTAAGATTCTGCAGCGAAGTCACAAATTCTAGTTTGCCATCCACAGAATTAGGACCATACACATTTGTGAGATACCAATAACTATTATCCAGATTAGAAGTGAATTTGATAGTAATGTGGAAATAGTTGCTAGATATAACCTCACCCTTTAACATGTCGCCATTCCATATAGTAATTAAACCACCTGAATTACCCGTAGATGGAGAGAAACAGTATTGATTGAATCTCTTGGGACAGAAGTTCTTTATGTAAGCAAGATCAAAGTTGTCTCTTTTGGTTTCTTGAAAGGTCATAATGCAACAAGCACTTTCATCAATTTTATGCCTAATGCCATCCCATCTAGTAGAAGAATTAATCCCTCTAACATTCCAGTTTAATATATTCCAACTTCTATTCATGATTGACATATAACAATAGATTGTTCATACTATGAGTAGCATAGCATGATAAATCCTTTGATGCATAATGAAAATTTTGAGTGGACATATACTGGTAACAACTGCAAAATACTGCTGTTCTAAGCAACATAACTTGAGCATGAAAATCCACATAGCAGATAAATACTCCATAATAGCAACCATATGAGCATGACATGCTAAGAAATCCATGAGAACAGAAGTGCAGATTATTACAGACAATATGTTTTTGTGATGCACGCAGGAATCCAAATGGAACATGGACATAGAAGTGCAAGCATGGAAACTAACAAATGATAACTAAGATAACTAGGTGACAGATTGGGGAGCCATCCAAGCCCCATATGTTGACCATGCTTCTATTCATCTGAGCCGTCATATTCCAGAGCCTGGGATGACACTTCATGAGGTGCCATCTTACATGGGCCAGTGCCAATAGCCTGCAAAGTGTCCATAGGAAGCTCAGGTGGAGGGGGGCATGCTTGTTGATCACAACAACATAAAATTGAGGACCCAGGTTAACTGATACAGTAGTCTTCTGGTTCTTAGAACTGTGTTGCATCTTCTACTGAGCAGTAGGATTGTCTACCTTCATGTTTGCAGCATCAACAGCAGCTTTGTTCTTAAAACCTTGGTTGATGTGGGAAATTCTATTACTCCTCCTGCAAAAATACTCATCAATAATTGGCTTCTTTTTCTTCTTGTTGCAAGGTTTCTGAACTTCAGCAAATTCTTGGCTGGTGATTCCTCAATGCTGACAGTGCTGGATTGCTGTGGCAGATCTTGAACAGTCTGAATCTGAAGAAAACAACTTCTATTGGAACCATCAGTGCCCATAACATCCACCACATTGAATTTAGCATTAATGATCTTGCTGTCACCAAGTTTGGGGATGATTTCAATGGCATTGGAGACCAAATTACCCACTAGGTGCTACAGAACTGCAATGTGTTCAAACAAACCTTCCACAGATATATTACAAGTTTGGATAGGCAGACTAGCACTGGTAGAAGGAAGTTCATTGTAGTTCATGTCAGCATTGATGGGGACAAATCTTGGGCTAGCAGCATCAGAAGGCGGTTGATCATGCTCCTGATCAAGTGGGGTGTAATCAGGCCCAATGGTGTCATAAGCCTGCTCTAAAGCAACTTCATTCAGGCCAGCTGCATTGCTCAAACCCACATTGGCCAAAGGAACAGTGACTAAATTCTCACCAACATGAACCTACTCAGTTTGCTCATCCAAATCTGCCTCATGATTAGCACTGTTGTTATTATTGACAGCATGTACATCCTCATATGGTGCACCTAGGTTTTCATTGTGATGATTGATAACAACTTGATCCGTGGGGATATTGCCTAGCACTTCATCATGCCAAAACCCTCCATGTACATGAGGCAGTGGGTGTGGATTTCCACCATCTGGTGGGAGTGGATCCTCATCACCACCTTGCTGCCCAATCAACTCTCTAGACAGGATATATGTAGGGAAAGTCCATGAATCCCCAGAGCCAACATCATCCAGATTACGAAGCACAACAATATTGATGGGAATGGTGTCAACATTAATGACTCTGAGCTTCACTATAATTCTAGTTTTATCCCTAGGATCTTTGTTCCAGATAAGAAATCTACCATAGGGAGAAACAGTGCGACTGACAACCCAACATCCCAGCATTCAAGAGGATAGTTCATCATCAGGATCCAAATATCATGAGTAAAGGTAATGATACGATAGTTCAATCCTTAGTCCTACCTAGTAATCCTCAAAACAGAGTCACCAATCTGAAACGGGCTGTGACTGAAAGCCATGTCTCTAGAGCAGGCAGTGGTGAATTGGATGAGAGTCGTACCCATACCGCAGCGAGATGTGTAGTTGATGCGCCATCCGCGACCTCCGAGGTAGTTGGTGATTAGAGAAATGGCGTTGTGTAACATCCCAAAATTCTAAATTTTGGAATGTTATATTAAATAAATAGTTTTGATTGATTGTTGATTTTGGTGTGGTTGCTTGTGTGAAATTGAGTGAAATTTGTAACATTTGAAAGTTAAATGAGAGGGAATAAAAGGACTTTCTCAAACTTTCATCTTGCATTTATGATCTACATGAATTCAAATTCATTTCATCACAAAACCCTAGAGAGAAGATGATATGACTCCTTCCATTTAATTAAACGAAAAAGGGTTTTTTTGAAAATGTTTGAATTTCATTTAGAACTATTTCAAATTTAGAAACTCTAAGCAAACCCTAGAGAGAAGATGATATGACTCCTTCCATTTAATTAAACGAAAAAGGGTTTTTTCGAAAATATTTGAATTTCATTTAGAACTATTTCAAATTTAGAAAATCTAAGCAATTCAATGATTTTCATGAGGTAAGATAAAATGACTTCCTCAAAACATATGAAATATGAGTTGGAAGTTTAAAAGAATCAAATTTAAAGTCCCTTTCGAATTATTTTCAATTTGGAGTTATTTGGGTTTTATTCAAATTATTTTTCTCCAAAAATAAAATATACAGAAATTAGGGTAAAGTGATTCCCTACATCAAAAAATTGGAGAGAAATAAATTTGAAATCATTTTGGTATTTTAAAAATGATTTTTATTGGATTTTAAATGAAACAGTAGCACTCTTTGCTTTACTTAAATTTTTGTGGATTTTATTTGATGCTAGAAAATGTTCAAGTTGTAGAAAATCTTTTTCTGAAATTTTTGATATATTATATTTTTATCTTATTTTTTTATTTTAAATATTGATTGTTTAAATAAAACTTCCTCTATCGACTGGGTCGACCCGTTATCGCCAGGCCGCGGCCCATCTAGCCCCGCGCAGCTCCTCCCCGACACCGAGCCAGTGTTCGCCCGCCGGCGCGCCGCCATGGACACCGTCCCCGCCTTGGACTACTCGCGCCGCCTCGCCTTGCCCCTTCGCCACGCCACCCGAGGCCGCCTAGGCCTTTAAATGGCGAGTCGCCGCCCTCCTCCTCAAATCGCGCCGCCGCCGCCGCATCTCGCTCTCGCTACTGCCGCTGCACTCGCCGCCGCGCCTCGCCACCTTGCCGCGCCGACGCCCGCACCGAGCCGCGCCACCGCCTGCTCACCTAGCTCCGCCGAGCCCACCACCGCGCCGATGTTCTGCCACGCCGCCAAGCCGTGCCGCTGTTCAATTTGGGACGTTATACGTAGGTCATTCATGCATATCATATTTTATTGCATTTCATTTTGTGATCCTCGAAATCCTAAGCAACTCAAGGACCCTCGGAGAGAGTTAGGGATTTTCCCTCGTTCTCATATTTGAGTTTTATCAAATATTGAAACAAGGATAACTTTGGTTTTAATTATTTTTCTCCCCAAAAATATTTCATATTAAAATTATATGAGAGGAGATAATATGACTTCTCCAAAATAAATGAAATGTTGGAGGAAAAATATTAAAATCAATATGTACTTTTATTTTGAGTTTTATCGCTATTTTATTTGAATTAGGAAAAATATGCGTTCTTCAAAATTGCATTAGAGGCCCAAATAAATGTTCACCTTGTACCGCGTATTTTTAGACGATGGGGAAAATTTAGTTCAGGATTTTTGGAGTCCGTTTAGTATTTCTTTTCTTCGTTTTTCTACGCATTTGAATTATTATTTTTTTTAAAAAAGTGAACCGCCTTACCGGGCCGTGTCCGACTAGGACACTGTACCCGGTCAGCCTTTTTAAGGCCGAGGCCCGAGCCGCCCTAGCCCCAAACCCTAGCGCCCCGACCCCGTTGCCGCCGCCGCCGGAGTTCGCCACCGCAGCGCCGTATCGCCGTCATCACCTCGTCGCCGCCCCGTCGCCACCCCGCTGCCATCGGAGTTTGCCGCCGCCTCGCCGCCGCCCCATCGCCACCCCGCCTCTCTCGAAGTTCGCCGCCGCCTCCGCCGTCCCGATCCGCGAGGTAGCCGCCGATTTTATTCTAAAAACCGTTCGGTTTTTATACGAAAACCTAGATGCGTTTGTAGATTAGTTTTATTTTATTTTATTCCCGTTTAGTTATTTAGCGAACGCCCATTCGTACGTTCGTTTTAACGAACAGTTTTCACCCGTTAACCGCAGACATCGAACGTTCGTTCGTTAGCCTGTTTGTCAGTTTTCTTTTTCAGGGTTTTTCTGCGATTATTTTCGATCGTGATTTCTGCCCTAATTTTCATTTTAGTTTATCTTTTCGCTCGTTTATCATAATCAGGCGATTCAAGCACCTGGATCTTCGTCTCTGAGCCCTCCTTCTGTTTAACCAATTTGAACAAGATTTTAGTACTGTAAAATTTGACTTTAGTCCCAATTAGTAATCGGATCTTATTTCTTTCGCAATTTGAGTTTCGTTGCTCCGTTTGTTTTGATTCTTTTTGCAAACCGGAGTTCTTCAGTTGAACTCTCTGGTTAGATCTTCTCGTTTGTTTTGAGATTTACCCATGCATCTTTGCTTGATTTCTTTTGTATGTTATTGTTTGTTTGCGATAGAACACCCGGAGTGCGAAGCGTGCTACTACGAGTCTTTAGGATTTGCAGATCGTTAGCCAGGCAAGTAACACTTTGATCATACCCCTTTATCACTCAGATTTTATGCATTACTTTCAACCATCACACATTGCATGAGCAGGATCTCTTAACATGTGGGTTTGGGAAGTAGATAATGAGGTACAACCTATTACCTATTTTGTTATCAAACCCTTGGGAGTTACTTCTACATTATGCTTATATTGCCATGCTATGCTCGTAGACGTGGATTGGGTTTGAGTGTATCCATAACAGATGTGAGTTGTTAATTAGTGGTTCAACTTAAGGTGGCAACTTTAATACACATCTGGGTGGATTGCTTGTGGGTACCTGGAGAATCCAGTGTTGTCCTAGGATATCCCGGAGTACCCGTGTGATCATCCTACGGTCCGCCACCCAGGCTAAAAGGGATCATAAGACTATTCATGCTAGAAACTTCCTTGTGCAGCCACAAGCCATTATGGGCTCTGGCATAGTTGAGTAAGTTGCGTGAGTTCTTGAAGAGGTGGACTAGCAGATGTAGGGGATTGTAGGTGTACCGGTCCGCCCGGAGTAGAGAGCAAATGCTTCTGAAAGATTGTGTCTCGGTCATCCGTTTCTCAAACACCTTGTAGTGCGAGAAATTGAATGGAGGAGATCGAGTCTTGTGGGGAAAAGTGTGCAAACCTCTGCAGAGTGTATAAACTAATCATGGTTAGCCGTGTCCCCGGTTATGGACATCTTGAGTATTTGGCTCTTGGATTATCATATGGATCTCATCACTCTAAATTAAATTGTTGGGGTGATAATTACTTTTAATTGGGATTGAGTTGGAGGAACCTTCTCAATATTGTTCAACTACCATGATAGTTAAATGAAATATATTCCTTTGTTGTAGTGGAAAATTGGCTTTTCGCAAAACATATTAACCATACAGCCTCCACCAACCATATATGCATGTAGTGATAGCTTTTATCTATTCATTACTCTCCTGTGTTACATTGCCAGCATATTCCATGTGCTGACCCATTTTCGGGCTGTAACGTATCATGTTGCAGACTTTTCAGATGAGGAGTAAGGTGCGATAGGTCATTTGTCATGCACTCAGCTATGTCGTTGGAGTTGATGGACTCACTTTATCTTCCAAGCCTTCCGCTGTTATCGTATTAGATGGCCTTAAGCCATATTTGTTGTAATAAGTTCTCTCATGAGACATTCGATGTAATAAGTGTGTGATTGCCACGCTGTTATAAATCCTTCGAGTACTGTGTGTGTCAGCATTACCGATCCAGGGATGACACTGAAGCACAAAGACTTGACCATGTGAGTCGGGTCGCTACAAGATGGTATCAGAGCACACACTGAATGTAGGACACGACCACTAAGAAAAGTCATAGGCCACTCTTATCTACCTATTTCTGACTCCTCTCCATTTTCTACTCTTTAGGATGGCGGACTCGAGGAACAAGTTTGCACAACCGGATGAAGACACACCTTTTGGACGACACTTGAAGGAAGTCACTAAGTACCTGAACATTGGAATACCAAGCTTCACCTGGACCTACACCGCCACTTTACCAGAAGAGGAGCGCTGGATGATTCGAGTTCAAGTTCTAGGAAGGACGTTCACGCCAATCACTAAACCCATAGAGTTTTCCTTTGACGCACCAACTTGGAGTCTAGGCGCATCGGCAAAGTTTACCACAAGGAGCTGAAGGACACTATTTACCAGATATGTGGGCGCCGAGATGAGCAATGGGAGATGATCAACACCAGGAAGGACAGGTCCATTGCAGCATTCATCTAGGAACTAAACCATCACATTCGTCACCAGGAGAACCAGATGTGCGCAAGCATGATAGATTTGAAGAAGGCGATGATCAGGATCACGGAGCTAGAAGAGGAGCTTAAGTCTACACGCGATGGACATCAGGAGGAAATGATGATACTTGTGGAGAGGAATGATGGCATGACCAGGAAGCTAGGAGTTTTTATGGGAGACCCCGCGCCAGGAGGAGAAGATGATGAACCCAAGGAGATTCGTTCTGAAGACTACATCATTATAGACGACACCGACTCCGACCCGGATAGTAGTGATGATGACTATGAAGACGAAGCTGGAGCAGATATCATGGAGTCTTCCACCGATCAAAATTTCTAGTAGACCCCCATACTATTAGTAGTACCCCCATGTAAATATTAGTAGTCCGAGCACTGCAACGATAGTTAGATCGATTGTATGCCCTTGCTTGATTGATTGAGTGATATTATATGATTGTGTTTGTCTCATGTGCATATGAGTAGTGTTTTCTCATTAGACCTCATTCTATTCTAATCTCTTCCCTCTAAACCCATCAGATGCCTCCGAGACTTGACACCGGTTTTGCTTTCCCACCGGAGCTCACTCAGTTGATCCAACAGCAGAATGCCTTGATGCAGTTGTTAGTTCAGAACTAAGGCAACAACAACAACAACAACCCACCGCCACCACCACCAGTTGACAACTTAGCCCGTTTTCTAAGGCTGCAGCCGCCGGTGTTTTCCAATAGCACCGAGCCAATAGTTGCTGATGATTGGCTGCGTAGGATTGGAAGGGAGTTGACCACCGCAGGTTGCACACATGCTGAGAAGGTGCGTTTTGCCGCACACTAATTGGATGGACCAGCAGCCGCATGGTGGGAGAATTACACAGCCACTTTTCCTATAGCCAATGTCACCTGTGAGCAGTTTCAGGAAGGATTCTGCACAGCCCACGTATCCACTGGAGCTATGGGCATGAAGAAGCGTGAGTTTCGCAATTTACGCGAAGGGAACCGTACTGTAGGCCAGTACGTGGAGGAGTTTAGTAAGTTATCCCGCTATGCTCCAGATGTTGTGGCCATAGATGTCACGAAGCAGGAGAAGTTTATGGAAGGGCTGAATGATGAGATGAGTATGTAGTTAATGGTGGCAACATTTAACAACTACCAGGAGTTGGTAGATAAAGCTCTCATGATCGAAGGGAAGCAGCAGTAGATAGAGAGCCGCAAGAGGAAATATGGACAAGGGAAGTACAATTTAGGAGCTCAGCAGAAGCCTCGCTTTACCCCGAACTCGGGAGGGCTTACCCGTAACCATGGAGGCCACAGTCACAAAGGAGGAAGTTCCCATAATCACAATGGCCCAAGGAATGGGAATGTGAATGGAGCAAGCAGCAATCAGAACGTTCCAATCCAGCCACACCCGCCAAGAGGGACCTAAGCCATGTTACTTGTTTCAAGTGCGAGAAGACTGGACACTATGCCACGGAGTGCCCTGAAGCGAAGAACAGAAATGGTAATGGGAGCTCTGGGAAGAAGCCCAATCCATTTAACAAAGGACAAGTGAACCACGTGAACGTGGAGGAGGTTGAAGAGCAACCAGGTGCAGTTATCGGTAAGTTTTTTAGTTAAGTCGTTTACTGCAATCGTTCTTTTTGATACTGGTGCATCGCATTCATACATATCAAGGGGATTTGTGGATAAGTATAAGTTGCCCACTAGAGTTCTTAAGACATCTATGCTAGTAACCTCACCCGGAGCCAAGTATATGGCAAGCAGTGGATGTTTTCAGATGCCATTAACCATAGGTAGTCATGTTTTTCCATCTGACTTGATAATTTTGGAGTCGCAAGGATTGGATGTGATACTAGGAATGGATTGGCTGTTGATGCATGGAGGAAACATCGATTGCGCTAGTAAGTCAATTCTGCTTACTACCCCGGAGGGAAAAAGGATCAAGTATGTATCTAGGCATGCACCAAGGAGAACCAAAGTACATTCTCTCACGGGAGTTGTACAGGAGGAAGTGCCTATTGTGAAGGATTACCCAGATGTATTTCCAGAGGAGTTACCAGGCATGCCGCCAGATCGAGACATCGAGTTTTTGATAGAGCTGTTGCCAGGCACCGGGCCTATATCAAGGAGACCATACCGGATGCCCACGAATGATCTAGAGGAGATCAAGAAACAGATTAAGGAGTTATTGGAGAAAGGTTACATCCGACGGAGTTCATCACCATGGGGAGCCCCAGTGCTATTGGTTGAGAAGAAGGATAAATCTCTAAGAATGGTTGTTGATTATCGGGCGTTGAATGAAGTGACAATCAAGAACAAGTACCAACTGCCGACGATCAATGATCTGTTTGACAAGCTACAAGGAGCTAAAGTGTTTTCAAAGATCGACCTGCGATCAGTTTACCACCAGCTGAAGATTCGAGAAAAGGATATACCTAAGACAGTGTTTACCACAAGGTATGGGCTTTATGAGTATACGGTTATGTCATTTGGATTGACTAACGCACCTGCCTATTTCATGAGTATGATGAATAAGGTGTTCATGGAGTTCTTGGATATTTTTGTCGCGGTTTTCATTGATGATATTTTAGTATACTCAAAGAATGAAGAGGAACACAAGGAGCATTTGCGCTTAGTTCTTGAGAAACTCAGGGAGCATTAGTTGTATGCCAAGTTCAACAAATGTGAGTTTTGGTTGAACGAAGTTGGATTTCTTGGACATGCTATATTAGGAGAAGGTATAGCAGTAGACCCCACATTTCTCTAAGATTGTGAAGCCTATGACGATGTTGTTGAAGAAGGACACCAAGTTCCATTGGACTAAGGAATGTGAAGCAAGTTTCCAGGAGTTGAAGAAATGTTTGACTACAGCCCCAGTGCTGATCCTGCCGGATATACGCAAGGATTTCCAAGTGTATTGTGACGCCTCTCGCTTAGGACTTGGAGGAGTACTGATGCAAGACAAAAGAGTTGTTTCATATGCCTCACGACAACTTCGACCGCATGAGTTGAATTATGCCACACATGACTTGGAGTTGGCAGCCGTGGTACATGCACTCAAGACCTGGAGACATTTTCTTATTGGGAACCATTGTGATGTGTACACGGATCATAAGAGTTTGAAGTACATTTTTACACAGAAGGAGTTGAACCTCAGGCAAAGGAGATGGTTGGAGCTTATAAAGGATTATGATATGAAGTTGCACTATCATCCGGGAAAGGCCAATGTCGTAGCAGACGCTTTGAGCCGAAAGAGTTATGCCAATACCTTAGTAACAGGAGGATTTCCAAAGGAGTTAGCAGAATATTTCAGGGAGCTACGTTTAGAGATTGTTCCCAAAGGTTTTGTTACAACCATGGAAGTTCAGTCGACCTTGTTGGGAAAGATTCGAGAAGCCCAGAAGGATGACAAGGAAATTGTCGAGATAAAGGAGAACATGAGTGAAGGCAAAGCCAAAGGTTTTCGTGAGGATGAGCATGACACCTTGTGGTTTGAGGACCGTATATTTGTGCCCAATAATGCTGAGATCAGGAAGTTGATATTACAGGAAGCTCACGACTCACCATACTTGATACACCCCGGAAACACCAAGATGTATTTGGATTTGAAGGAGCGTTTCTAGTGGACTGGAATGAAGAAGGATATTGCCGAGTATGCAGCCGTATGTGATGTATGTCAGAGAGTGAAGGCAGAACATCAGGAGCCAGCAGGATTATTGCAGCCTATGTCGATACCCGAATGGAAGTGGGATAAGATTGGCATGGATTTTATCACCGGATTACCCAGGACCCGATCGGGATATGGTTCTATCTGGGTAGTAGTGGAGCGCTTGACCAAAGTAGCTCACTTTATCCCAGTGAAAACCACATATACAAGTGCAAAGTTAGCCAAGATATATATGACCAGGATCTTATGTCTACATGGAGTTCCGAGGACCATCGTATCAGATAGAGGAACACAGTTTACTTCAAAGTTTTGGCATCAACTGCACCAGACTTTGGGAACCAGGCTGGAGTACAGCTTTTCACCCGCAGACAGATGGATGGACTGAGAGAGTCAATCAGATTCTGGGTCTAGTTGGGATGATACTTTACCCTACGCAGAGTTCTCATACAACAACAGCTACCAGGCAAGTTTGAAGATGGCACCATTTGAAGCCCTGTATAGAAGAAGATGCCGAATACCGTTGATGTGGGATGAAGTTGGAGACCGCTAGTTGTTGGACCGGATTTGATTAAGGAGTCTGAGGAGAAGGTTAAGCTGATTCGAGATAGACTGAAAGTAGCTCAGTCCAGATAGAAGAGTTATGCAGACTCGAGACGCAAGGAGGTAGTCTATGAAATAGGAGACAGAGCATATCTGCGAGTGTCACCTCTACGAGGAGTTAAGCGTTTTGGAGTTAAGGAAAAGTTAGCCCCGAGATTTGTAGGACAGTATCGTTTTCTGGAGCGCATGGGAGAGGTTGCCTACAAGTTGGAATTACCTAAAGGACTGTCAGGAGTTCATGATGTGTTTCACGTTTCCCAGCTAAATAAGTGCCATGCCGAGATGGCTGATATTCCTCTGAGAGATACAGTGCCCCTGGAAGCAATTCAGTTGGACAGTTGATTTGACATATGAGGAGAAACCAGTCAAGATTCTCGAGTTTGCCAATCGAGTTACCCGTAGCAAGGTTATCAAGTTTTGCAAAGTTTAGTGTAGCCACCATACCGAGGACGAAGCCACCTGGGAAAGAGAGGATGATCTATGCAAGGACCACCCACACCTATTTTCTAGCCAACCCGAATCTCGAGGGCGAGATTCATCTTAAGGGGGGCAGGTTCGTAACATCCCAAATTTTCAATTTGGCATGTTATACATAGGTCATTCATGCATATCATATTTTATTGCATTTCGTTTTGTGATCCTCGAAATCCTAAGCAACTCAAGGACCCTCGGAGAGAGTTGGGGATTTTCCCTCGTTCTCATATTTGAGTTTTATCAAATATTGAAACAAGGATCACTTTGGTTTTAATTATTTTTTTTCCCAAAAATATTTCATATTAAAATTATATGAGAGGAGATAATATGACTTCTCCAAAATAAATGAAATGTTGGTGGAAAAATATTAAAATCAATATGTATTTTTAATTGGAGTTTTATAGCTATTTTATTTGAATTAGGAAAAATATGTGTTTTTCAAAATTGCATTAGAGGCCCAAATAAATGTTCACCTTGTCTGGCGTATTTTTAGAGGAGGGGGGAATTTTATTTCAGGATTTTTGGAGTCCATTTAGTATTTATTTTCTTCATTTTTCTGCGCGTCGGGATTTTTTAAACTCAACCGCCTTACTGGGCCGTGTCCGACTAGGACACTGCACCCGGCCGGCCTTTTTAAGGCCGAGGCCCGAGTCGCCCCAGACCCAAACCCTAGCGCCCCGACCCCGCTGCCGCCGCCGCCAGAGTTCGCCGCCGCCTCGCCGCCACCCCGACGCCGCGCCGGTGCCCCGTCGCCACCCCGCCGCCACCGGA
>NC_041382.1:425287879-425333590 GCF_002162155.2 Triticum dicoccoides
GCCGCCGGAGTTCGCCGCCACCCCGCCCCCGCCGCCGCCGGAATTCGCCGCTGCCGTCCCGATCTGCATGGTAGCCATCGTTTTTATTCTAAAAATCATTCGGTTTTTATACGAAAACCTAGATGCGTTTTTTAGATCGGTTTTATTTTATTTTTTCCCGGTTTAGTTATTTAGCGAACACCCGTTCATACATTTGTTTTAACGAACGGTTTTCACCCGTCAACCGTAGACAGTGAACGTTCGTTCGTTAGCCTGTTCGTTAGTTTTCTTTTTCTAGGGTTTTTCCGCGATTATTTTCGATCGCGATTTCTGCCCTGATGTTCGTTTTAGTTTATCTTTTCGCTCGTTTATCGGAATCAGGCGATTCAAGCACCTGGTTCTTTGTGTCGAAGCCCTCTTTCTGTTTAACCAACTTGAAAAAGATTTTGGTATTGTAAAATTTGACTTTAGTCCATATTAGTAATTGGATCTTGTTTCTTTCGCAGTTTGAGTTTCGTTGCTCCATTTGTTTTGATTCTTGTTGCAAACCGGAGTTCTTCAGTTGAACTTTCTGGTTAGATCTTCTCATTTGAGATTTACCTGTGCATCCTTGCTTGATTGCTTATGTTTGCTATTGTTTGTTTACGATAGAACACCCGGATGCGAAGAGTGCTACCACGAGTCTTTAGGATTTGTAGATCGTCAGCAAGGCAAGTAACACTTTGATCATACCCCTTTATCACCCAGTTTTTATGCATTAGTTTCAACCTTCACACATTGCATGAGTAGGATCTCTTAACATGTGGGTCTGGGAAGTAGATAATGAGGTACAACCTATTACCTGTTTTGTTATCAAACCCTTGGGAGTTACTTCTACGTTATGCTTATATTGCCATGCTATGCTCGTAGACATGGATTGGGTTTGAGTATATCCATAACAGATGTGAGTTGTTAATTAATGGTTCAACTTAAGGTGGCAACTTTAATACACATCTGCGTGGATTGCTTGTGGGCACCTGGAGAATCCAGTGTTGTCCTAGGATATCCCGGAGTACCAGTGTGATCATCATATGGTCCGCCACCCAGGCTAAAAGGGATCATAAGACTATTCATGCTAGAAACTTCTGTGTACAGCCACAAGCCATTATGGGATCTGGCATAGTTGAGTAAGTTGCGTGAGTTCTTGAAGAGGTGGACTAGCAGATGTAGGGGATTGTAGGTGTACTGGTGTGCACGAAGTAGAGAGCAAATGCTTCTGAAAGATTGTGTCTCGGTCATCCATTTTCTTGAACACCCTGTAGTGCGAGAAATCCAACGGAGGAGATTGAGTCTTGTGGGGAAAAGTGCACAAACCTCTGCAGAGTGTATATACTAATCATGGTTAGCTGTGTCCCCGGTTATGGACATCTTGAGTATCTGGCTCTTGGATTATCATATGGATCTCATCAATCTAAATTAATTTGTTGGGGTGATAATTACTTTTAATTGGGATTGAGTTGGAGGAACCTTCTCAATATTGTTCAACTACCATGATAGTTAAATGAAATATATTCCTTTGTTGTAGGGAAAAATTGGCTTTTCGCAAAACATATTAACCATACAGCCTCCACCAGCCATATATGCATGTAGTGATAGCTTTCATCTGTTCATTACTCTCTTGTGTTACATTGCCAGCATATTCCATGTGCTGGCCCGTTTTTGGGCTGCAACGTATCATGTGGCAGACTTTTCAGACGAGGAGTAAGGTGCGATAGGTCGTTTGTCATGCACTCAGCTATGCCGTTGGAGTTGATGGACTCACTTTATCTTCCAAGCTTTCCATTGTTATCGTATTAGATGGCCTTAAGCCATATTTATTGTAATAAGTTCTCTCATGAGACATTAGATCTAATAAGTGTGTGATTTCCACTCTATTATAAATCCTTCGAGTGTTGTGTGTGTCAGCATTACCGATCCAGGGATGACACTGAAGCACAGAGACTTGACCGTTTGAGGTCGGGTCGCTACAGCCGCCCCGCGTAGTGGCCGCCGCCACTCCTCGCCGCCGCCGCCGGACCCGCTAACTGCCGCTGCCGGTTGTCGACGAAAAACCACCCCGAACCGGTAATAAACTGCTATGGGTTTCTCTTAGGTTTTCTTTTCAAAAACCCTAGATCGGTTTTTTTATAAAACTGGTTTTGTTTAGGTTTACTTATTCAGCGAACGTTCTCTATTTAGGTGTGTTTAGCGAACATGTTCGTTTCATATAGTTCTATAGCGAACGTCCGTTCATTAGGTTTTCTGTTTTAGTCAGGCCCCTCTATGTAGATGTTTTATTAAAGTTTAGTCCCTAATCTTCAAACGGTCACAACTTTTTACTCGTTTGTCCAAATCCAACGAAACCAACGCCCACCTTTTTGTTATGATCCCCTCTATCCAGATAATCAAGTTGAACATGTTTTTGAAAATTTAAAATTTGGTTTCAAACAGATTTGAATTTCAAACTTCTTTTGTTCATAACTTGAGTTTTATAACTCCGATTTAGTTGATTCTTTTTGCCAATTGAAGCTCTTGACCTAAACTTTATGATAAGACCAAATCCACCCAATTTTGCTACTGTTAGAAATTGTTTTCTGTTGCAAGAGTTAATTGCTTGTTTTCGAAGTTTTCCCAGATCTTTTCTTCGATTCTTTTGCATGAGTGCTTATGTATGCTATTGCTTGCTCCTGATAGATTGACCGGAGTGTTACGAGTAGAATTATCAGGAGTTATGAGTGCAAGTCATCTTCAATAACAGTACAAGGCAAGTTCACACTTTGATCATATCCCTTTATTACCCAGTTTTTATGCATTAGTTTCAATCCTCAAACATTGCATGAGTAGGTTTTGATAACATGTGGGTTTTGGGAAGTAGTTGATGAGGTAGGAACCTATTGTCTTGTATGAAACCCTTGGTTTATCCGTTATGCTTATACTGCTTTGCTATGCTCGTAGACATGGTTTGGTTCATGAGACTCATGAAAGGTGTGAGAGATTTTAACTAAGGGAAACTTAAGGTGGTTACTTTAATACACATCTGGGTGGATTGGTTGGGGCACCCTGGAGAACCCAGTGGTTTGCCCGGGCTCCTGGAGAACCCAGTGCTTGCCCAAGGGGATCCCAGAGTACCCGTGTGATCACCCTATGGAATGCCACCAAGGCTCAAAGGGATCATAAGATTATTCATGCTAGAAACTTTCGTGTGCAGCCACAAGCCATTATGGGCTCTGGCATAGTTGAGTAAGTTGTGGGAATCCTTTCCATGATGGGCTAGAAGATGTAGGGGATTGTAGGTGTACCGGCCTATCTATTAGTTAAGGGAACCTCTTCGGAAAGACTGTGTCTTGGTCATCCGTTTCTCAAACATAAGCAGTTCGAGAAATTCAACGGAGGAGATCGAGTCTTGTGGGAAAAGTGCGCAAACCTCTGCAGATTGTATAAACCACTGTTCAAGATATCTTCCGATATTCCGATAAATCGGCTGATTTATCGCTTATTGTTGTCTGGCTGATAAGATAAATATGCTGATAAATCAGCCGATATGGCGATAAATCGGCCGATATGCCGATAAACTTGTCGATTTACCTATTATCATGGGTCGACCGATATGTTCCCGATAAGCGATATCCCCAACATTGGTATAAACTAATCATGATTAGTCGTGTCCCCGGTTATGGACATCTTGAGTATCTGGTACTTGAATTATTGATTTGATCTCATCACTTACTCGATGAAATTGTTGGGTTATAACTATTATTTTGGGATTGAGCTGGAGGAACCTTCTCAATGTTTTCAACAGACTTGGTAGTTAAATAAAATATATTCCTTTGTTGTAGGGAAAAATTAGCTTTATGCAAAAATTTAACTTAGAGCCTCCACCAGCCAAATAGATGTAGTGATAGATATTGTTCATCATTATCCTATGGTGTGAATTTGGTAGTACATTCAATGTACTGACCTACATGGCTGCAACGTCTCATGTTGCAGGAATCTTACGACGAGTAAGTGATACGTTAGGGTTACGACTTCTACACTCAACTTTGTCGTTGGTGTTGATGGGAATCCACAAGCTTGTTGTTACTTCCGCTATTTGGATTGAGGTAATAGTATTTATGTTACTTTATACATCTTATTTACCTCTGTTATAGATCCTCAAGTATTGTGTGGGTCAGCATACCGATCCAGGGATGACACTTAAGCATAGAGACTTGACCGTCTGAGGTCGGGTCGCTACAAGATGGTATCAGAGCACATCTTGACTGTAGGATGTGACCCCTAGAAACTGGCAAGCCCATAGGAAAGATTTTCTCTAAAACTTTATTTTCAAAAATATCTTTTACCTCTCTTCCTTCCTGAGCTTTATCAAATATTCGCTTTTAGTTAGACTTACCCCTTTCCCCTTTTGACCACACGAAGATTCAACTGATGAGACCACTTCAAGAAGTACAAGATATCGTACAACTAAGACCACTTCGGAATAAAGAGGATTTTACCATGCATTATAATAATGGAAACTACAATGGTTGAAGACTCCAAAGACTAGGAGAATTTGAAGGCTCTATAGAATTTCCAGATTGGTATGACCTAGGAAGGCTACCCTTATGGAACTTGTCAGACTATGGAAGTTGTCAATACCCGGGATCAAGGTGCGTCGGAGAAATACCGGAACATGGAGCGTTAAAACTCGAAGTTTTGTCAAGAAAACCCTAAGGCAGGAGATATTAACTATGGAATGATAGCTCATGGCAATGACATGGGCATAAACATGGCTATCCATGATGTTATCGCCCCCTTATGCTATTGTCACCATGCTGAGTTAACCATACATTTCTTCAGATGGATTGGATGACAAAAGGGCTAATGGAGCACCTATCAGCAAAAGATGAAGTTTTAACCTTAGCTGGCGTATCATCGGGATCTGGAGTATTACATCAAGAAGTTTAAGATGGACCTGCAGGAAGCCGTATTTGACAAGGAAGCATTTCGTGAAGAACTCAGGACCGAGAAGCTGAAAGTAGCCAAGCTGGGGGAGCAAAACCTCGAGATACCAGAGATTCGTCAGGAACTGAAGGACAGTAGGACCATGGTTCATGCCAAGGATGTTGAAACCTATAAGTTTGGAACGCAACTCTAGGAATATTAAAGGACGCCTTGAGAGACTTCGCGTCAACAAAGATGATCTGGCAAAAGAACTTGAGAAGGACAAGCACGATTGGAACAAGCCATCGGAGACATGAACAAGACTTGAAGAGTTTGGCAACTTTGAAGATTTATTGACCTTTAGAGGACCAAACCCCTGTTATATACCTATATATGTTAGATGCGACGTTTGTGAGCTGTCACTTCTTTGATGTTTTCCCGATAGCCACAAAATAAAACCTGTCTCTTCAAAACTATTGTTTGTATTGTGTGTATCCCTCTCTATCTCTCTTATCTTACCCCAAAACCTGTGGACCCAATAGAGGATGAATGGAGATGAACTCACATTTCCGAGACCGGTAAGTCAATTGGAGACGGACCGATGGATTCAGAACATGGAAGATCACATGAAGAATAACACTATAGCCGGAAAGGATATGGCCCAGCATGCTCTTTAGTGCTTTGAAAGAGGTGTTGTTACCTGGTGGAGGATGTACCAAACCATCAATGGATGGCAGGGAGTAACCACTTGGGAAGAATTTAAGTTGAGTCTGCAAAGGTCTCGTCTTGTGCCCCAGAAGTTGAAGCCTTACGGAAATGATGTGAAGAAACCTTGTGCATGCAAGATCTATGGAGAAATAGGACACAACCATAAAGAACACAAGGATGAATGCCCTAATTGTGAAGAAAGTCACCCAGCTGAAGAATGCCCAACTAGGCAGATTATTTGTTTCTTATGTGAAGGGACTACCCACTACCCTGCTCCGTGTCACATTTACCCCATGGTACAACAAACTATCCAACAGAAGAAAGAAGCAATGAAAGGAGCCCTCATGGAAATTTTAGAAAAACCTATGATGAAGGAAGAGGTGGAGGACACACCCAAAGAATACCCAATTAAACCCTGCACCAAGTCACGCTATTCATGTGGAGAAGAAGGACACATCTCCAAAAATTGTCTGAATGGGGACCTAGTAGAATTCCCGACAAAGGAAGTAGAGTATGACCCACGGGAAATAGAAGCCCTGATTGGAATGGAAAAGTCTAGGAAGAGAAATAGATTGGATTCCAGGAAGGACCTGAGTCATATCAGCTGTTTCAGGTGCAAGGAGTCAGGGCACTACTTCAGCGGTTTCCCAAAAAGGAAGCCGAGGACCCAATGAGGCTATGCAATTACAAGGAAACCATGAGACTTGTCAGAAGAATATGTTTTTGTTGTAACGAAGCAGGGCACTTTGCCAGAGATTTTCCCAAAGAGAAGGAGGCTTGTGCTAAATGGTTGAGTTGAAAAAGAAATATAGTAGTAGTAGTAGTGGGATCAATTCTTTTTATGGAGGTGTTGAGTTGAGGCATGTAATGGAAGTGCAGGAAATTGTAATAATTTGAAAATCAATAAAGTTAGCATCATTGGTATTGATTTGGATTTTATGAGTAGTTACTCTATGAAGAAAGATTTTGACCATTTTCAAGGATATGAGAAATATGGTCTATGGATGAAATTTTGCATGTCAAGGTGGTAGTACCCTGTGTGGACACTTGATCCCTGGAAAAGATAATGATATTCCACGGAGTGGACTTCGGACAAAATAAGTATGAGTTTTATCTCGATATATGGGATACCCCAAGAATATGAAGGGATGAAGTACTATTGGTTATAAAGGAGGTATAATGTGGGTAGTATGGAGCTATTGTAACTCCATGATGGGACTAAGTAATCACGTCCTAGTTTGGTACAAATAGAAGGAAGGGAGACAATACAATTGGATGGATTTAAGAATGCTAGGAAGCTGGATGTTGGAATAATGATCAGTTGCCCCCGATGATGATTTCAAGGGTAACAAGTGATGAGATGGGCCATAACCCATAGGCTCCAGGACTTGCCAAGAAGCAAGCACACTCTTGCTGAAGGAAAAACTTGGAAGAAGTTACATTTATCCACAGGCGATCTTATAGAAGTTACGCAAAACCTGAGAGTGTGAAGAAACGATAGATCTTTGTTTGGCTTGCAGAATCAATGGATTTGTCCAAACTTAGTTCGTCACCAAGAGGAATCCTGCAATGCTTGTGAGGATGACCGAGTGTTAGAATGTGAGATTCACTAAACCATGTACAAGGTAATGATTTGGGTGCGGGATGGATTGATCACCATACCGACTTACTCTTAGTGTTCGCCTTGCTATATGCACTACTGCAGGATGATGCTAACGCAACACTAAGATCAGAGACCCTTCGAGAAATTGTGTGCGATGCAATAATCACAAATGGTGTTGTATGAAAACTGTCAGAAATGTGTAAAACGTTTGCGATGACGGATGCATCAAACACGGTTCAGGTTTTAGTTGCGTGTGCGATGAAGGGCATACGGTTCAGTTCAATTACATGTTTGCGATGAGGAGGAACAAAAGAAATGGGCAGCCAGATGAAGGCGTGTGCGATGCATAGCATACAGTTCAGTCGGATGAACTGTTTGTGATTAGGCAACACAAAAGAAACATGCAGCCAGATGAAGGTGTGTGCGATATACGGCATGCGGTTAACTCGGATGAACTGTTTGCGTTGAGACATGAGAATAGAAATGGTTCAACTTAACAAGATGTGTGTAATACGCGTCAAACAGGTCTGTAATCAGAAATGTGTGAAGACCGATAATAATACAGATGGTTGCTGCTAATAAGACGTGTGTGTTGTGCGATGGGATTGCATACAGAACAACAACACACACACACACACACACACACACACACACACACACACACACTTATAAGGACATGCTTGCATAACCAAAATAAACATCCACTTACATAGGTGGCTACTACAACCATGGCATTTGCACACACCAAAGTAAACTATTACATGCATAATTACATAGGTGGCTACTACACACATGACATTTCCACACACACCAATAAAGTAAACTATATATTACATGCATGATTAACTAGCATAAACGATCATCTGATCATCATCTACTTCTTGTGATGCTTGCTCTGCTTGTGGCTCGATCCGGGCTCGTCGACGTGGGAAACGAGGCACTTCCTCATGTCAACGATCCGCAGGTGCATCTCGTAGCATGTGTACACGCTCTTGGCCGCGAATCTGAGGTGAGGTTCATCCAGTTGCCACATCCAGGCCTTGTGCCAGGATACGAGACTTGTTCTCTGGGCATCCTACTTCATCTTTCATAGTAGGGGTCGACGATGGCCGAGGCGAGTTCGACCAGGGAGTCCTGCTTTGTGCTGCCCTAGACCCTATAGTGGCCATGGATTTCGACAAGGTTCTTGCAGGCCAAGCCCGTAACACTGAGCGCTTTTACATCGTCTTTGGTATCCACCATAGTGAACTTGTAGTCAGTGATGTTGACAAACCTGTTGAAACGGTCACAAGGCTCTGTGGCCATGCAGTAGTGGTAGATGAGGACATGATGGCGCATGCACAACTGGGCGACAACAACCTTCTGATCTATGCCAGGACAACCGACGGTGTACTGGAGGTTGATGCCGACTGCCTTGTACTTGTCTCCAGCAAGAAACTGCTCAATGTTGATGTAGTCGTCCACCACGGCCGGGTCGATGGTGTACACCACCGAGAGATCTGTCTCCCTCGCGTGGGTCTCCACTCTATGCTCGCCGAACTCCATTGGAGCGCCGCCGGACTTCCCTTCTCTATGTGTCGTTGTGGGTGTGCTTGTTGTGTTGTGGGGCGCGATCGAAAGGTTGAAGAGACTAAGGTTATAATGGCCGCGGGAATTAAAGGGGAAGCCGGACGGCCAGGAATATCGGGAGGCCCTGATGGCAGATCTAATTTGTAGTGCGTAACTCCATCATGCCGCACGTAACTGCATCGCGTGGCAACGCGCATGGCACAACCGCATGCATATGGGGCCCCCGACGTGATCGTGCGCACGCCCAACCACTGGCAGAGCGCGCGCGGAGGGACGCGAGCAGAGCGCTCCGCGGTCACGTCAAGGAAAAGTTGTCCACAAGCCGAGCACGCCGACGGACGCGAGCAGAGTGCGCCAACGGGCGCGACAGAGTGCGCCGCGACGCCTAACAGCGAGCACAGCGCGCTGCGGCACCTAACAACGAGCAGAGCTTGCCGAGGGACGCGAGCAGAGGACGGCACAATGATACGTGGCAAATAAGACGAACTGTGCGAGCGATATCGGAGACATCAAGCACGAATCAGGTTAGAGTTGCGTGTGCGATACGTGGCAGACAGTTGATCCATCAGAGCTGTTTGTGATGGAATAAGCCGTGTGTGTTGCGGGCAAATGCTTGCTGGTGTATAACCTTAATTTTAACCAAAAAATTGTTAATGCATGTTACAAAAATTGTATAGCTAGAAACTATGTTCAAATACGACTCCAACGATATAATTTATGGCGACATGCATTCGCATTTTATTAGTTAAATCGTACTTATAAACCAGGACGTGGGTATAGTACGTAATTAAATCGCAAACTTTTTTATTAACTGTATGTGTACGTGTCCTCTCGTCCTCCTCTCGCACGTCTTGTCACCCCGCTACCGCAGACAGCTTACAGCACAAGCTTGCGCAGCGCGCGGGGGTGTTCTTTTGGCCAAATGGTGGCGTCAATGAATCGTCGGTGATCCCGTTCCCACTCAACCTTGCAGTTTCCCGCGCAAGCTTCCCGCCCGACTCAGTGAAATCCCCTAAAATCTCAATGCTTGCCGGTCTGCTATAAAAACCCTCACGACCGGCGAGTCCTGTGTCACATTCTCCCCTTCCTCCATGTACCTTATCTTGTCTGCTTCTCCCACAATCACCAATGGCACCGATCTGTCGTCGTCGCTCAGCTGCTTCGCCGTCATCAGAGGACAGCTCCAGCTGGGAGGCTACACCGCGGAGGCGGCGCAGTCCCCGGTGTAGTGTAGTGCGCATGGGTTCCTGTTCGGTGTGCGCGGAACACCCACCACACGCTCCGCCGCCGCTGCCCATCGGCAGCTATTGCCGCCACACCACCGTCGAAAGCCAGGGCCATCTCCCGCTTCGCCGCCGTGGCCCGAAGGCGGGAGGTGGCTGTCGTGGCCGCCACCCCACTGCCGGCCATCGTGGCCATCACCTGCTCCGCCACCGCGTCCCGAAGGCGGGAGGTGGTGGTCGTGGCACCACCCCATCATTGGCCATCGTGGCCGCCAGCCCACCGTCGACCGCCATGATCATCACCCGCTCCGCCACCGCTGCCCGAAGGAGGGAGGCGGAGGTGGAAGCCCGCATGTGCGTCAACGACCTTGCGCGCTACATCGAGTTCCTGCGGGAGGAGGAGGAGAGCCTCGTCGAGCACGCAAAGGGCCTTACCGCAGCCGTGGCTGCAGCACATGCCGACACAGAGGCGAGGAATCAGGAGATCTACAAGCAGTCCGGCCGCTTCGAGAGGGATCTTCTGGAGCGGCAGTGGGTGTTCGAGCTGGCGAGCATCGTTGAACGTGCAACAGCGGCAGGCACCGTATTGCATTTGTCTAGCTCGTTGGTAGGCTCCTCCTCTGCCTCTTACTGAGCACGCTCGGCAGACGAGAGGTTGCCAGAAGTAGGTTGCCAGAAGTAGCACAAAGCCCCTCCGTGGTAGTAGTAGTATTTAGGGGCTATTTTGTTCAGTTCATCTGGCTATAAATGTATGGTGGAACTGTACAACGTACTTAAAATTAGCTAGTATATATAGTTGAACTAGCTATTTCAGTACGTGGTTGGCAACAATTGGGGAGAAGTTTGATCGGTTCAGCTGTCGAGTTGAACTGTTTGTATAAATTAAGAACGACTGCTTAATCTATGAATGAAATCTATGCTTAATTACTGAATTTTAGTTGCAAAAAATACATAGTGCTAATGATTTCTAGCTGCATATTTTGACAAATCGCATTGTTAGAAGGATTGACAAATGGCAACGTTACTAGATCAACAAATGTAAATCTTTCCAGTTTGACAAATGGCAACATACCCAATATGACAGATGCTAATCTTACCAAATTGTTTGTACGTGGTTGCACATGGGTCATCCAAAACAACCATTTGCGTTGAAGGGATGCACAAATCCTATGATGCTCTCACTTTGCATACGGGTGTTCTATCTAAATTGTTTGTGATCAAGAGCTGCAGAAATCCTGCTCGGCGAATTTTCTCTTGGCTTCCTGGGGAAGCTGTCGGTTTGCATATGGGTGTTCTAACTAAAACATTTGTGATGAGTGTTTTATATTTAAAAAGTGAATTAAACTACGGCTTGGGCACCATTAATGGAGAGGATGCGAGCAAGACGGGTGGCCATGGAAGTCAAAGGGCTCGCTTCCTAGTGAGCCTGCGCAGCTTACAGCTCGCACGCTTCCAGGTGAGCCTGTGCACTCGAGGACACCTTGCACGCCTCTCGGTCAGCCTGCGCACTGGACGACGCTCGCATGTCTCCCGTTCAGTCAAGGTCAAGCAGCTGTCTGCATGACACCTCCTACAGCCATTAAAACCAAGACACGTGGCATCACGTGAATGGTTAACAAAATTTTGGATTTACTAGAATTTAAAAACCAGGCATCTTAATGTTTTGTCGGCAATCAAGGGTGCCCTGGTGTTTGAAATTCATTCCCATTTCTTGCATGGGACCTAAGCATGCACCCAAGGACACATATTTGATTTTTCAACCAATTTATATGCACTGGAGCATGTGCATGTAGTTCAAATTTGAATTATGCACATAAATGTATTGAAAACTTAGTTAATGCATAAAAATGTCCAAACGAACCCCGAAAAATCACAAAAATTCACACAACACTCCTGTTGTTCTACGTTGACATGAGAAAAAAAATTGAAAGCGATAAGAGGCAATGGATATCGTTTCGTCCCCAAAGGTGGGACGTTCCTTACCGAAAACCATCATGCTTGTTGTGAGAAGCTCTGGTTTGTGAGAAGCATATACCCAAACCTGCCCCAAATGGGACAAAATTTGCACCACGGCATGTTGATGCCGCTCCATGATAGCATGCCAAGTTTCATGAATTTCAGATGAGTTTTGGATTTACTAGAATTTAAAAACCAGGCATCTCAATGTTTTGCAGCCAATCAACGATGCCCTGGTGTTTGAAATTCATTCCCATTTCTTGCATGGGACCTAAGCATGCACCCAAGGACACATATTTGATTTTTCAACCAATTTATATGCACTGGAGCATGTGCATGTAGTTCAAATTTGAATTATGCACATAAATGCATTGAAAACTCAGTTAATGCATAAAAATGTCCAAACGAACCCTGAAAAATCACAAAAGTTCACACAACACTCCTGTTGTTCTATCTTGACACGAGAAAAATATTGAAAGCAATAAGAGGCAATGGATATCGTTTCATCCCCAAAGGTGGGACGTTCCCTGTCGAAAACCATCATGCTTGTTGTGAGAAGCTCCGGTTTGTGAGAACCATATACCCAAACCTACCCCAAATGGGAAACAAATTATACCACGGCATGTTGATGCCACTCCATGATAGCATGCCAAGTTTCATGAATTTTAGACAAGTTTTAGATTTACTAGAATTTAAAAACCAGGCATCTGAATGTTTTGCCGACTATCAAGGGTGCCCTGGTGTTTGAAATTCATTCCCATTTCTTGCATGACACCTAAGCATGCACCCAAGGACACATATTTGATTTTTTAACCAATTTATATGCACTGGAGCATGTGCATGTAGTTCAAATTTGAATTATGCACATAAATGCATTGAAAACTCACTTAATGCATAAAAATGTCCGAACGAACTCCAAAAAGTCAGAAAAATTCACACAACACTCCTGTTGTTCTATGTTGACATGAGAAAAAAATGAAAGCAATCATAGGCAATGGATATCGTTTCGTCCCCAAAGGTGGGACGTTCCCTACATAAAACCATGATGCTTGTTGTCAGAAGCTCCGGTTTGTGAGAAGCATATACCCAAACCTGCCCCAAATGGGACAAAAATTTTACCACGGCATGTTGATGCCGCTCCATGATAGCATGCCAAGTTTCATGAATTTCAGACGAGTTTTGGATTTACAAGAATTTAAAAACCAGGCATCTCAATGTTTTGCCGGCAATCAATGATGCCATGGTGTTTGAAATTCATTCTCGTTTCTTGCATGGGACCTAACCATGCACCCAAGGACAAAGATTTGATTTTTCAAAGAATTTATATGCACTGGAGCATGTGCATGTAGTTCAAATTTTAATTATGCACATAAATGCATTGAAAACTCACTTAATGCTTAAAAATGTCCAAAGAACCCTGAATAATTCCAATTCTTTTATGATCACTACAGATAAAAGGTCTAGCAATTCAAACACCATCCATGGCCGCTGTGACCCCATTATGTAATTCAAATCAATAGGAAAAATCAAGTAGATCCCGCATAGTTTATTATAACCGACCGTGTGAGATGCAGCACAAATTATCTTTGGACCGTGTCTGAATAAGGGGCCGTGTTTGATGACACTTTGCGTGCCAGTTTTTTGGCTGAAGCGATTCCAAATTTTCGGCTTCCGCGGAAATACCTACCTCCCCGCCCCCCCCCTACCAAAAGCCACATTTCCCCTCTTGCCGCCTTCCTTTCCAAGTTGAAACCTTCACTCCTTGCTTGCAGCGCCGCCGCCTCCTGGCCGGCGACCCTCCTTCACGCTCCTCGGCCTCACCTATCCAGGCAGCTAATCCACACCCAACCCCCATCCTCCCCCTCCTTCCACATCCCACATGCCCCTACCGCCGGCGCAAGCGCGACACCTTCCACCAAAATCACCGACCCCTCCACCAAATAAGCGCCGGCCTAAGACATGGTGCACGCAGTATAGCCAGGACCTCAAGGAGCATTTGGCAGCGGAGAAGCAAATCGCGGCCGCACGCGCGGTTGAGATCGCGATGGCTGCCATTCATGCCGACCCCCAGATCTTGAAGGAGCACCTTGCCATTTGCTAGCTACGTCGGTTAAGCATGCTCGGTTTACCCATTGCGTGTGCTGCTCCTGCCTTTCCTTCACAAATTCTAGTGAATTATGCTATCTAATTTTACCATGCAATCTGTTGCTATAGTGTATATGTTCTATATATCGTGAAGTGTGGTGCTCACTTATTAACTGTTTTGTTAATTAGTTGTCGTCTTCGGTTAACTGTTTGGTTCAATTCTACAAATGTGATGTTCAATTCTTCAGGCTGCAATTTTGTATTGTCTTCCATGTGATAAAAAATCGAATTTATCTTTACAAAATTATAGGTGCATTCTGTTATTGTATACCATTTGAGGAATAAATTGAGTTTGGCTGTAGTAAATAAATGAGAAACAAATACAATTGCTACAATTGGCTGTAGTTAACCGTTTGGTTAACTATCTGATCTTCTATTAGGAGTATATTATATTGTGCAATGTGGTGCTCAGTTAATGTTTGGTTCATTTGTTGTGGTGTCTAGTTAACTGCTTGGTTCAATTCTACAATGTGATGTCCAATTGTCGTAGGTAGAATTTCGTATTGTTGTGCACGTGAGGAATAAATCAAATTTGGCTGCACTTAATACATGAGAAACATATACAAGCGTTATATTTCCTAGTTCTTAATCATGCTTGGTTTGGATAAATGGGTTTTCCGTGTGGCTTCAATTAATCTGATGAATCTGCAATGCGATTATTTTTCATCAACATATTTTACTGATAGCATGTGAACCCTTACTTAACCTGATGACTAACTACCTTATATGTGTTGCAGGGAAACAATGGGAAGCACTGAGGCTCACAATCGAGGTTAGCACGTTCATGGTCTGTTGTCTAATAGCACATTATTGTGCAATTGCAGGAACCATTCTAATATTTAGGTTTTTAAAAATTTGGTCTTTCACATGTAGGTCCTGCTATCAGAGGTTTTGACCCACTTGTTGGGGATATAAATATCAGTTATGACCCACCCAGGAGGGGCCGGGTCATCCCCAATGGCGGGTCATGAAGGAAGCCCAATAAACATTCAAGACGATAGTTTATTAAAGCTTATAGAAGGCCTAAGGCCTAGAGGCAGCTTAAGGCCCAATATTGTAAACCGTTGTAGATAAGGAAAGACTTGTAAAGAAAGGCATGTAAAAGAAGTCACCGAGCCGGATACGATTTATGAGCCGGCCGGGACTCTGTAGGCCACCAAGCATCAACCCGTGTACATAAGGGGACGACCCGGTGGCGGCTTAGGGCAAGAAACAAGAGATCGAGAACCAAGCCGGTGAACTAGCCTCTTGGTAATCGAAACCCCAGCAATACCAACACAACTAGACGTAGGCTCTTACCTTCATCGTAAGGGGTCGAACTAGTATAAAACCTCTCGTGTCCTTTGTCCTGATTAACCCCTTTAAGCTTCCTAGTTGCGATGGCCCTACGACTAAGTCCTTCCACTAGGACATCTGCTGTGACAATTCCACGACAGTTGGCACCCACTGTGGGGCCAGCGCATGGTGGATTTGAGTTCTTGAAGGGCAACTTCGAAGGGCTCAAGGGATACGCTGTGGGCCGGATGACCAAGAGTCGTCGCGGCAACCTCTACATCGATGACGAAGGCTGGGGCCCCGAGGCCAGCTCAATCAAGTACAGGTACCGGGTCCCCTTCGGCGGAATTCAGGTCTTCATCGGCCGGATCGGCGAGTCAGGCCTTGAGCCGGACGTCCACACCAACCTCGTGGAAACGGCTCAGCGCGCGAGGACCACTCATGTTAAATCTGTCGTGAAGCATGCTTTCGTAGGCTGCGTCCACGGCGATAAATACCCTGAAGGATCGGTGGATGGCGCTGAGACGACCATCTGTTCTAACACTACATCATCAACAGGTGAGACGGACTCTTTGTATCAGCTGCAAGATGGCATGCTCGGGGGCTGTTCCGATGGCAGCAGTATTCCGGACCCCCTTGAGCCGCCGAATTGGGCCGAAGTCTTCATGGCAGGAACACAGCCCGGGCAGAACTCCACAGTAGCAGCAGCAATAACTACCGGGTCGGCCGCAACCGGGTAGGAGACCCGGCGCACCCCCCGGCTCAGATTCTAATGGACCTCACAGATAAACTGACGACTCTGTTGACTGCCGTAGTAGAGGTGGCGGATAAAGCCCAGCATGACGTAGAGGTGGCACGCGTACGTGAAGAGATGGTACAATCTAAAGAAAATTTAGAAGAAGAGGAGGTCAGGATGGCAGCGGAGCGGGCGGCTTTGGACGTTCATGCTCAATAGCTTCAAGCATAGACTTTCTGGCTCTCGGTGGATCTGACCGCGTCAAACGAGGTCATGAGAAGAAGGCATCAGAAAACTCAGTCACGTCTACCTCTGACGCTCGATCTTAGGAACCTTTTTCATACACCCGGGGTTGGGGCAAGCAACCCGCCGAAGGCAAATCGGATCACGATGCCCGGGGCACCGGTTCAACCGCGTGCCATGGAACCACCTCGTGTACATACCGCTCCGCCTCATTATGTACCAACACCGCCGGGTCACTTCTCCAATCCCTTGGAAAACCTCATTGCAGCGTCGGCTCGTTTGGCGGCTCTCCCGATGGAAGGCGACTCGCCGGCGGCAATCGAAACACGAAGGGTGAGAGAACTTCTTCAAATAGCTCTGGCACAACAGGATGCGTACTCCTACAGTCGAGACAGGATCCATTCAACTCCTCGCCCAAGCTAGAGCCCAAGCTATAGTTGTTGGAAATATGCCCTAGAGGCAATAATAAAAGTGTTATTATTATATTTCTTTGTTCATGATAATAGTCTTTTATTCATGCTATAACTATATTATCCGGAAATCGTAATACACGTGTGAATACATAGACCACAATATGTCCCTAGTGAGCCTCTAGTTGACTAGCTCGTTGTGATCAACAGATAGTCATGGTTTCCTGGCTATGGACATTGGATGTCGTTGATAACGGGATCACATCATTAGGAGAATGATGTGATGGACAAGACCCAATCCTCAGCATAGCACAAAGGTCGGTTAGTTCGTTTGCTAGAGATTTTCCAATGTCAAGTATCTCTTCCTAAGACCATGAGATCGTGTAACTCCCGGATACCGTAGGAGTGCTTTGGGTGTACCAAACGTCACAACATAACTGGGTGACTATAAAGGTGCATTACAGGTATCTCCGAAAGTGTCTGTTGGGTTGACACGGATCGAGACTGGGATTTGTCACTCCGTGTTACTAAGAGATATCACTGGGCCCACTCGGTAGTGCATCATCATAATGAGCTCAAGGTGGCCAAGTGTCTGGTCACGGGATCATGCATTACGGTACGAGTAAAGTGACTTGCCGGTAACGAGACTGAACGAGGTATTGGGATACCGACGATCGAGTCTCGGGCAAGTAACATACCGTCTGATAAAGGGAATAGTATACGGGGTTGCTTGAACCCTTGACATCGTGGTTCATCCGATGACAACATAGAGGAGCATGTGGGAGCCAACATGGGTATCTAGATCCCGCTGTTGGTTATTGACCTGAGGTCGTCTCGGTCATGTCTGCATGTCTCCCGAACCCGTAGGGTCTACACACTTAAGGTTCGGTGACGCTAGGGTTATCAGGAAGACAAGTATGTGATTACCGAATGTTGTTTGGAGTGCCGGATGAGATCCCGGACGTCACGAGGAGTTCCGGAATGGTCCAGAGGTAAAGATTTATATAAGGAAAGTGGTTAAACGGACACCGGAAAGTTTCGGTGGCATACCGGTATTGTACCGGGGCCACCGGAAGGGTTCCGGGGGTCCACCGGGTGGGGCCACCCCTCCCGGGGGGCCACATGGGCTGTGTGGGAGAGGGAGCCAGCCCCTAGTGGGCTGGGCGCGCCTCCCCACCTAGGCCCATGCGGCTAGGTCAAGGGGAGGGGAAACCCTAAAGGGGGCGCCCCCTAGCTTGGGGGGCAAGCCACCCTTTTCCCTCTCCCTTTGGCCGCCGCCCCCCTCTAGGGTTTCCCCTAGAGGGCCGGCCCCCTTGCCCCTCTCCTCCTATATATAGAGGGGTGAGGGGAGGGCTGCTGGACGACACAACTCAAGGTGCAGCCCCTCCCCTCCCCAACACCTCTCCTCCTCCGTACGTGCTTGGCGAAGCCCTGTCGGAGTACTGCTGAACCAACAACACCACGCCGTCGTGCTGCCGTTGGAGCTGTCTTCCTCAACCTCTCCTTCTTCCTTGCTGGATCAAGACGGAGGAGACGTCGCCCGTACCATACGTGTGTTGAACGCGGAGGTGCTGTCCGTTCAGCACTTGGTCATCGGTGATCCGAATCACGGCGAGTACGACTCCCTCATCACCATCCCCTTGAAAGCTTCCACACTCGATCTACAAGTGGTATGTAGATGCAAACTCTCTCCCTTGACTCGTTGCTTAGATGAACTCATAGATGGATCTTGGTGAAACCGTAGGAAAATTTTTAATTTTCTGCAACATTCCCCAACAGTGGTATCAGAGCTAGGTCTATGCGTAGTTCTCTATTGCACGAGTAGAACACAATTTTGTTGTGGGCGTGGATCTTTTCAACTTGCTTGCCGCTACTAGTCTTATCTTGCTTCAGCGGTATTGTGGGATGAAGTGGCCCGGACCAACCTTACACGTACGCTTACGTGAGACCGGTTCCACCGACTAACATGCACTAGTTGCATAAGGTGGCTGGCGGGTGTCTGTCTCTCCCACTTTAGTTGAAGTGGATTCGATGAAAAGGGTCCTTATGAAGGGTAAATAGAAGTTGACAAGATCACGTTGTGGTTATTCGTAGGTAAGAAAACGTTCTTGCTAGAACCCAATTGCAGCCACGTAAAAGATGCAACAACAATTAGAGGACGTCTAACTTGTTTTTGCAGCAATTGTCATGTGATGTGATATGGCCAGAAGTTGTGATGAATGGTGAATGATATATTGTGATGTATGAGATCATGTTCTTGTAATAGGAATCACGACTTGCATGTCGATGAGTATGACAACCGGCAGGAGCCATAGGAGTTGTCTTTATTTTGTATGACCTGCGTGTCATTGAAGAACGCCATGTAAACTACTTTACTTTATTGCTAAACGCGTTAGTCATAGAAGTAGAAGTAGTCGTTGGCGTGACAACTTCATGAAGACACGATGATGGAGATCATGATGATGGAGATCATGGTGTCATGCCAGTGACAAGATGATCATGGAGCCCCGAAGATAAAGATCAAAGGAGCTATATGATATTGGCCATATCATGTCACTACTTTATATAATTGCATGTGATGTTTATTATGTTTATGCATCTTGTTTACTTAGGACAACGGTAGTAAATAAGATGATCCCTTACAACAATTTCAAGAAGTGTTCTCCCCTAACTGTGCACCGTTGCTACAGTTCGTCGTTTCGAAGCACCACGTGATGATCGGGTGTGATAGATCCTTACGTTCACATACAACGGGTGTAAGACAGTTTTACACAGCAAAACACTTAGGGTTAACTTGACGAGCCTAGCATGTACAGACATGGCCTCGGAACACGGAGACCGAAAGGTCGAACACGAGTCGTATGGAAGATACGATCAACATGAGAATGTTCACCGACGATGACTAGACCATCTCACGTGATGATCGGACACGGCCTAGTCGACTCGGATCGTGTAACACTTGGATGACTAGAGGGATGTCAAATCTGAGTGGGAGTTCAATAATTTGATTAGATGAACTTAATTATCATGAACTTAGTCTAAAACCTTTGCAAATATGTCTTGTAGATCAAATGGCCAACGCTCATGTCAACATGAACTTCAACGCGTTCCTAGAGAAAACCAAGCTGAAAGATGATGGCAGCAACTATACGGACTGGGTCCGGAACTTGAGGATCATCCTCATAGCTGCCAGGAAACAATATGTCCTAGAAGGACCGCTAGGTGACGCTCCCGTCCCAGAGAACCAAGACATTATGAATGCTTGGCAGTCTCGTGCTGATGATTACTCCCTCGTTCAGTGCGGCATGCTTTACAGCTTAGAACCGGGGCTCCAAAAGCGTTTTGAGCATCACGGAGCATATGAGATGTTCGAAGAGCTGAAACTAGTTTTCCAAGCTCACGCCCGGGTCGAGAGATATGAAGTCTCCGACAAGTTCTACAGTTGTAAGATGGAGGAAAATAGTTCTGTCAGTGAGCACATACTCAAAATGTCTAGGTTGCACAACCGCCTGTCCCAGCTGGACATTAACCTCCCGGATGAGGCGGTCATTGACAGAATCCTTCAGTCGCTCCCACCAAGCTACAAGAGCTTCGTGATGAACTACAATATGCAGGGGATGGTGAAGACCATTCCTGAAGTATTTTCAATGCTGAAGTCAGCAGAGGTTGAAATCAAGAAAGAACATCAAGTGTTGATGGTCAATAAGACCACTAAGTTCAAGAAGGGCAAGGGTAAGAAGAACTTCAAGAAGGATGGCAAAGAGGTTGCCGCGCCCGGTAAGCCAGTTGCCGGGAAGAAGTCAAAGAATGGACCCAAGCCTGAGACTGAGTGCTTTTATTGCAAGGGGAAGAGTCACTGGAAGCGGAACTGCCCCAAATACTTAGCGGATAAGAAGGCCAGCAACACTAAAGGTATATTTGATATACATGTAATTGATGTGTACCTTACCAGTACTCGTAGTAACTCCTGGGTATTTGATACCGGTGCCGTTGCTCATATTTGTAACTCACAGCAGGAGCTGCGGAATAAGTGGAGACTGGCGAAGGACGAGGTGACAATGCGCGTCGGGAACGGTTCCAAGGTCGATGTGATCGCCGTCGGCACGCTACCTCTACATTTACCTACGGGATTAGTTATAAACCTTAATAATTGTTATTTTGTGCCAAGTTTGAGCATGAACATTGTATCTGGATCTCGTTTGATACGAGATGGCTACTCATTTAAGTCCGAGAATAATGGTTGTTCTATTTATATGAGAGATATGTTCTATGGTCATGCTCCGATGGTCAATGGTTTATTCTTAATGAATCTCGAACGTAGTGTTACACATATTCATAGCGTGAATACCAAAAGATGTAAAGTTGATAACGATAGTCCCACATACTTGTGGCACTGCCTCCTTGGTCACATTGGTGTCAAGCGCATGAAGAAGCTCCATGCTGATGGACTTTTAGAGTCTCTTGATTATGAATCATTTGACACATGCGAACCATGCCTCATGGGCAAGATGACCAAGACTCCGTTCTCCGGAACAATGGAGCGAGCAACCAACTTGTTGGAAATCATACATACCGATGTGTGCGGTCCAATGAGTGTTGAGGCTCGCGGAGGATATCGTTATGTTCTCACTCTCACAGATGACTTGAGTAGATATGGGTATGTCTACTTGATGAAACACAAGTCTGAGACCTTTGAAAAGTTCAAGGAATTTCAGAATGAAGTAGAGAATCAGCGTGACCGAAAGATAAAGTTCTTACGATCAGATCATGGAGGAGAATACTTAAGTCACGAATTTGGTACACACTTAAGGAAATGTGGAATCGTTTCACAACTCACGCCGCCTGGAACACCTCAGCGTAACGGTGTGTCCGAACGTCGTAATCGCACTCTATTGGATATGGTGCGGTCTATGATGTCTCTTACCGATTTACCGCTATCATTTTGGGGATACGCTCTAGAGATAGCTACATTCACTTTAAATAGGGCACCGTCTAAATCCGTTGAGATGACACCGTATGAATTATGGTTTGGGAAGAAACCTAAGCTGTCGTTTCTGAAAGTTTGGGGATGCGATGCTTATGTCAAGAAACTTCAACCTGAAAAGCTCGAACCCAAGTCGGAAAAATGCGTCTTCATAGGATACCCTAAGGAAACCATTGGGTATACCTTCTACTTAAGATCCGAGGGCAAGATCTTTGTCGCTAAGAACGGATCCTTTCTGGAAAAAGAGTTTCTCTCGAAAGAAGTAAGTGGGAGGAAAGTACAACTCGATGAAGTACTACCTCTTGAACCAGAAAGTAATGCATCCCAGGAAAATGTTCCTGTGATGCCTACACCAACTGAAGAGGAAAATAATGATGATCAAGGTACTTCGGATCAAGTTGCTACTGAACTTCGTAGGTCCACAAGGACACGTTCCGCACCAGAGTGGTACGGCAACCCTGTCCTGGAAATCATGTTGTTAGACAACGGTGAACCTTCGAACTATGAAGAAGCTATGGCGGGTCCAGATTCCAACAAATGGCTAGAAGCCATGAAATCCGAGATAGAATCCATGTATGAAAACAAAGTATGGACTTTGACTGACTTTCCCGATGATCGGCAAGCGATAGAAAACAAATGGATCTTTAAGAAGAAGACGGACGCGGATGGTAATGTTACCATCTATAAAGCTCGACTTGTCGCTAAGGGTTATCAGCAAGTTCAAGGGATTGACTACGATGAGACTTTCTCTCCCATAGCGAGGCTTAAGTCCGTCCGAATCATGTTAGCAATTGTCGCATACTATGATTATGAGATATGGCAGATGGACGTCAAAACGGCATTCCTTAACGGTTATCTTAAGGAAGAACTGTATATGATGCAGCCGGAAGGTTTTGTCGATCCTAAGAACGCTAACAAAGTATGCAAGCTCCAGCGATCCATTTATGGGCTGGTGCAAGCATCTCGGAGTTGGAACATTCGCTTTGATGAGATGATCAAAGCGTTTGGGTTTATGCAGACTTATGGAGAAGCCTGCGTTTACAAGAAAGTGAGTGGGAGCTCTGTAGCATTTCTCATATTATATGTAGATGACATACTCCTGATGGGAAATGATATAGAATTCTTGGACAGCATTAAGGCCTACTTGAATAAGTGTTTTTCAATGAAGGACCTTGGAGAAGCTGCTTATATATTAGGCATCAAGATCTATAGAAATAGATCGAGACGCCTCATAGGTCTTTCACAAAGCACATACCTTGATAAGATTTTGAAGAAGTTCAAAATGGATCAGTCTAAGAAGGGGTTCTTGCCTGTATTGCAAGGTGTGAGATTGAGCTCGGCTCAATGCCCGACCACGGCAAAAGATATAGAAGAGATGAGTGTCATCCCCTATGCTTCAGCCATAGGATCTATTATGTATGCCATGCTGTGTACCAGACCTGATGTAAACCTTGCCATAAGTTTGGTAGGAAGGTACCAAAGTAATCCCGGCAAGGAACACTGGACAGCGGTCAAGAATATCCTGAAGTACCTGAAAAGGACAAAGGACATGTTTCTCGTTTATGGAGGTGACGAAGAGCTCATCGTAAAGGGTTACGTCGACGCTAGCTTTGACACAGATCTGGATGACTCTAAGTCACAAACCCGATACGTGTATATGTTGAATGGTGGAGCAGTAAGCTGGTGCAGCTGCAAGCAGAGCGTCGTGGCGGGATCTACATGTGAAGCGGAGTACATGGCAGCCTCGGAGGCAGCGCATGAAGCTATTTGGGTGAAGGAGTTCATCACCGACCTAGGAGTCATACCCAATGCGTCGGGGCCGATCAAACTTTTCTGTGACAATACTGGAGCTATTGCCCTTGCGAAGGAGCCCAGATTTCACAAGAAGACCAGGCACATCAAGCATCGTTTCAACTCCATCCGTGAGAATGTTCAAGATGGAGACATAGAAATTTGCAAAGTACATACAGATCTGAATGTCGCAGATCCGTTGACTAAACCTCTCTCGCGAGCGAAACATGATCAACACCAGAACTCTATGGGTGATTATTGACTCTAGTGCAAGTGGGAGACTGTTGGAAATATGCCCTAGAGGCAATAATAAAAGTGTTATTATTATATTTCTTTGTTCATGATAATAGTCTTTTATTCATGCTATAACTGTATTATCCGGAAATCGTAATACACGTGTGAATACATAGACCACAATATGTCCCTAGTGAGCCTCTAGTTGACTAGCTCGTTGTGATCAACAGATAGTCATGGTTTCCTGGCTATGGACATTGGATGTCGTTGATAACGGGATCACATCATTAGGAGAATGATGTGATGGACAAGACCCAATCCTAAGCATAGCACAAAGGTCGGTTAGTTCGTTTGCTAGAGCTTTTCCAATGTCAAGTATTTCTTCCTTAGACCATGAGATCATGTAACTCCCGGATACCGTAGGAGTGCTTTGGGTGTACCAAACGTCACAACGTAACTGGGTGACTATAAAGGTGCATTACAGGTATCTCCGAAAGTGTCTGTTGGGTTAACACGGATCGAGACTGGGATTTGTCACTCCGTGTTACGGAGAGGTATCACTGGGCCCACTCGGTAGTGCATCATCATAATGAGCTCAAGGTGGCCAAGTGTCTGGTCACGGGATCATGCATTACGGTACGAGTAAAGTGACTTGCCGGTAACGAGACTGAACGAGGTATTGGGATACCGACGATCGAGTCTCGGGCAAGTAACATACCGTCTGATAAAGGGAATAGTATACGGGGTTGCTTGAACCCTTGACATCGTGGTTCATCCGATGACAACATCGAGGAGCATGTGGGAGCCAACATGGGTATCCAGATCCCACTGTTGGTTATTGACCTGAGGTCGTCTCGGTCATGTCTGCATGTCTCCCGAACCCGTAGGGTCTACACACTTAAGGTTCGGTGACGCTAGGGTTATCAGGAAGACAAGTATGTGATTACCGAATGTTGTTCGGAGTCCCGGATGAGATCCCGGACGTCACGAGGAGTTCCGGAATGGTCCGGAGGTAAAGATTTATATAAGGAAAGTGGTTAAACGAACACCGGAAAGTTTCGGTGGCATACCGGTATTGTACCGGGGCCACCGGAAGGGTTCCGGGGGTCCACCGGGTGGGGCCACCCCTCCCGGGGGGCCACATGGGCTGTGTGGGAGAGGGAGCCAGCCCCTAGTGGGCTGGGCGCGCCTCCCCACCTAGGCCCATGCGGCTAGGTCAAGGGGAGGGGAAACCCTAAAGGGGGCGCCCCCTAGCTTGGGGGGCAAGCCACCCTTTTCCCTCTCCCTTTGGCCGCCGCCCCCCTCTAGGGTTTCCCCTAGAGGGCCGGCCCCCTTGCCCCTCTCCTCCTATATATAGAGGGGTGAGGGGAGGGCTGCTGGACGACACAACTCAAGGCGCAGCCCCTCCCCTCCCCAACACCTCTCCTCCTCCGTACGTGCTTGGCGAAGCCCTGTCGGAGTACTGCTGAACCAACAACACCACGCCGTCGTGCTGCCATTGGAGCTGTCTTCCTCAACCTCTCCTTCTTCCTTGCTGGATCAAGACGGAGGAGACGTCGCCCGTACCGTACGTGTGTTGAACGCGGAGGTGCTGTCCGTTCAGCACTTGGTCATCGGTGATCCGAATCACGGCGAGTACGACTCCCTCATCACCATCCCCTTGAAAGCTTCCGCACTCGATCTACAAGTGGTATGTAGATGCAAACTCTCTCCCTTGACTCGTTGCTTAGATGAACTCATAGATGGATCTTGGTGAAACCGTAGGAAAATTTTTAATTTTCTGCAACGTTCCCCAACAATAGTAGGCATATGCACTCAGCTGACATGTCAAGTAATGCTCAACGCCGCAACCGACCGCACACGCATGAGCCGGTACAGGCTGGAGCCCTTAACTTGGCGGATCAGGAGAGGATCCACAAGAAGCTGAGCGAGCGGTTCATTTGGCAGCGGAGCAGGCGGCTCATCAGACTTTTAGCTTATCCAGCGACCTCGGTTGAGGCTGGAGTGGCCACAAGAACCGGAGGTGTCCCTTGCCTGGTGCCAGCCATACGTAATGAGCGGTTGCCAAAGGACTTCAAGGGACCTCTAAGGTGCCTAATTACACGGCCGACTTGCAACCTGGGGCTTGGATTGAGAGTTATGAGATGGCTATGGAGTTGTTGGAGGTCAGCGACGCGGCAATGGCCAAGTATTTCACTATGATGTTGGATGGAACAGCTCGTACTTGGTTGAAGGGGTTGCCACCCAATTCTATTGGCTCGTGGGCGGAGTTGAAGGCCCGGTTCATTCAGAACTTCAAAGACACATGTAAACAACCCATGTCGATTGTGTACCTGACTAATTGTAAACAAGAGGACAGTGAATCTACAACCCATTGGGTGCGTCGGGTCAAGGAGATAATACATTCATCTGATAAGATGAATGCCAGCTCAGCAGTCTTGATGTTGGAGAAAAACTGTCGTTTTGAACCTCCGAAGCAGAAGTTGGGGCGGCTCAAGCGTTACTGCAATGACATGGGCCATTTGATGGCGGCTCTTGTCAAGTATGCTAATTCTGATAGTACCAAGGACCCGGTGTCTGATGAAGGAAAGACAGTGAAGGGAAAGAAGCACGGCAACGGCGAGGGTCACCAGCATAACCCGGAAAATCAAGGAGGTAATAAATGTAAGGCTGATGAATTTGTCACTAACATGAATGCGCAGGGCGGCAATCAACGATGCAAGGGCAGGCAACCCCCTCGGTCGGGTGGGTCAGGTCCCACCCTTGAGCAACTATTGAATGAACCTTTTCCAAGACACGGCACCCGGGAGAAGCCAGCCACCCAACTGTGGAAGGATTGTACAATCATGAAGGTGTTTAAAAATTCAAATGCATTTGATGGAGGTCACGACCCAGGCGGCGGTTCAGGTGGGGGCAGTTTCCATGGCCCGGGCGCTGGTTCAGGTGGAGGAGGATTTCACGGTTGGGGCCATGCAGGTAACCAAGGAGGATATAATCCACAACGCAGACAAGGTAATCAACAGCAACAGTCTGGATATCAGAGCAACCCAAAACAGTTGAATAGTGGGCAATACCATGTGTTCACCACTAGTTTATGTAAGAGGGACCAGAAGCTTCACAAGAGGGTCGTCAATGCCGTTGAGCCGGTGATTCCACGTTATTTACGTTGGTCAGAACAGCCTATTGTGTGGAGCAGAGAGGATCATCCACCCCGGGTTGATAATCCGGGTCACTTGGCCTTGGTAGTGGCGCCTCAGGTTGGTGGATATAAATTCACTAAGGTGCTCATGGATGGAGGCAGCAGCATCAACATCCTCTACTATGAGACATTCCGTCGGTTGGGGTTGACTGATAATAGTCTTAAGCAATCCAACACTGTTTTTCACGGTGTGGTACCTGGCAAGTCGGCATACCCAGTTGGTAAGATTGAACTGGAAGTAGCCTTTGGGGATGAGTATGACTCCACAGCAGAAAAATTAACCTTTGAGGTGGTTAAGATCAAAAGCCCATATCATGCTCTATTTGGACGGCCGGCTTATGCCAAGTTCATGGCTCGGCCGTGTTATGTGTATTTGCAGCTCAAAATGCCGGGTTATAAGGGCACCATTACAGTACATGGAAGCCGGAAAATAGCCTTGGAGTGTGAAGAATGTGATGCTGCATATGCTGAGTCTATTTGTGCAACAGAGGAGTTAAAGTTTTATAAGGATCATGTTGACCTCGCAGACATGACGTCTTTAAAGAAACCAACAACAGAGCATGAGCCGGTGTTGAAATTCAAATCAGCTGATGACACCAAGATGGTTGACTTTGTGCCTGGCGACTCATCCAAGAAGTTCATCATCAGTGCCAACTTGGATCCAAAATAGGAAAGCGCGCTCATCAAGTTCATCTGTGAGAACCGGGACATCTTTGCATGGAAACCTTCTGACATGCCGGGTGTCCCGAGGGAACTCGCTGAGCACACTCTCAATATTGATCCAAAGTTTAAACCGGTTAGACAGTTTCTCCGGCGGTTCAACGAGGAAAGGCGCAAGGCCATTGGAGAAGAGGTGGCCCAGCTCTTGGCGGCCGGGTTCATTGTGGAAGTCTTTCACCCAGAGTGGTTAGCCAACCCGGTGCTTGTACTCAAAAAGAACATCACCTGGCGTATGTGTGTGGATTACACCGATTTAAACAAGGCTTGTCCGGCTGACCCTTTTGCTCTCCTCGTATTGATCAGATCATCGTTGCTACGGCGGGTTGCGCATGTTTGAGTTTTTTGGATGCTTATTCAGGTTATCATCAGATCAAGATGGCAGTCAAAGATCAGGAGAAGACAGCTTTTATCACTCCGTTTGGAGCTTTCTTCTATGTGTCTATGCCTTTTGGACTTAAGAGTGCCCAGGCGACTTATCAGCGGTGTGTGCAGAATTGTCTTCACAGTCAGATTGGGCGTAATGTCCAGGAAAGAGGAGACCTTGGTCACAGATCTGAAAGATACCTTCGATAACCTCCGGGTCTACAAAATGATGCTTAACCCGGCTAAATGTGTTTTTGGAGTCCTAGCCGACAAGCTCTTGGGATTTTTGGTGTCCAACCGAGGTATTGAAGCTAACCCGGAGAAGATTAAGGCAATCACATCCCTGGCCAAACGAACATGCATCAATGACGTTTAACGGCTGGCGGGTCATATGGCTGCTTTAAGCCGGTTCATAAGCCGGTTAGGGGAGAAGGCAATGCCTTTGTATCAGATGATGAAGAAAACAGATGATTTTGTTTGGAGTAATGCTGCAAACTCTGCTTTTGAGGATCTGAAGAAACAGCTTGATGAGCCACCGGTTCTTGCTGCTCCAATTGAGAAAGAGCCACTATTGTTGTACGTAGCCGCTAACTCACGGGCTGTTAGTGTGGCAATTGTGTCGAGCGCAAAGAGGTTGGCAAGGAACATCTGGTTCAACGGCCGGTTTATTACGTCAATGAGGTACTGATCGAATCTAAACAAAGATATCCACATTGGCATAAGCTCGTGTACAGGGCGTTCATGGCAAGCCGGAAGCTCAAGCATTACTTTTAGGGACACCCGATCACAGTGGTTAGCTCTGCGCCTTTGGGGGACATCATCCAAAATAGAGAGGCCACTGGACGAGTCGCCAAGTTGGCCATTGAACTTGGATCTCATGGGTTGAAGTATGTGCCACGTACTGCGATCAAGTCTCAGGCGCTGGTTGACTTTATTAATGACTGGACAGAGATGCAGATGCCGGAGGAGAAACCAGACAACACATATTGGACTATTCACTTTGATGGGTCCAGACAGTTGGAAGGCTCGGGGGCTCGAGTTGTTTTAACCTCCCCTCGAGGTGACAAATTTTGTTATGTGTTGCGGCTGATGTTTCCTTGCACTAACAACGCAGAGGAATATGAAGCCTTGCTCCATGGTCATCGAGTGGCCAAAGAGATGAGCCTGAGCCGGGTCCGGTGTCTTGGCGACTCAGATTTAGTGGCTCAACAGGTATCAGGCAAGTGGGATTCCAAAGACCCTCTCATGGCGGCTTATCGCCGTGAAGTTTATGCTGTTGCAAGACATTTTAAAGGACATCAGGTGGAACACATTGACCGTAGGAAGAACGAAGCGGCTGATGCTCTAAGCCGGTTGGGATCTCAGTGTAAGCCGGTGCCACCTAACACCTTTCTGGATGTTTTGCATAACCCGTCTGTTAAGTTACCCACAGAAGATCTAGCCGTTCCTGACCCGGAGGCACAGGTGGTGGCGGCTCTTCATGTCATCCCAGATTGGACAGTGCCGTTCTTGGCTTACATGACCCGGGGAGAGTTGCCAGCGAATGAGACCCTGGCTCGACAGATAACCCGGCGGTATAAGTCAATGACCATTTCTGACGGAGAGCTATACCATCACAGCGTCTCTGGAGCGTTTTAGCGGTGTGTTGCCCCTGAAGAAGGCCAAGAAATACTTCGTGAGATCCATGAAGGCGATTGTGGTCATCATGCCGGGTCAAAATCTTTGGTGGTCAAGGCTTTTCATCACGGTTTTTACTGGTTGACGGCTCACGCTGACGCGGAGGATCTAGTCAGTAGATGTGATGCATGTCAAAAATTCGCACGACGAGCACATGTTCCGGCTCAAGAGCTACGGATGATTCTAATCACTTGGTCATTTGCGGTCTGGGGGCTTGACATGGTTGGACCTTTCAAAAGGTCTAAGGATAAAAAGACACATCTTCTAGTAGCAGTTGACAAATTCACAAAGTGGCTTGAGGCAGAGCCGGTGAGTAAGTGTGATGCGGCCACGGCAGTTCAGTTCATGAAAAAGGTGATCTTCCGTTTTGGTTTTCCACACAGCATTATCACTGATAATGGCACTAATCTATCCCAAGGGGCTATGGAGGAGTTTTGTCAACGTGAGCATATTCGACTTGATGTTTCTTCTGTAGCTCATCCTCAATCCAATGGTCAAGCTGAGAGAGCAAATCAGGAAATCTTAAAAGGTCTCAAGCCCCAGCTTATGGTTCCCTTGCAGCGAACGCCCGGGTGTTGGGTACAGGAGTTACCCTCGATGTTGTGGAGTATCAACACCACCCCTAACAGGTCTAGAGGTTATACACCTTTCTTCATGGTTTATGGAGCAGAAGCAGTATTGCCTAGTGACATCCGTCATGGCTCGCCCCGTGTGGCAGGTTATGTTGAAGCTAATAAGGAACAAGCCAGACAGGATGCACTTGACCTGTTAGATGAGGAAAGAGATTTAGCAGCGGCTCGATCGGCAATTTATCAACAGGACCTGCGTCATTATCACAGCCGCCGGGTTAAGTCCAAGACTTTTCAAGAAGGAGACCTGGTGCTCCGACTCATCCAGGATCTGTTAGATGGACACAAGTTATCCCCACCTTGGGAAGGACCCTTTGTGGCAGCAAGAACTTAAACAACGGGTCGTATTACCTTATTGACGTTCCAAAGCACAAAGACTCACGTAAGTCGGAAGAGGAGACCCGCCAGCCGTGGAACATTGCTCAACTCCGGCCATACTACACCTGAGCCACCGGCTCTCATCATGTACATACTTTGCAGTTGTATATATTATGATAAGTAATAAAGCAGGACCATCGGTCTCTTTTCTTTTCAGAAAGATTACGCATCTTTATTATTTTTTACTACTATTTTTTCAAATGACTATTAAGGAGCTGATCATATTTGAATCAAGTCTCACCTTTTTTAGTCCGGCTTATGATCATATTTGAATCTAGCTGTAACTATCATGGTCACTTGGGGGCTTCCTGTTCAAACATAGGTCGTATTCGAACCAAAGAGAACATAGCTATCATAACCCTTTTGATCGGCTCAAAGCCAAACTCACTAGGGGGCTTTTTGATCGTATCTGAATCACAGCTTAACCCCTTTTGGGTCCGACTTGGATCGTATTTGAATCAGGGTCATTAAAAACCTCTCAAGGTCATTTGGGGGCTTCCTGTTCAAACATAGGTCGTATTCGAACCAAAGAGAACATAGTTGTCGGTACCCTCTTGATCGGCGCAACGCCAAAGCCACTGGGGGCTATATGGTCGTATTCGAACCTTAGCTTAACCCCTTTGGTCCAGTTTACTGATCGTATTCGAATCAGAAACCCCCAACCTTTGACTACAAGGTTAATTTTATTTCCACCTGTTATTTGCCTTCTAATTTTTGTTGTCTCAATTTCACAAATAATCAGCATGGTCTTTTTCGCCGGTTAGACTATTTGGCATACATTGACTTCTCAAAAAGATTGGATTATCAACTTCATCACCTGGGTTATTTAAACCGGTGGTCCGGAGATCAAAGGTACAAGTATGGCTATTGTTTATGAGCAATTGCCTCCTGTATTAATCAAAGGGTTGTTCATCCTTGTTCTCTTTTTATGTCTGTTTTTGTTTTCTACTATGGTAAAAATATTGGCTATAAGACGGGTGTTCTAACCCGTTCGGTACTAAGCCGCCGAGCCAGTTTTTTCTCTTGTATCTACATGAACAGAGCTGAAGTATTGCAGGGACAACCATAAATATGATGCATATATTGACATCAGGAAACACAGAATCACACACAGTGTTTTATGCGCAATGGCATAGGCAAAGCATGCAGTGTTTTCACACCTAATCTATTACAAGGCTTTTATAAGCCGATGAAGATGGTTATTACTCCTCCCTCGCCGGTTCACCGCCCTCTACTGATTGGAAGCTGGGTTTTGGCCAATCAAAACCGTTCACGGCGACAAATTCTGCTTCTTCGTCAATCAGGCCGGCCGGATCAACTTCCGGAGCAAATGTATGTTCATGAACAGGCGGGATTAAATCTGTCACTGTGTACGAGGGAGTTGCCATCTTCTTATTTCCCACATCAAAACCTGGCTGATACTTGTCGATATTGGTTTCATCTCCAAGAATAGTCGTGTGAGGTCGAATTCCGCGCACACAAGCCATGAAGTCATCTTGTTCAAAGGGAGATCCATCTTCCTTCACGGTAGGATACCCTCTGGCAACGTCCGCCGGGTCTAGATCTCGCACCCAAGCCTTGGAGCAGCTCAGGGCAGTCAAAGCTCCGGCTCTGGCACAGGAGTGCTTCACTTCTTGGAACCTGGTATGTAAGATTGACAGCTTCTTTAAAACATCACTGAGCCGGTTGGGTCCTTGATTGGCAGGAGAGATAGCAGCGAGTGCTCGTTGTGCGCCAATGTACAACTGTCCTACTAAGGTATAGACCACCTTCGGTTTAATCATGTGGTCTTGACTCAGATTCTTTCTTCGTGGGCCTGCACATATTTTGTGAACAAAGAGTCAGCTAGCGGCTTATATTCCGGATCAACAAAAAGTACACAAGATCAAATATAGATGGCTTACCAAAGATGGCGGCCACCATTTGAGACACCCGGTCCTTTAAGCCGGTCAGCTCCGTTGTAACCTCTTCAAGGGCTGCTTCAGCATTCTCGGCGCGTTGAGTCAGAAGCATTTTTTCTTCATCCCAGGTTTTCTTCTTGGCAGTAAAGTTGGTTTTTAATTTTTCCGTCTCAGAGAGACTTACTTGCAGTTTGGAGTCAGCAGACTTGATTTCTGCCTCCTGATCCGCCAGCCGGGTCTTCACATCAGTTAATTGCGAGCTCAGTTCAGATAAGGCATTCTGCAAAAGATACCCAGATGAGTCAACATTTCAATTAAGGTTCAAAAGTTAAAGATTCAAGTCTCAAGTACTTTGCACTGCAAAACCACTTGACACTTGGGGGCTAATGTATGCCAAAACAATTACTTATGACTCTACAACATACTTCAAGTCCCAAGTACTTTACAAAGTAACAGCACTTGGCACTTGGGGGCTAATGTATGCTATTCAGCAAGTTTCTCAAGGTTAAGCCGGATTACAATGTTTTTTGGATACGGTACAAGACAATTATGAAAATTCAAAGTACCGGCTCATTTATGGTCAAATGAACCGACCCTTGGGGACTACAGGTGATGCTTTGTTCCATTTTATTGAACTCCAGAAAAATCTCAAAGTTAAAAGTGAGTCTATATCATAAAAGTCTACAGATCATTCCGGTTTTCTCATAGTCTGAAGACTTGGGGGCTGGCAGAATATAAGTAAGCCGGACGGACATACCTCATATTTCAGCTGCTACAGCTTGACCATTTCAATCTCTGAGTCACGGCTGGAGTGCACATGGCTAAGATAACCGGATAAAATGTCGTTGGCATTCAGATGGTCATAATGTGAAACATCAAAACACACTTTTTGTTTCTCCAACGCCTCTTGTTTCGCCATGTGACGAGCTAACATGGTGGGATTCCTCGGCTCAACAAAGTGGCTCCCGATGATCAAAACGTCTTGTGCAGACGGTGATGGCGGGTTGGCCGAGCTTGATGGTCCAGTTGCGGAAGGATTCACGATGGTATCGTCAACTGACGGTTCAGGAGGATTTACTTCATCATTGACATGCGGGTCTTCTGGAGCTTCAGTTAATGGAGGAGAAGGTGTCCTTGCCGGTTCAGATACAAGGACTGGCGGGTCTTCCACCGGCTTAGTCACCTTGGCCTTCTTGGACTTAGCTTGACCACTAAGTGAAATATTATAGGACTGTCAATATAAAGAGACAATTTTAAAAAACACGGAAGAAATAGGATTTTTCCTTACCCAGGGGCAGTCTTGAAGGCCGGAAATTGGGTCTGAGACGAGTCGCCAGAAGAGAGAGTCACCTCCTGCAAAGATAAAACAAAGTAAGTAATGCAAGGGAGGAGATCCATTAACAGAAAGTCAAAAGACAAAGAAATAAACCTCATTCTGGCATTTTTGAGGAGTTTGTTGAAGAATAGCAGGCGGTTCGTCTTCGGTCCGGGCTTGACGGCGGCTCTCATGTTGCTGTTTTTTCAAAAGAAAGTGAGGGTCTAGATAAGCCAAAGGGTGTGAAAACCTTACTTTCCGGGTTACGACTCGAAGTTTCTGTCTTGGCAAATGGGCTGAGTCAGAGGAAATAGTTACCTCTTCTTCCACGGCCTGACTGGCCCCAGTGTCATCCTGGTAATGATCAGTGTTAATAAGATTATTAAAAAGTTGGCCAAGGGAGTCAAGGGCTACCTCCGACTCAGAAGTATCGTCAAGCTTCATCATATCTTCAGTGGTGCTCTTCTTCTTCTTTTTAGACCTCCGGGTCGTTTTCTTGGCAGTTATGGCGGCGACTCTCGCTTTCTTGGCAGCTTCATGGTCATATTTAACTTTCCAGAAATCAGATTTAGCCTGCAAACAGGTAAAAACAAGATGAAAGGTCAGGCAAGTATTAAACAATACGGTTGGGAAAAATACAAAGGAAAGAGATCAGAGTTTCCTTACTTCTGGCACCGGGTTAAGCTTGCAGAAGGGGTTTAACCCAACGATACTGCAGTCTTCGTATTTTCCGTTCACCAGAAGGGTTGACATTGAAATAATATCTTGTTTCGTTAATTGAACGGAGCTGTACGAAGAGAGTCATCTGGGCCTCCACCATACTTGTACATCAATTTTGACCGACAGCTTAGAGGGATAACCCGCCATGAGATCCAGCAGCGGGTCAGGTCAACTCCGGTTAAATTGTTCCCTAATAAGGCGTTAATCCTTTTTATTGATGGGATCAGCTTCTTGCGTTCGGCAGCAGTAAGCTTGTCAGGGAGCGCGAATTTGGAGTCAAGACGCTCGGCGCGATAACCCGGTAGTGGCTTCTCGTTTGCTGGTGAGGTATCTTGACAATAGAACCAAGTCTGACTCCAGTCTTTTAGATGACTCGGAAAGACTATGAGGGGGAAGAAAGCACCCTGCCGACGCTGAATTGAGATGCCGCCAAGCTCCAAGCTAAGGCCGTTGGTGCATTCGTTCTGCCGGTTCAGATAAAAGTATTCTCTAAACAGTTCCACGGTCGGCTCTTCCTGAAGGTACACCTCACAGAGCACTTGGAAGTTGCAGATATTGGATATGGAGTTGGGCCCGATATCTTGAGGGTGGAGTTTGAAGAAATGGAGGACATCTCTGAAGAACTTTGAGACGGGCGGTGAAAAGCCACGGTTCATGTGGTCAGTAAAGACAATGACTTCACCATTTTGTGGATTGGGCCGTTCTTCGTCCGGGTCAGGTGCATGGTAAGACATGACATTTTTTCCTGGCAAAAATCCTATGGAGAAGAACTCCTTCAAACATTCCTCAGTCACGGTTGAGGGAACCCAGTTGCAGACAGTCGGCGTTTTAGACGGCATGGTGTTCAAAAACGCGCTGAAAGGAAGGTAACATGCCGGTTCAATTCAATAAATATGATGAAAGTACAAGATGATACAGAGGAGTAATGGCGGCTTAATTAAGGGAAAATGTCATATAAGGAAAGGTAAGCCGACACAGTAAGCCTCCATGACTACAGGCATTTAAGAAATACCAGCAGCAGAAATTGGTTAAGTATGGAGACAAACAGGTTTCTTAAACTTCTGGATATTAATATGGATCAAATGGCCGTTCAAAATGAAAAAAATTCCTAGACCTAAAAATATAGCCCAGATGAGTTCATCATCTCTAAGAAGATATATACGCAAAGGAAAGGGATCTACTAACATTTAAAATGGATGAGAAATAGCTACCGCTTAAGTTCTGCACTACTTTTAGATCAAAAGAGGGTGCGGTAAGAGAAGTTGCAACAAATCTACGACGAACAGTGAAGAACACAAGAAGGAAACCTCCTGAACCCTAATGCAGATCTATGGGGGTGAGAAGGTGAGATCTTACGGGTGCAGAGTTGCTACGGAGGAACGCCGCCGTTCTCTGGACAGAATCAGGGTGATGCAGCGGCCGAGCTTGAGGACGACGATGAGCGCTGCGGGGACGGTGGAGCTTGAGCAACAGGAGAGTTGCGAGAGGAAGGAGATGAAGAAGAGAGAAGAATGAGAAAAGGCCGGGGCGTGCCTATTTATAAGGGAAAAGATGAACAGACGGGCGCAAAAATCGAGGAAGAGCCGAATAATGGTTATCTAACTTGATGGACGCCTCGATTCTCGGAAGGCATTAAAGATGAAGATCCATTGGGAGATGATGTCATAAAAAAAATTCGTGTTTTCCAGAGATGACATCATGGCGGGTTACAAAAAACCTCTGCGAGGATAAGAGGATGGATTTTGTCTAAGTATTGAAGATTGACAAAGAACAAAGTTCGAAGTCAACCTGGGGCCTAATGTTGGAGATATAAATATCAGTTATGACCAACCCAGGAGGGGCCGAGTCAGCCCCAATGGCGGGTCACGAAGGAAGCCCAATAAACATTCAAGACGATAGTTTATTAAAGCTTATAGAAGGCCTAAGGCCTAGAGGCGGCTTAAGGCCCAATATTGTAAACCGCCATAGATAAGGAAAGACTTGTAAAGAAAGGCATGTAGAAGAAGTCACCGAGCCGGATACAATTTATGAGCCGGCCGGGACTCTGTAGGCCACTAGGCGTCAACCCGTGTATATAAGGGGGCGACCCGGTGGCGGCTTAGGGCAAGAAACAAGAGATTGAGAACCAAGCCGGCGAACTAGCCTCTTGGTAATCGAAACCCCAGCAATACCAACACAACTAGACGTAGGCTTTTACCTTCATCGTAAGGGGCCGAACTAGTATAAAACCTCTCGTGTCCTTTGTCCCGATTAACCCCTTTAAGCTTCCTAGTTGCGATGGCCCTAGGACTAACTCCTTCCACTAGGACATCTACCGTGACAATTCCACGACACCACTGTTCGACCCTTTTTGCATATGGGGAAATGAGTTGTCCATGAATATCAGTCAAGTCAAGAAACTCAGAAAGATTGTTAGGATAAAGAAATTAGAGACAAAAAACAACAAGATCTTTGTCTGCACAATGAAGAAGACATCAGTTCACTACAAGATGGTACTAACTATTATACCTTGCCTTTTTTATTCCTTTGCCCCATTTCCAATATAGAGAAGATATTTATGCACATCCTTGTTTTCAGGCCTTTCCAAAGCAGTTCACTGATGATTACCTCTCAAACCACTTGTATGGTCAGGAGGGGAGGAAGGTATTAATACAACACCCACGGTTCAATATTGAAGTGTTCCTGAAGAGGACGAAGGATGGACGGTCAATCATCCAAAGGCACTAGCCTAAAGTTACAAAGACCTTCAACATCAATGAAGGCTCAATATTCGCCTTCTGCTTACGCATTTTCCAGATGAGATACATATGTCTATGTACCGTCTATGATGTTGATTTCGAAAGGTTATAGATGTTGCATGTGAAACTTGGTCCTGGTGTAGTTGTGTAATGGGGTAGCTGAGTGCTGAAGCTATATGATGTTGTACTCTGATGTATTTCAATTATGAAAATGAAATATATTGTGTGCTTAATATGAACTGTCAATTAGAATAATAAATGTATTATGAATAATCGGATAATTAGCCTGCTAATTGGGTTTTGCTATTGCAAACGGTTGTTGAAAAAATACCATGGGCGGTGACCTCAGGCAATGCACACAGTTTCTAGGAATAAACCGTGTTGGATCGATGAACAATCACACACGACTTTCTATTGAAAACTGTTTGCGTTAGGCCACCTTACGCAAACGTTTACCACATGAAAACTATGTGTGATGGACAGCCTTTGCCATACAGTTTCTTCCATGGACCGTGTGTGATATATTCAATAACGCAAGCGATTTAACGGGAAAAATTGTGTATGATGTACATGTGAACGGAAATGTTTTCCTTGGAGTGACTATGTGGGATGTACATACGAATGGAAACGTTTAGCGTGGATTGATTGTGTGAGATGTACTTGTGACCGGAAACAATTTCGCCGTACAATTGTATTTTTTAGCTCTACTGTACGTATTTCCATATTTGAGTGCTCGCCGGTTGCACATGACCTCATTTTGCCGAACGTGTGTGCCAGGAGGGCATATCCCCGACGGTTTCTGGGTCGTGTGGGAAGGACCCCCCTGTCGCCCACACTCACTTGGCGACGGTTCCAAATGCCGTCATGGAAAGAGGTTAAAAACCGTTTGTTTAGGAGCTCGCTGTACTAGTGATGGGATGGTAAATCTGAGTGACTTACCCATAGTAGAGCAACGATGATCAAAACCTTGTTTAAACCTTAGAATGGTATGACAATTTTCCCCTTGTACAAGGTAGTTGTTGCCAATCTTAGGTCATAGAGTGAGAATGAAACCCAGACCCATTTCCTGCAGGGACCCAGTCAAATTGTTTGTTGACCACCATGAGATATCAATAGTTGTTTAGTATTGGCGCCAGACCTGTCAGCTAAGAAGGCCCAATCACAGAGGTACCGTACCAAGATGAAATGGACACAAGAATTGAGGGAAAGGGTTATGCCACTACCGGAAGAGGCAGAGTAGGAATTTTTTTGAGAATCTGAGAAGGTGGACACTATCAACGATAAGGATGGACTATATGAGTTTTGATGGAATCGTAACCATGTTTCTAAGGGTGGTAGCGCCCCAGACCCCCTGTGACGATCGATGGACTTTTTAGAAGACCCCCAAACCTAACCTATTTCTTGCTAGCCTCTCCGAATCTCGAGGACAAGATTTATTTTAAGGTTGGTAGGTTTGTAATATCCCAAAATTCTAAATTTTTGAATGGTATATTAAATAAATAGTTTAGATTGATTGTTGATTTTGGTGTGGTTGCTTGTGTGAAATTGAGTGAGATTTGAAACTTTTGAAAGTTAAATGAGAGGGAATAAAAGGACTTTCCCAAACATTCATCTTGCATTTATGATCTCCATGAATTCAAATTCATTTCATCACAAAACCCTACAGAGAAGATGATATGACTCCTTCCATTTAATTAAATGAAAAAGGGTTTTTTGAAAATATTTGAATTTCATTTGAAATTATTTCAAATTCAGAAACTATAAGCAACTCAATGATTTTCATGAGAGAAGATAAAATGACTTCTTCAAAACATATGAAATATGAGTTGGAAGTTTAAAAGAATCAAATTTAAAGTCCCTTTGGAATTATTTTCAATTTGGAGTTATTTGGGTTTTATTCAAATTATTTTTATCCAAAAATAAAATATAAAGAAATTAGGATAAAATGATTCCCTACATCAGAAAATTGGAGAGAAATAAATTTGAAATCATTTTGATATTTTAAAAATGATTTTTATTGGATTTTAAATGAAACAGTAGCACTCTTTGCTTTATTTAAATTTTTGTGGATTTTATTTGATGCTAGAAAAAAGTTCAAGTTGTACAAAATCTTTTTCTGAAAATTTTGGTATATTATATTTTTATTTTATTTGTTTTTTCTTTTAAATATTGACTGTTTAAAAAAAGAAACTTCCTCTGCCAACTGGGCCGGCCCGTTATCGCCAGGCCACAGCCCAGCCAGCCCCGCGCAGCTCGTCGCCGACACCGAGACGGTGTCCGCCCGCCGCACGCTGCCGCGCCGCCATGGACGCCGTACCTGCCTCGGACTCCTTGCGCCGCCTCACCTTGCCCCTCTGCCACGCCACCCGAGGCCGCCTAGGCCTTTAAATAGCGAGCCGCCGCCCTCCTTCTCACATCGCGCCATCGCCGCATCTCGCTGTCGCCGCCGCCGTTGCACTCATCGCCGCGCCTCGCCAGCGTGCCGCGCCGCCCCGCCGATGCGCGCATCGAGCCATGCCGCGGCCTGCTCGCCTAGCTCCGCCGCGCCCGCCACCGCACCGCTGTTCTACCACGCCGCCAAGCCGCGCCGCCCTGCGTAGTGGCCGCCGCCGCTCCTCTCCGACGCCACCGCCACCGCTCCTCGCCGCCGCCGCCGCCGGACCCACTAACCGCCGCTGCCGGTTTTCGACGAAAAACCACCCTGAACCGGTAATAAACCGCTATGGGTTTCTCTTAGGTTTTCTTCTCAAAAACCCTAGATCGGTTTTTCTTTATAAAACCGGTTTTCTTTAGGTTTACTTTGTTTAGCAAACGTTCTCTGTTTAGGCGTGTTTAGAGAACGTGTTCGTTTCATATAGTTCTATAGCGAACATCCGTTCGTTAGGGTTTCTGTTTTAGTCAGGGACCTCTATATAGATGTTTTATTTATAGTTTAGTCCCTCATCTTCAAACGGTCACAACTTTTTACTCGTTTGTCCAAATCCAACGAAACCAATGCCCACTTTTTCGTTATGATCCCCTCTATCCAGATAATCCACTTTAACATGTTTTTGAAATTTTAAAATTTGGTTTCAAACAGATCTGAATTTCAAACTTCTTTTGTTCATAACTTGAGTTTTATAACTCCGATTCAGCTGATTCTTTTTGCTAATTGAAGCTCTTGACCTAAACTTTCTGATAAGACCAAATCCACCCAATTTTGGTACTGTTAGAAATTGTTTTCTGTTGCAAGAGTTAATTGCTTGTTTTCGAAGTTTTCCAAGATCTTTTCTTTGATTCTTTTGCATGAGTGCTTATGTATGCTATTGCTTGCTCCCGATAGATTGACCGGAGTGTTATGAGTAGAATTATCAGGAGTTATGAGTGCGAGTTATGTTCAACAACAGTACAAGGCAAGTTCACACTTTGATCATATCCCTTTATTACCCTGTTTTTATGCATTAGTTTCAACCCTCAAACATTATCCGGATTTGGGAAGTAGTTGATGAGGTAGGAACCTATTGTCTTGTATCAAACCCTGGGTTTATCCGTTATGCTTATACTACTTTGCTATGCTCCTAGACGTGGTTTGGTTCGTGAGACTCATGAAAGGTGTGAGAGATTTTAACTAAGGGAAACTTAAGGTGGTTACTTTAATACACATCTGGGTGGATTGGTTGGGGAGCCCTAGAGAACCCAGTGGTTTGCCCGGGCCCCTAGAGAACCCAGTGCTTGCCCTAGGGGATCCCAGAGTACCCGTGTGATCACCCTATGGAATGCCACCAAGGCTCAAAGGGATCATAAGATTATTAATGCTAGAAACTTCTGTGTGCAGCCACAAGCCATTATGGGCTCTGGCATAGTTGAGTAAGTTGTGGGAATCCTTTCCATGATGGGCTAGAAGATGTAGGGGATTGTAGGTGTACCGGCCTATCTATCGGTTAAGGGGACCTCTTCGGAAAGACTGTGTCTCGGTCATCTGTTTCTCAAACATAATGCAGTGCAAGAAATTCAACGGAGGAGATCGAGTCTTGTGGGGAAAAGTGCACAAACCTCTGCAGAGTGTACAAACTAATCATGACTAGCCGTGTCCCCGGTTATGGACATCTTGAGTATCTGATACTTGAATTATTGATTTGATCTCATCACTTACTCAATGAAATTGTTGGCTATAACTATTATTTTGGGATTGAGTTGGAGGAACCTTCTCAATGTTTTCAACAAACTTGGTAGTTAAATAAAATATATTCCTTTGTTGTAGGGAAAAATTATCTGTATGCTAAATTTTAACTTAGAGCCTCCACCAGCCAAATATGCATGTAGTGATAGATATTGTTCATCATTATCCTATGGTGTGAATTTTCCAGTACATTCAATGTACTAACCTAGATGGCTCCAACGTCTCATGTTGCAGGAATCTTACGACGAGTAAGTGATACATTAGGGTTACGACTTCTACACTCAACTTTGCCGTTGGTGTTGATGGGAATCCACAGCCTTGTTGTTACTTCCGCTATTTGGATTGAGGTAATAGTATTTACATTACTTTATACATGTGATTTACCTCTGTTATAGATCCTCGAGTACTGTGTGTGTCAGCATACCGATCCAGGGATGACACTTAAGCATAGAGACTTGACCGTCTGAGGTCGGGTCGCTACACGCCGTGAACTCCTTACAGATACTTCCAGAACCAAGGTGGTGATAGCCCATTCATCGCACATCATGGGAAGTTATCCTCCCAAAACAACATAGCCACGACGAGCACAGAGAGGTCTGGGGGGGATGATGGTGGTACCCGGAGGGAGGTGAGGGAGAGGGTTGCAGGGGTAGCAAGCCATCTCGGGAAGCGAGTCGCGAGCAGGCGAAGCTGGGGATGGTGGACGAAGTGACAAGGCGAGGAGGTGTCACGGGTGGTAGATATAATAGGCTGAGGTTGCGGGTTTGGTTTGATCCGATAAGCTTGAACTGAGATTTCCTTGTTAAAACAGAATCTAGCAATATGGTTATAACCATAACATGCACGGCACCTGATTTTACTATTACAATGGTAGCGTGTGTGACCATAGCCCAGCCATTTAGAGCAAAAAGAATTATAATCTGGATGATAAACTTTGGGTGTGCTAGTCGTTCCGGCTTCTGGGAAAGTGGGCTGGTTTTGCTGATGTTTGGGAATGTAGTAATTTCAAAAAAATCCTACGAACACACAGGATCATGGTGATGCATAGCAACGAGAGGGGAGAGTGTGTCCACATACCCTCGTAGACCAAAAGCGGAAGCGTTAGCACAACGCGATTGATGTAGTCGTACGTCTTCACGATCCGACCGATCCAAGTACCGAACGTACGACACCTCTGAGTTCAGCACACGTTCAGCTCGATGACGTCCCACGAACTCCGATCCAGCAGAGCTTCACGGGAGAGTTTCGTCAGCATGACGGTGTGATGACGGTGATGATGATGCTACCGACGCAGGGCTTCACCTAAGCCCCACTACGATATAATCGAGGTGGATTATGGTGGAGGGGGCACCGCACACGGCTGGAATAGATCAATAGATCAACTTGTATGTCTAGAGGTGCCCCCTTGCTCCCGTATATAAAGGATCAAGGGGAGAGGCCGACCGGCCCTAGAGGGCGCGCCAGGAGGAGGAATCCTCCTCCTAGTAGGAGTAGGATTCCCCTCTTTCCTACTCCTACTAGGATGGGGAAAGTAAGGGCGAGAGGGAGAAGGAAAGGGGGGCGTCGCCCCCCTCTCCTAGTCCAATTCAGACTAGAGGGGGAGGGGCGTGTGGCCTGCCCTAGGCCATCCCTCTCTCTCTCTCTCCACTAAGGCCCATAAGGCCCACTATTTCTCCCAGAGGGGTTCCGGTAACCCTCCGGCGCTCCGGTTTTCTCCGAAACCACCTGGAACACTTCTGGTGTCCGAATATAGTCATCCAATATATCGATCTTTACATATCGACCATTTAGAGACTCCTCGTCATGTCCGTGATCATATCCGGGACCCCGAACTACCTTCAGTACATCAAAACACAAAAACTCATAATACCGATCGTCACCAGACTTTAAGCGTGTGGACCCTACGGGTTCGAGAACTACGTAGACATGACCGAGACACGTCTCTGGTCAATAACCAATAGCGGAACCTGGATGTTCATATTGGCTCCGACCTATTCTATGAAGATCTTTATCGGTCAAACTACATAACAACATACGTTGTTCCCTTTGTCATCGGTATCTTACTTGCCCGAGATTCGATCGTCGGTATCTCAATACCTAGTTCAATCTCGTTACCCGCAAGTCTCTTTACTCGTTCAGCAATGCATCATCTTGAAACTAACTCATTAGTTACAATGCTTGCAAGGCTTATTGTGATGTGCATTACCGAGTGGGCCCCGAGATACCTCTCCGACAATCGGAGTGACAAATCCTAATCTTGATTTATGCCAACTCAACAGGTACCATCAAAGACACCTATAGAGCACCTTTATAATCACCCAGTTACGTTGTGATGTTTGGTAGCACACAAAGTGTTCCTCCGGTAACCGGGTGTTGCATAATCTCATAGTTATAGGAACATGTATAAGTCATGAAGAAAGCAATAGCAGAAAACTAAACGATCAAATGCTAAGCTAACGGAATGGGTCAAGTCAATCACATCATTCTCCTAATGATGTGATCCCTTTAATCAAATGACAACTCATGTCTATTGTTAGGAAACATAACCATCTTTGATTAATGAGCTAGTCAAGTAGAGGCATACTAGTGACACTCTGTTTGTCTATGTATTCACACATGTACTAAGTTTCCGGTTAATACAATTCTAGCATGAATAATAAACATTTATCATGATATGTGGAAATAAATAATAACTTTATTATTGCCTATAGGGTATATTTTCTTCAGCTGAATGGGCTCTGGCGGCCCAGAAACAATGCGTGTGGGAGGGTTGGAGTTTGAAAAGCGGTCGGGCCCTAGAACAATTGATCCACTATTCATGGCAGTCGTTGCGGGAGCAACGGACGTGCGATTATCACGATCATGTGTGTGGTTAGTCAAAACCGTGCATGATCCGATCGGAATGACATTAGCGCCAGTCAAAGTAGTATTAGCATGTTGAGATGAGACATATCCACTGTTTTGAGGCATGAAATGATCAAGGATACGACAATATACTTGCTTGACAGGCACATTATGAGTTGTCATACCTTTCCCCGAGATGAAACCGTAGTCCATTCAGCATCTTGCTCAACATACCATCTCTTTTCTTCAAAAATCTAATTTGGGCCGCCACCACTCCAGAGGTGGAAGTAACATTTAAATAGATCACAAGTGAATAAGATCTTGCGTACCAAATAGAAACCCACAGCCTTGGAGCACACTTTGAAACAATATACATTGCCAGAGATATGGAGGACCTCAAATGATTGGTAATCACCACCCATGCATGCAAAGAGAACCAGGCTGACATTGAGATAATTCAAACGAAAAGCAAATCTTGCAAAGGAGATCACCATCGTGAAGCCATGAGAGGAGGAGACCGAGTTCACCGAAGATTGAAAATACTTACGTATCTCACCTATGAATTGATGACCAATTGAGAAATCCAGAAGATGGGCTATAGAGTTGGGGTCAGAGAATGGATCCATTGGAGAGAAAAGGCTTTTTGTTGGAGGGATCCGGCCGGATCATGGTCGGAGCCATGGCCGCCGGGAGGGAGAAGGTAGGTGGGTGGAGGAGGGGTGGGAGAGAGCCATCATCGAGCTTTCTTTCCCTCCCCAAGGTGGGATCTCACGAGGAAAGAAACTTGCGGCAGCGGAAAAGTATTTTTGGTGTGCCCTATATTTTTTGGAGTTACAGAAGTATGACTAAGAATTGCATCATTACGTACTATTCTATTTTAGACATATTCTGTTTTTATTGCATAATGTGCTAATTTTAAAGTTTCTATGAATTGTATCGGGGGATTAAGTCATCGAGATGATAGAATATAGTAGGTATTATGAAAGAAAATTTATGAATGTTTCTTGACAGTACCCAAGTTAATGATTTATTTTATTATACTAATGGATCTCACGAAGGTTTTGTTAAGTTTTCTGTGGCAAAAGTTTTTAAGTTTTGGGTGAGATGACGACGTAAGAAAGAATAAGGAGGATTTGAAGCCTAAGCTTGGGGATGCCCAAGGCACCCCAAGGTAATATTTAAGAAAGATCTAATCATCTAAGCTTGGGGATGTCTTTAATCTATCGGTAATATCCCGGGGCGGAGATAGGGCGAGCAGGGGCAAGCCCCCCCCC
>NC_041382.1:425333759-425334542 GCF_002162155.2 Triticum dicoccoides
CTCAACGATATATAGCAGGCACAGTACTAATACGTGTATGTGTATGTGCTAATGGCCGTAGATAACTGCCTAATTATGTTCGTTAAGCCCAAAGTCACGTGGTTGTGCGCACGCACAGAAGCCCAGGAAGCAACCAAAATAGCCCATCTACTTACCTTGATGCCTATTTGTATAGACGATAGATAATGGACTCGCGTGGTGCGGTGGTGCCCTGGTCATTTAGTTTCTCACGCCTCACGATCAAATCAGATTGATCTATCTTTCTCGCCTCGCCGCCGGTCCCAAAAAAAAGTCTGCCGCTGGTCCAAAGTCGTTGACCATGGACTTGATTGCCGGCTTGTTAAGGTAGCGGAGTAGCAGTGAGTACCGTGGCTGCCGCCGCCCACTGATCGTCCGTGTTCGCTTGACTACGTCCACACACACAACTAGGTACATAGATAGTATTACTATATACTCCATATAGAAGTTTTGCTAGTATGATGTAATCCTCATTTTGGTTTTGTTTGGCATACTTTGTTGAAAAACGAATATAATTTTTCATGCCAATTGCCTCGATATCAAATCTGTGATAGTGCCAAAAATTTGGAGACATTGGTGAATGGTGACATTAGAACTATATTTTTGTTAAAAAATAGCCAAACATATCTGTTTGCTTATCTATTTCAAAGGCTTTTTTGGAAACTATGAACTTTAGTATTTGAGAGGATTTATTATTAATATATACATGTATTTACAAACATACGTTGATATACTATTTCGGTTGATACATCATATTGTACTTGT
>NC_041382.1:425334834-425356077 GCF_002162155.2 Triticum dicoccoides
AGCTATATTTTATTCATCACATGATATGTGTTTTTCTTGGAGAATCATGTGATTTTGTTTTGTTTGTTTTCTTCTTTCCACAATCATTATTTCCTAATCACACCAATTAAGATAGACACAGTTTCGTGACAATTTATAGAATGCTCATTGATCTTCACTTATTGTAACACCCACAATGCGGCTATATCTCCCACGTGTCGAGGCACGACTTAGAGGCATAGTCGCATGGTAGGCTTGTCGCAAGAGGGATAATCTTCACACATCCCATGTACTGAATAAGAAAGGGATAAAGAGTTGGCTTACAATCGCCACTTCACACAAATACAAGTTATACATACATCATCTAGAAAACAATCGAGGTCCGACTACGGAACCAAAGTAAAAGAAGACAACCCCAAATGCTAGATCCCCGATCATCCCAACTGGGCTCCACTACTGATCAACTGGAAACGAAACAACACAACGAACAAGATCTTCATTGAGTTCCCACGTGAGCTGGGTTGCGTCACCTGCACTGGTATCATCGGCACCCGCAACTGTTTGGAAGTATCTGTGAGCCACGAGAACTCAGCAATCTCACACCCGCGAGATCAAGACTATTTAAGCTTATGGGTAGGAAAGGGTAGTGATGTGGAGCTGCAGCAAGCACTAGCATATATGGTGGCTAACTTAAGCAAAAGAGAGTGAGAAGAGAAGCAAAGCACGGTCGAGAAGTTAAAAGTGATCAAGAAGTGATCCTGAATCTATTTACGTTCAAGCATAACACGAGAACCGTGTTCACTTCCCGGACTCCGCCGGAAAGAGACCATCACCGCTACAAACGCGGCTGATGCAATTTTAATTAAGTTAAGTGTCAAGTTCTCTACAATCGGATATTAACAAATTCCCATCTGCCCATAACCGCGGGCACGGCTTTCAAAAGCTCAAAACTCTGCAAGGGTGTCCCAACTTAGCCCATCACAAGCTCTCACGGTCAACGAAGGATATTTCTTCTCCTAGGAAGACCCGATCAGACTCGAAATCCCGGTTACAAGATATTTCAACAATGGTAAAAGAAGACCAGCAAGACCGCCTGATGCGCCGACCTCCTGATAGGAGCTGCACATATCTCGTTCTCAGGGCAACACCGGATGAGCGCTCTGTACAACTAAAACCAGCCCTCAAGTTTCCCCGAGGTGACGCTGCAAAGGACTCTAGTTCGGACCAACACTTAGACAAGCACTGGCCCGGGGGGTTAAAATAAAGATGACCCTCGAGAGAGCGACTCCCAAGGGAAAAGTAGGTGGTGGTGAGGCAAATGGTAAAACCAAGGTTGGGCCTTGCTGGAGGAGTTTTATTCAAAGAGAACTGTCAAGGGATCCCCATAACACCCAACCATGTAAGGAATGCAAAATCAAGGAACATAACACCGGTATGACAGACTCCGGCGGGGCTTGGGATGGCGGCAGGGACCGGATCCGGGGCGGCAGTTGCGTGGATCTGGCGGGGACGGGCCGGCACCGGTCATCTCCGGCAGCGGGGCGACTTCCATGGTCATTCCCTGAGAGAGAGAGAAAGAGAGAGAGAGAGAGAAAGAGAGAGAGAGAGAGAGAGAGAGAGAGAGAGATGAGGTTAGGGAGAGAGAGATGAGGTTAGGGAGCAGAGAGAGCACTGAGATAAGAACGGGATAGGGGAAGAAGAAGGAAGAGCAGGGGCACGGATGACCTACGAGGGGCGGCACCGTCGGGGCCAACGGCGAGGACGGTGGGCGGAGCAGGGGCTTGCGGGGGCTCAGGCTCCTCTCGATGGAGCTCGGGAATGAGGGTCGCAACCACGCGGGGAGCGGCAGGGTGCGGGCGTCTCGGTCCCAGATCGGGGCCCGGGCGGGCCTGGCGCGGGCTTGCAGCAGCGGGGAGGAGGCAGGGGCGACATGGCCGCGTGCCATTGGCTGGAGGCGGCGGCTGGCGGCAGCGCAGCGAATTGGAGCTCGCCAAGTGGTGGAGTGGAGGTGGCTGGGAACAGAAATGGAGGAGAAGGTGGGAGGTGGCGGCGGTTGATGATTAGGGGTGCGTAAATTTAGGAGGAGGGGTAGGTAGCTGCTCAAAAATGGAAGGAGAGGTCTATATATAGACACGGGGACTAGGTTAGGGGGATTTAGGGGGGTTTTCGGACCCTCCAATCGCGATCTAAAGGCTCCGGTCGGAGGGGGGGGTTGGTGGGCTGTGAAGAAAAGGTTTGGGCTGAGATGAGAGGGAATGAGTGCAGCCCGGCAGCTGTTTCCGGAGACCGAAAACGTCCTACGCTAGACCGGCTATAATGCTGCTATAAGTTTAACGGTTGGGCTATCAAACGAGCTCCGAATGAGATAAAATTTGACAGGCGGTCTACTGACAACATAACAACACTGCATGTCAACTTTCAACCCATTCCGGGAACATTTTATGGCCACTTATAAAATAATATTTCGGAGGTGCCGCGGGCGTGTGCGAGTGTGTCTAGGCTCAGAACGCACAACAAAGAGAACTGGGAGAACCCGGACGGATGCAAGTTTCGAAAACATACAGATGCAATGCGGATGATGACATGGCAAGATGCAACACTCAAGCGAATGACATGGCAATGATGGCGAACAACTGGGAGACACATGGCGCATCAGTCTCGGGGCGTCACAACACTCCACCACTACAAGAGGATCTCGCCCCGAGATCTAGGATGGCACCGGAGGGAAACGGAAGAGGAAGAGAAGAGGTAAAAGAAAGTTGCTTCTTTGACAAACGAGTGAAACCACGAACCTTGATAGGTTGAACAAATTGAACGAAAGAATACAACAAAGATGCACAAAGTTGAAAACACTCCGTTAGAAAAGAGGAACAAGGAACATTACTAGAACCTTGTAGGTTGAAAGACATAAGAAAAAGGGTTGCAATGGACAAAAAGTACATGCAAGCACTCCGGTTAAAACGAAATGTACAAGGAATGATAAAGATCAATTACGACAACACTCCGGTTGGAAATGGAAGGCATAGAATATGAAATTGGCAAAACGAAAGCACTTGAATGAGACACCGGTTAGAAGAGGAATGATAGACATAACACTTCGGTTAAAACAAGATAGAGAAGGGAAAAGAATGATATAATTTGGAAAGCACTCCGGTTGTAAATGGAAGGAATGAACATGAAGTTGACAAGATGAGAGGATACTTGGCGAAATCAACAACACATTGCCTCTGGAACGAATTAAAGAGTGGAACAAGGAGTAAGAAAGATCTCAAACAGCACTCCGGTTGAAAAGGAAGGAAAAACTTGATAAGATGAAAAGAACTTGAGCAGAGGACACGACACTCCGGTTAAATGGATAAGCATGAAAGAACACGATCCTCTCAAATCGAGATGATGGGTGAAGAGAGCAACATCACAATGCCTCTGGAATGAATGTAAGAATGGAATCAAAAGAACGGAGGAGAAAACCACATCTTCTGCCTCAAATGAGCTTGAAAAAGCATGTTTAGGGGGAGAGTCGAACGGAGTTGTTGGAAAACCAACAACGAAAAGAGTAAGCCTGTTGTGGGTTTATGGAAAACATCTCAAAACTTAAGGTGACATTCTGCCACTAACTTAACAATTGATTGGATTGATATCAACAAGGAGAGGAGAAACTTATTTCCCCGGAAGGATGAATTAAGAACTTGGGTCATTTATAAGCACCATAAATAGCAAAATTCTTGGGGAAAGCTTTAGGTGAAATATAACCCAAGATAATTCCAATGAAGAGGTTGATTGATAGAAAAGATGTCTTGAGCGAAGAGAAAATGATGGATTTAGATATGTCACTCTTGAAAACTTGTGAATCATGAAACACAAAGGGAAATTATCAATAATCACATAACACCACCTCAAATGATAAGGTAGAAAGAATTGCACTTCAGAATGCAAGATGAAGAATGCTTGAACTCCTCAAAACAAGACATGTGTTGAACACCATGTTTATTTCAGAGTATAGCTTGGCGGATCTTAACTTCGAGAGGGATCTTGAAGAGCAATTGAAGAATGAAAAGAATCCTTGACGAAACACCACGTAGAGCCTCCATGAAAAAATCCGGTAATAAAAGGATGATAGAAAGAAAGAGAAGTTGAAAACACAAGGTGAGGCCTTGCGATGATTTAGATGGAGCTTCGCGACGAGATAATTCAGAGAGCTTGGAACTCTGGGAAAAGAAAAGATGAAACAGTTGAAACCGAGAATTTGATGAACCTCCGGAATAAGGAATTAATCACTTGGATGAAACAAGAATAAGAATTACATTATGCTTATCCTTCACCAATTTAAATTGATGACAAGCAACGGATTTGAAATACTACTTATTCTCGTAGAAAGGATAGACATAGCGCAAACTTGGGAAGGTCTTCAACGAACCACCGGTAGGATTTGGAAACAACGAATGAATTGATATGATAACGAATGAAGAGAAATCTTGAACGAACCACCATAAGAATTTAAAATGAAAGTAGAAAAGGCACAATTCACCGAGAAGAATTGGAAAACGAAAGATGATACTTGAGGGAATTTAGATACATGAGAACGAAGAGATCACGAGCTGATTATAGAATATTTGAATGATGCACCGGTAGGATTTGGAGAACGAGAGCTGAAAGCTGAGAATGAATAAACCCGAAATGATGTCCTTTGGAGAATCAAACTGAAAAGACTCCTGAATTGCTTCGGATGGTTGAAAAGAATTCTCACAATCGAAAGTAATTATGAGAGGATGGCATCAAGCTAGAATCACGAATCTTTGAGAGAACGGATAAGATTTGGAGAAAACTCTTCTTCGGTCTTCAAAATTCAAGAATGATGACGACAAACACCACCATGAATTGTTGAGACACTCCGGAATGAAAATTAGAAAGGTTGAACCAATGATGAAAGAATTCAAAAGATCTTAGTGAAAGACATTTGACTGATGACAGTTCATTCCTACGTCAAACTTTGAATGAATTTGAGGATAGCGCCGGGAAAAGAAGAGTCAGGTAAGATCCTGGGAAAAGACCTGTGGGTTAGGGCCCACTAAAGAGAAACACCGTTGAACGATTACTTGAAAGGGAGATTGCGCCGGTTGAATTAAGTGACTTGAATGAGATAACATCCTCAAAAGAACTTGAGCGAATTGAGAATGGATACTTGAATCTTCTGAGATATCTTCAGCACTCCAGAACAATTGAATAACAAACGCGGAATGATTATGAGGTGCACCGGCATAAGAAAGCATTTGAAACGAGGAAAAGATATGATCAACATCGAAAGATTTCATTGAAAACACCGGGGAAGATAAGAGAACAAAGAATGATAAACTAGAAGCTCCGTTAGAATCTTCCTAAAAATCACCGGATAAGAACATTGAAGCAAGAATGAAGAAACTTCACATCCATAAGATGGATACTTGATTCAGAAACCTGAGTCCTTAAAGAAAAAGGGTGGGAGGGGGGGGAAAGACAACTTGGGCAGATGGAACAACACCGTTGAGAAGAACTGATAATAGATCTTACGGATGGGAAGAATGATGGGATCATCTCGAAGAGAAACGCACCATTGAAAATAGAATTGGGATGACAATCTCGATAAATAAGAAGGATTAATGTTCACATAGGAATATGAGAACACCGCTTAGCAAAAGGTATGGAATCAACACTTGACATTGAAGCAACTCGAATACCACAACTCAAAACAAAACAAAGGATTGGCTTGCAAAATAAGCCGGAACAAACATATGATAGATCCCATATCGTATCATGTGTCTATTGGAAAGATTATTCTAGGAGCTACTTGAATTCCCACTTATAAACTCCCGAAACTTTCTGGTTATGCAATCAGGTGTTGGGGATACAGGGGAAGCATAATATCTCACCCAAAACTAACAAATCCTACATCCAGCTGTATCCATCCTTCAACACATAACCAAGAAACCTACGAAAATCATTTACCTCAACCTTCGAAAAGCATGCGTTATACGAGTTATGGCAATACTCTCGAACTCCCGCCCCAGTACTGGGTGCCGTCGAGGTTATCTCACCAACAACTGTATAAAAGAGATTTTCGATGTCGGCGAACTCAGGTATTCCAGAACTGCAACGATAAAATTGTGATGGCAACACCTCGGAGCTCAACTCCCCGGGACACTGCCAAAACCCCTAAATGTCAGGAGGCACCAAGAACAATGTTCTCGTCACAAAACCATCGGAACGATTCCAAGATACCCGCGTGATCCTAAACAAAATTTAGTGAAATTTGAGAAGAGAAGAGTCAAAACTTTACGTCAGGAGGCCTCACCAGAGCGATGAAGGGACTGAGGAGTAAAAAGAATCCTACTCTCCGATATATATAATCCTAAGACTCAAAACATTTTGTTCTAGACTCAACAACGTCAGCGATTCGATCAAGCAGGGGGCTCCTAAGTCGGGGAAGGCTCTTATACCAACTTGTAACACCCACAATGCGGCTATATCTCCCACGTGTCGGGGCACGACTTAGAGATATAGCCGCATGGTAGGCTTGTCGCAAGAGGGGTAATCTTCACACATCCCATGTACTGAATAAGAAAGGGATAAAGAGTTGGCTTACAATCCCCACTTCACACAAATACAAGTTATACATACATCATCCAGAATACAATCAAGGTCCGACTACGAAACCAAAGTAAAAGAAGACAACCCCAAATGCTAGATCCCCGATCGTCCCAACTGGGCTCCACTACTGATCAACTGGAAACGAAACAACACATGAACAAGATCTTCATCGAGCTCCCATGTGAGCTGGGTTGCGTCACCTGCACTGGTATCATCGGCACCTGCAACTGTTTGGAAGTATCTATGAGCCACGAGGACTCAGCAATCTCACACCCGCGAGATCAAGACTATTTAAGCTTATGGGTAGGAAAGGGTAGTGAGGTGGACCTGCAGCAAGCACTAGCATATATGATGGCTAACTTACGCAAAAGAGAGCGAGAAGAGAAGGAAAGCACGGTCGAGAAGCTAAAAGTGATCAAGAAGTGATCCTGAAACTATTTACGTTCAAGCATAACACGAGAACCGTGTTCACTTCCTGGACTCCACCGGAAAGAGACCATCACGGCTGATGCATTTTTAATTAAGTTAAGTGTCAAGTTCTCTACAACCGGATATTAACAAATTCCCATCTGCCCATAACCACGGGCACGGCTTTCGAAAGTTCAAAACCCTGCAGGGGTGTCCCAACTTAGCCCATCACAAGCTCTCATGGTCAACGAAGGATATTCCTTCTCCCAGGAAGACCCGATCAGACTCGGAATCCCGGTTACAAGACATTTCGACAATGGTAAAACAAGACCAGCAAGACCGCCTGATGCGCCGACATCCTGATAGGAGCTGCACATATCTCATTCTCAGGGCAACACCGAATGAGCGCTCCGTACAACTAAAACTGCCCCTCAAGTTTCCCTGAGGTGGCGCTGCAAAGGACTCTAGTTCGGACCAACACTTAGACAAGCACTGGCCCGGGGGGGTTAAAATGAAGATGACCCTCGAGAGCGGGACTCCCAAGGGAAAAGTAGGTGGTGGTGAGGCAAATGGTAAAACCAAGGTTGGTCCTTGCTGGAGGAGTTTTATTCAAAGCGAACTGTTAAGGGGTCCCCATAACACCCAACCATGTAAGGAACACAAAATCAAGGAACATAACACCGATATGACAGAAACTAGGGCGGCAAGAGTGGAACAAAACACCAGGCATAAGGCCGAGCCTTCCACCCTTTACCAAGTATATAGATTCATTAATTAAATAAGAGATGTTGTGATATCCCAACAATAACCATGTTCCAAACATGGAACAAAATTCAGCTTCACATGCAACTAGCAACGCTATAAGAGGGGCTGAGCAAAGCGGTAACATAGTCAAACAACGGTTTGCTAGGAAAAGTGGGTTAGAGGCTTGACATGGCAAAATGGGAGGCATGATATAGCAAGTGGTAGGTATCGCAGCATAGAAATAGAGCGAGCAACTAGTAAGCAAAGATAGAAGTGATTTCGAGGGTATGGTCATCTTGCTTGAGATCCCGCAAGGAAGATGAACGAGTCCATGAAGAATACAAACAGACAAAGTCGAACGAATCCTCACAACTCTGGAACGAAACCGAAGCTAACGCGAGAAGCAACCCGAAAAGAAGCAAACAACATAGTAAACAACGATCACATAAGCATGGAATGATTCGCAACCAAGTATGATGCATGTCCGGTTCAATGAAGCATGGCATGGCAAAGTGCACAAACAATACTACAAATTAAGTGGAGCTCAATATGAAAAGAGTTGCATATTGACGAAACACCACGTGACTTATTTAGTTCTCTCCCGTTCATGTACTCAAAAATATTAAATGTTGATGAACATGGCAAGAGGTGAAGCACATGAAAACTACCTATCTAGACAAGTTTAAATGAGGTCGGAACAACAAACAACAAGTCCGGAAAAATCCTCATATGCATATATTAGATTTGGTACTGTTCTGCCCTAAACAATATTTTAGAGTTGTTAAACATGCAAAGTAAGTACACCATGTTAAACTAGGCATTATTCTACCCCATTTACATATAAAGTTTGTTAGGTTTGGAGCTACGGTTATTTAGTTATGAATTAAATCATTTTAGCATGGCATAGGAGCAAATTAATGCAAACAGCAGTTTAAACATTTCAAACATGCATGAAAGTTGGATATTATGAACCTAGATGAAATTCTAGTCATTTTACATATATAAATTATTTACATCCGATGCATGGTTGGCGAGTTGTGATATGCATGAACATGAAGGGGTTTTCTGTAAAACTGGTAATTCGCTGGAATAAAAGGAAAAATCACCGCACTGGAAAAAAACACTAATGGGCTGAATCTGAAGCATGTTGGCCAGCGGTAGGAAAAAAAAGGAGGGGCACTGGGGGCTCACCCATGGGCCAAGCCCAGCTGGCAACGGAGGCCAACGGCTTGTTTAAAAAGCGGAATTCTTTCTATGGATTAAGGGTAAGAAAAAGTTGTAGAAAAGAAGGCAGAGCGGACGGGGACAAGTTGGAAGAATCATGTATACCCACCATGCTGAAGGTGAGAGGTACTTCATGAGGGTGCTTCTGAATCATGTTAGAGGTAAAACTTCATATGAGAATTTCATAATCGTAAATGGAAGGCTTGCTCGACCTTTAGTGAAGCGTGTGAACTGATGGGCCTAATAGAGACTAACAAATCCCTTGATCACGGCTTGATTGTGTCAGACTTTTGAGATGCCCTGTGCTTGAAGAAGGCTTTTCACAAAAAAAATAGATCTGGTGTTTTATGAACCGACCAACATCCATGCATTGTGGGAGAAGCATTTGGAGTCAATATACAAAGATTACCATCGCACCCATTCCAACCTGGTCACACAGGAACAGATGGTCCTTAGAGACATCCAAGATCTGGTGCATTCTATGGGAAAATGTATTAAAAATTATGGCCTCCTAGAGTTGGTTGAGACAAGGGGTGATGGTTTCACTGACCTCCTAAGGGAGGTTCGAGAAGAGTTGTCAGTCGGTGTGGATCAAGATCATCTAGATTTGTATACATCTCTAAACATCGAGCGGAGGGCTGGTTTGAGGAAACCTTGATCACGTGGTCAACAACAAGAGCCAAGTTTTTCTGTCGATGGTCCTAGTGGCATAGGGAAGACTTACCTCACTACAAAAAAATACACTTCCGTGATGATACGTGTTTGTCATAGTAGGTCGCTTTTTTTGTCATGCATGTACATCCATGACAAATTTATGACAGAATCAAGATAGTCATACCTGTGCTGACGTAGAAGTGTTTCATGACATTACCAAAATTATCATCACGGAAGTGTCCACTTCCATGACAATAAATCGCGCGTCACAGAAGTGCTTTCGTCAAGGGTGACTGACACATGGCATCCACCGTAACGGAACGCCGTTAAGCTATCGGGTCGGGTTTTGGATCCGATAACCCGTTAACAGCCCCGACCAATGGGGATTTTCCATGTGTAAAATCATCATTGGCTAGAGGAAACACGTGTCGGCTCATCGTCAGGACAGATGTCATCCACTCATTGGACAAAAGGCGCCTATGATACGTCAACACGTGGCACGGACCAACAAGTTTAAATGGGTCGGCCGAACTAAAGGCCCACAAGATTTTGCGGACCATAATGGGCCGGCCCAGCTAAAGGCCCACGAGATTTTGCGGACCAGAATGGGCTGGCCCAGCTAAAGGCCCACAAGATTTTGCGGGCCATAATGGGCCGGCCCAGGTAAAGGCCCACAAGATTTTTGTGTGCCATAATGGGCCGGCCCAGGTAAAGGCCCACAAGATTCTTGCGGGTCATAATGGGCCAGCCCAGCTAAAGGCCCATGAGATTTCACCGACATTAATGGGCCGGCCCAGTTGTAGGCCCACAAGATTTTGAGGACCCTAGTAGGCCGGCCCATTAACTGGTTGCCATGTTTTGGGCCATATGCCGGCCCATATTTGATCCGGTCCATTAATGGCCTGCCATGCTCCGGGCCTAATAGTGGCCCATATGAGATCCGGCCCGTTAAAAGCCTACCACATTCTGGGCCAATTACGGCCCAGATCAGGTCCGGCCCTTTAAGAGGCTTTGGGCTCAATTATGGCCCATATCATATCGGGCCTGTCAACTGGACACTATGCTTTTGGGCCCACTTGCTAAAGGCCCACTTAGTAATTTGGCCTGATATTAGTTTTGGCCTGTTAAGGGCCCGTTTAACATTTCGACCCTATATTAATTTCGGCCTATTAAAAGCTCGTCATATAGTTGGGCCTAACTATGGCCCGGTTTGCATCCGGCCTGCTCGCAGCCGATATCTGATTGGGCCAAACAAGGACCCAGACAATTTTGGCATGTTAAAAGCCTGTGATTTGATTCGCACAATCATGGGTCGGGGTTCATTTCGGGCTGCTGCGTAACTAGTAGGAATTAAGAACAAACCTACTCCATACAATAAAGAAATTACGGCATAGTAACTAAGAATAAACCTACACTACACAATAAAGGATTTAAGGTATATTACATCCACTGGGCATCGAAGTTCGCCCCCGGTGATCATAAAGCGCAATGAAGAAGCAGATTACAAAAATTGGGCACCATTGCAGCGTAACAAAATAATACTGAACCAATACCACTTCTAAGACAGTTCAGGAAAGGTTAGCCTTGCGGGTGAACTGCTGCGCAAGCTGCTGAGCAAGGCTGTGAGACCGGCCTAGCATGTCGGTCATAGCTTCCAGGTGTAGCTGTTTAGCGATGAGGTTCTCATTTGTGTTCCCCGCAATCTTTCTTAGAGATAGGACTTCAAGTCGAAGTTGAGTTGCAGGATGCCTTTCTGCTAGAACTTGGGACTGAAGAAGTCCAACTGATTCAGACAACGAATTCTGTGAGCTTGTCTGACTGTTAGTCTCAAGTAACTTGAACACTGCATCAAGACAAGACTTTGGGGTTGTCTCGCTATCTTCAAGATGTTTTGCCTTCTTTGCTGCAATATATGTTGGGTTTGTCTCACAGCCTTCAGCAGACTTGTGCATGCCATCAAGCATATCACCCTGAAACAAAGCAGAGAGATGACAGGTTTTGCACGTGTATAAACAAAGATGATAACTATTCTGTCAATTCTATCCAATTTCAAATTAGAAAATAAAGAGTATGTTCAAAATATCAATAGCATAATTTGGCATTGTTCATAATGCGGGGAGCTTCACCACACTACTGGATTACCATGTCAACATAACAAGCATAGATGAAGGGCAAAGAAAATCATTGTATCTATTTTGGATAATGTGCATGGCATGTTGTTCATATCATCAGCCACATCAGTAAGATAAAACAGGAGATGACAAGGTGCAAACGTGGGCTGCTTCACCACACACTGGATTATAGATCCACAAAAACAAGCATACATATAGGGAGTATTAAGTAATGTGCATGGTATGAATAAGGAATTTGGTTTTACAAGTAAAACTTAGAACTTACGGTTCTTACGAACATGCATTTTGGTAGAAACAGCAAACTAAACAGCAGTAAACGATAGGGAGTATGAGCAAATTAAACAGCAGTTGAGGATAAAAGGCTTTAGAAGGACTGACTTACATTAACATTTAACACCGGCTTTATAATGCCCTTCTCCATGGCAAGGGAAGGATAACTCAAGAATTTCATCACATAATCTTCTTCATAAGCATTGCCTGTACTCTACATTTTGTAGAGAGTAATTATAGATATGATAATACTGGAAGGGATAGAGGATAATGAAGATAAGATGCAGATTGATGCTACATAATAAACTACCAATCCCTGAAAGTACAAGCGTTATAGGACAAAATGTACTGACAAGAGCAATGGGCTACACTTCTGCACTGGCATTGTCTGTGTATTCTACTTGTTGGTAAGATTAAATATAGATCTGATCTTTTTTAGTAAATGGTGGCCGAGGGAGATAAGATGCAGAATGCTACAAAATGAACCAATCCCTCTTCCCATAATACAAGAGTGTTTTGAACACTGGTGTACTGTACAAAACGTTCTTATATTATGGGACGGAGGGAGTAGCTATTAATGTAAGTACAGTGATAGACCACGTTCAGTCCTTACAAGAGGACTGCATAGCTAAACCTCTTCAAAAGCATTGGGTTGATTCTAAATTTATGTAAGAGTCCATACGGATCTTATAATGTCCACCAAATGGATGATTACGAGGCTAACATGTGCAGTGATGCTACATAATCAAACAGCTATAAAAGTAAGTATGGTCATACAGGGCAAGAGGTACTCACAAGAGCCATGCAGTGTGCAGTATAGTTGCGATATTCTGTGGTCCCTTGAGAATGAATGTTCTTCTGCTAACAGTTTTCGTACAAGTGAGACATTAAAGCAAATTCAGAAATGTAGTTCAAATTGTGATGTGATATCATAGGTAGTACCTTACGCTGCAGCCGAGACCAATGTGTAACAAGATTATTCCAGTCACCGTCGGATAAATGTAGCACCGGAGACTTTACAGAAATTTTGTTCAGAGGCTTGCCATCGAAGTGCGCTTGCCTCAGGTAGGAACGATACTTCATCAACGAGTGCTTGAAAAGCGCAACCAACCCTTGCTCATCATCACAATCCAGTTTGCGCCTCGCCTATTTAAAAGAATGAAATTTTGTGTCTTCTGTCAGCAAAAACATATGCAGTAATGACCATGAATAACATTAGTACATTACTTACACGTAAGTTGCGGAGGAAGACTGGAAATTGTTCTATGTCCACGGTATAATCTTTCCATGAAGGAAAGATGCGCACAAAGTTCCTGACAACAACATAAGCTTCGTCTTCTAAACTGGGAAGAAATGGAACAGGGGTCCTATTTGCTGCAATTGGGACTCTCTCTGGTTCGAAAAGGGATTTGGCAACTAGATTTGGTGTAGTCTTTGCTGGAATGGGGGTTTTGCGTCGTACAGCTGGTGCTATGTCAACTGGCATAATCATACTGTTTGCTGCAGTTGGGGTCTGCTGAGTTGGGGCATCAGAAATGACCAGTGTAGTAGGGCTAGAGTCTGCTAGAGTTGGGGTATTTTGTGGGTCAGGTGATGTTGGAACTACACCTAATGGGCTATTTGATTTATTAGGTGCCACTACCTTTTCCAAATACTTTGCTTGTGCTCCTCCACGATCAGCAATCGCCCTCTTCCTTTTGAACGTCTGATACACAAGAACAGCATTTGAATGGATAAATATGGTATGATGACAGATGGAATATGTACTGAAAATGGATAGGCAGGGCGTATTCACATACATGATGTGTAAACTAAGCTAATGGCAGTTCAACAAAGTAGAAGCAATGCAAAGCATCAGCTGCAAGATATGTGCAAGCAATGTAACCTTGGAAAGTTAGAGCAAGTACCTTGATGGGTGAATAAGATAGGGCATCTTCCTCTGACTCCTCCACTAGGGAGCTACATTGACTTAGGTCTCCCTCTAGCTCAGAATCACTGTTAGGATCATATTCTGAGCATGAATCTGTAGGTGGAGAGTGTTTGCATTACATTGCATCCAGACTTGATTTCAGTCCCTTAATGCCAAGTTTGACAGCCATGGCATTGTTCTGCTTTATTATTTTCATGCGCGCAAGCTCATAATCATTATGATGCTGTTCAGAATCTGAGATTCATGAAAACATAAAAAGTAGTCAGATTATCTATGGAATGCATTGCGGTTTCAACTTGGAGAGTGTCTCCCTATAAACCCCTGCATATGCAAAGTTCACCTCCCCAATCGTGCTGACCAGACCACACACAAAGATACACACCCGAGCGGCGAACATGCATTTTCGAAACTAATTTAGGAACATTTAGCTGACCAATTAAACAACTCTGTTTTAATAATACTAGAATCGTATTTGAACAACTAAGCTTGTTTAGCTTGATGGGTGGAGCGGTGTTATTATGACATGAAGCATGTATTCTGATCGTATAGTGATCATAAAAGGGGGAAACTCTAAGCATATATTTTTTAGCAAAAGAGGGTTTCCCCTCTGATTTCTATTAAAGAAACCACCACGGAACCAACATGATCAATTAAACCCTAAGCATGATCAATTAAACCGTATTATGGCTGTGCCATGGCAGATTTGAAGCTGCAAACCGGAGAAATGATATTTAGCATCCATTGTTTGCTTCGAACTAAGAACTAAATTATAAGAGCTGAAAAGAAAGTAGAGTAACCAAGTTAAGATCTATTTTCTGGTTGAGATCAAAAAGTTGAGGAGATATGAAGTACCACCTCTCTTGCGGCGCCGTGTAGGCATCGGGGTTGCGATGGCTGTCGGTGGCGTTGAAGCAGATCTGCGACGGTAGATGGGTGCATCGGGGGATAAGTCCCGTTGCGGTGGAAGAGAAGGTCGTGTGAGCAGCCCCGGCAAAGAGGACGACGACGTCGATGAAGCGAGAGGACGCGATGCAAGGCTATTGGTCCGTTGCCGTGGATGAGAAACGTCCATCTCTAGCAGTGGACGACGCGGTCTTGGTAGGCGCTCCGGCATGGTGGAGGACGGTGGCGGTGGATTTGGTGGAGGACGGCGGCGATGGATGGGGTGGCGGACGGATGCTGGTGTGGGAATGGGGTGTTCTAGCGCGGACGGTGTATGAATGGGAAAATGGAGGGAGAGGTACGGGGAACCATGTTTTTGGGACGCGCCTGTCTGAAATATGGGAAAGTTACGAACTTATCCCCCGTTTCAAATTTGGACGTCTCTTTGGTTGGGGATAGGACAGTAATCTCGCATCTCCCAAATATTTGCCGGTAACTATTTCGGGCGAGGAGAGGGTGTTTTTCCGTCCACGGTTGGCGCCCATGGTGTATGAACGGGGCTGACAGGTAGGGCGGTTGTGTCATGTCTGATGGAAGTTACACATCTGCCCCTATTTAAAATATTAGCCTACATCGATTTCGGGCGAGGAGAGGGTGTTTTGCCGCCCACAGTTGGCGCCCACGGTGTATGAACGGGGCTGACAGGTAGGGCGGTTGTGTCACGTCTGATGGAAGTTACACACCTGCCCCTATTTAAAATATTAGCCTACATCTATTTCGGACGAGGAGAGGGTGTTTGGCCGCCCACCGTGTATGAATGGGGAATGGAGGGAGAAACAGAGGTCTTTCGGACGAGCTTGAATCAAATGAGTTTTGCCGCCCATGTTTGACGCCCACCGTGTCGGAATGGGCTCAGAGGCAGTCATGTCACGTCTAATTGAAGTTACTAACCTACCCCTATTTAGAGCAGTGGAAATCGGGCCGATGGATTGTCCGTGTAATTGGTAGACAGTAATTTCCATCTCCCAAACACTTGGCTTCGGGCAACCGATGTGGGAGTTGACATTTTGTAGTTTCTTTCGAATTTTGGGACAATAAGCATCCACGTTTACCCTGGCAACTAAATTCGAATCCATTTTGTATTCCTATATGAATCTTTATAAATCATTCTACGTGTTTTTATATACTCCCTCCATTCCAAAATATAGTGCGCCCGCGCTTCCCGAGGTCCAACTTTGACCATAAATTTAACCAACAAGACCAACTGCGGTGGAAGAAAAAATTATATAATTGAAAACTTCTTTCGAATACGAATTCACTGATATAATTTTTGCTCCCGCCGCAATCAGTTTTGGTAGTTAAATTTACGGTCAAAGTTGAAGCACGGCGATAGAGGAAGCACTACATTGTGGAATGGAGGGAGTATCTTCAAAAGGACGACAAAGATGTATTCCACTGTCATATATGAATATGGTTTACAAATGCCGATACTCAAATTCAGAAACTAGAATCCAGTTTAAGGTGAATTCGAATATTTGGAACACTTCATGTCCAACTCAAATGTCACACGCAGCATAATGTGTACTCCCATTTAGATATGTACACAAGTGATGTATCAAGATTCAAATACCGAGTCAATCAACCAAGAATGTACGGAACTAATAGACATATAAACACTTATAGAGTATATGGATCAATAATATCAACTAACATACATAAGCCAGGCCGCTGTACTTTTTTTGGCTACAACAGCATCCTTTTTTAGCCAGCATCTTGGCCCTTTCCGATGTGTGCCACTTATGGTCCATCTATACTACTGTTGATGAATGCACATTCAGCCCGATTGGCATATTCGTAGGTCTGGCACAGCAATCCAAATGAAATGTCTCCGAGTCTTATCAATTAATACAGACTTGTGCTCAAATAAAATTACAAACAAAAAAACAAAAAAAACAATTATTACATGATCTCTAAAACAAATGGTTTGATTGATTACATGAACAGACAACACAAAGGTTATTCAACTATGGAAAGAACATTTCACCTATGATTTACCAAGTAGGAATTTAATTTCCTTTTTTCCTTCAAGACCTTAACAATCTGGTCAGTCTCAGCTTGCTTCGTTTTGAAATCCACCAAATATTTAATGGTTGTCTTGAGTATTGCTTGTGATTGTGTTGTTTGCTTCCTCAACATGTCAACTTCATCTCTAAGTGCAGAAGCAGAATCTCTTTCTACCACTAGTTTAGCCTCTAGAGCATCAGCAGTTGGCAATTCATAATGCATGATTGGGCCGGTGCCACTGCTGTGGGATGATGCAACGTCCATGGGGACCTCGCTCTTTAATCTTGGGCTAACCTGTTTTGCCATTAAAGTTCCTATTGGATTCAGAAAAGTTGAAGTTAGCAAAACATCTCAACTGGGAGTTATAACAGCAAACCAGTTAAACAAACAAGGAGTTAAAGAGTTTCAATTGGATGCTGAAAAGTAGTTATTAACATCATTGTAACCCGTTGTTGCAACAGCAAAGCAGTTAAACAAACAAGTAGATATTTAAGTTAAGGCAAACAGGTAATTCTTAACAGTAAGTATCAAACACATAGATAGGCGCAGTCTACAATATGATTAACAGGCTGTGCCATTATGCAATCAGTAGCAAACTAAATTAAGCCAAGCAACGTAATTGAACAATTTTGCAATAAGTGGCTAACTAAAATTCCGAGAAGCAGGTAACTGAACTTACGCTAGTTCTTTGTACAGGCACACTGCAACTTCTTTTTCGCTTACAAGGTTGTACGAAGGAGTCCATGGCATCAATTGCTTGGATACGCAGTCCTAATACTTCTTTCTTCCCACACTGCATGGGTAAGTCGAATGGTTAATCTGGTAAGATGGTGCGTCCTTGATATGTTATATGAGGACGTGTAGTCAGACTAGTTGTAGCCAAACACATCACACTGGCTTTTACTGTATATTCCATGTGATTACTTTTGGCATATCGAGATCTAAGCAATCTACAATAGGATGAAAAGACTGGCATCCTTCACATTATTGGCGAACTCAGTTCGTAGAAACAAGCAATTCAACCATTCTGTGGGTAAATCAAAAGCGCCACTGGAATATTTTTCACTATCCAATCATACATGCAAAAAGGGGGCGACGCCACCATAGGGGCTGGTATGGGCGGCCGCCTCACGTGGCTGGAAAGTGTGCACCTAGTTTGAGTCGTCCAGGTTGGCCCATGCTAGTTTTGTTCGTCCCAACGCACGAGCAGGCAATGTAAAAAATGAAGAAAAATGTTTCAATTTGGATGGGCCAATAACATAAGTGCAAGGCAGGCCCTATAGCAGGCTCGCGGCCCAAACGAGCGCCTCCCATATCGATCGACAGCAGGAAAAATCCCGATTCATTCGCTCCAGCCTCCAGTCTGGTTCGCTCCTAACCTAGCCACCGCTGGACAGACCGAGACAACACTTCCTCGCGTCCTAGTTGGAGGGCGGTCGCCGAGCTTCAAGTGAACGGAAGGACAAGAAGATGAAGATCCAACCCTGAGTGTAGCCTGCGTGGGAGGCAGCAGCGGCAGCACGTGCATGGCATCGAGCTTGCGCAAACGGACAGTCGCAGCTTGCAAGAGTAGCATGCGCAACGAGCAGGTACATCACATCCCTGATTATATCTAATTCAACTCTTCAATTTCTGGCCAATAGTTAAACCTGACGGTGTTGTAGAACTGCTTGTATGTAGGGAATCTATGAGAAAATGAAACCAATTTCTACTTACTTTATAACTCCCCCAATCAATACTGAACTAACTGAATCTGATGTATCTAATCAAGTTTCCGGTGCAAACATACAAGCTCATGTTGTTCTTGAGCCTGAAGTGTCTAATGAACAGACTGCTAATGAAGGATTTGATGCAAACATTTTACATGCTCCTGGTGATGAACATATAGTGTCTAATGAGGGATCTAGTGCAAGCATTTTGCAAGCTCATTGAAGGATTTAGTGTCTAATGATGATCTACTATGTTGAGAGAGACAGAGATTTGCAGGCATTGATGACAAGCAAATTATAGTGCATTTTCATAGCTTGAGGAAACGTCGAGGCCATCTACCAGAAAGTCCCCGTATCATGACAACATAGCATAAATACTTTTCTAATCTATTATTTGAAACTATTGGCATACTTGTGCAGGATAGATATATTGATATGCAGTTTGCGCACTGGTTATACGTGCAATTACACTTCGATATTTTCAGCCAGGGAACGAATAATTCAAGCAGGTACAGACCATGTTTGTAGTCCTTGTACACCATGTTGCATTTTGTGTTTTTGGTGCTTGCATCATTTAGTGTTTATAATCTGAACTACTTTGGATCATTAGCTGGTTTTCAAAGTGCATGTAGCTTCACATTTCTCAAGTTATGTTGATTACTGGAGTGCAAGTGCCTTCGTATTTTTTAAGTTAAATGTTCGCCCCTGGTAACTTGAATTCATGGATCAGCCACTGCACACAAATCATACACGAATGCCAGTACGAATTAAATGAAATGCAGGGACTTACGCTAGCTCGTTGTATAGGCTCACTGCAGCTCTGCTTGCGCTTGGGACGTTCCATGTACAAGTCCATGTTACCACTCGCTTGGATGTGCAGGCCTTGTGCTCCTTGCATCCCCCTCTGCATTTTTGACACGGCGAATGGTTGATCAAATAAGAGGAATCGACCTTGATGTTGTACCGGAGGACAGATACATATAAGGTTATACAGGTGTGCAGGATGTGTACCAGATCCCATAGAGCTGTCATGCTTCGCTAAAATATGGATTTGCTTGTTTCAGATGATATCTCTAGAAGAAATAAAAGTTAAGGTTAGAGTTGCATAGGCGTGTAAGCTAAGAGAGCAGTGAAAGGATATCCAAACATCGTCAGAACAGTGCACAAGGGAGTGATGTGTGGATACCTAGTTTGGGCCGGCGTTTGGGCATGCTCGCCTAGCTAGAGTGCGGGTCACTTCAGAGCCGTTGAGGGTGATGCGCTAGCGTTGGCTGGCCGTGCACGGATGCAGATCTTGAGTGGGAGCAGAGCGCTACGATCCGGTGGACGAGACCGTTGGTGAAGCCCCAACGGCCTCGGGTGGCGGAGGTGCGACGATGTGCTCAGTGAAGTAGCCCCGGTGAGCTGGGAGACGACGTCGGTGAAGCGCACCTGATGTGGTGGAACTTGGTGTCTGTGAGGCACGTCGGTTGCGGTGGCCGACGTTGTCGGTGGACCACCCGGTGCGGTGGACGAGGGCGTAGATGAGGTAGCTCCGGTGCGGTGGTGAAGCGCGACCATCGTCTTCGTCGCCGTCGTCCGGCACAGAGGTGAGGAACAGTGGGGAAAGAGACGAGACGAGGGGCGATTCAAGGGTTGGCGGCGAATTAGGGATTTGAGCAATCTGGGCGCGGAAGGGGACGGTGGAGAAGAGAGATTTTGCGGGGCTAGAATTGGGGCCGCCAGATATTTCAATCCGAAACATGGAAGCGCGAACTTATATTGTCGTCATCCTTTTTTTGGGGGGGAGGGGGTGGGTGGTTGGGTGCTACGCGTTCGTCCGACACACGCGACCACCCCGACAGGACTATGCTTCGGTGCCTTAAGGCACCTGCCTTTGTGTCCATGACATATGGGCCCAACAGGTGGCTGGCCCACATGTCAGTGACCCAAAGGCAGTTGCCTTTAAGGCACCGAAGCAGCATCCACCCCGACACGACCCTGGTTTGCCTGGTGCGCCTACATTTGAGAATGCAAACGAATCTTCTTTCATTTGCAAACGAACCTGTATGTATTACCATGCCCGTGTTTTCCTTGCAATAATTAGTCATTCGAAACGAGATACTCCATCTGTTCACTTTTGTAAGCCGTTTCAGACAACTTAAAATGAACTGTTTTGCACATTGTCTGAAATGTCTTCAAGGTCTTATAAAAGTGAACAGAGGGAGTACTATAACTTAATTAATGAGGAGTTATTTGAAAAAAATTGAAACGGTACCCACGCTAACATGGATTAGAGTGTGTGTCACATAATTAGTTATTTGAATTAGAGTGGGTGTCACGTAGTTAGTTATTTAAATTAGAGTGTGTGTCATGTAGCGATCTCCAATTCTAACGTGGATTTCGCATTTCACTGTATCCACGCTACTTTTTTAATACAAATTTATATGTATATGATGAACACCATGGTAGTGAGAAAACTTTTGGATGGATTCAAACATATGACCTACAAAATAGCACAACAAACTGAGTCAATGTCAACTTTTCGAAACTTAGTATGGCACGAATTCGAAATAATTACCCGTATGCCTGGTCCTCGGTTCAAATCTTACAATGTACACCGAATTGAAACATCGATATTAAGTCT
>NC_041382.1:425356434-425369542 GCF_002162155.2 Triticum dicoccoides
AACGCTACATACTTCCTGTATCGGTCAATCTTCCTCTCCTAACCACCTTAGGAAGCTATCGATTTCCAACACACGTTCATTATTTCTCTCCATGTTTCGATCTCTAAGTCTCTCAAGTACACAACCCCTTTTTTCACTCTGTTACCAAATGTATTTACCTCACACACCCGCCATTGCACCCCATGCCGAGCTCTCTCTCTCCCGCCCCCTCTCTCCCTCTCACCCTCTCGCGCTAAATACATGCATTGCCTATCTAGCTCCCCAACCTCTCGTGCATGCGCACGCATGCACGTTGTATATCTAGGTCACTCCCTCGAGACTGTCTCACTCTTTCTTCCGCACGGCGGGCCACACTCGCTCAATCTTGCTCTCTTTATCTGAGTCTTGTTTAACCTCGTTTTCCTTCACACACAAATGATATATCTCCCTGTTCGGGCCTCGATCGACACACTCTATACTCTCTCACGCAGATTGTCTATCTAGGTCAGTCCATCCAAGCCGCCACCACTCTTTCGACCTCATGGTGGGCCACGCTCACTCAATCTCTCTCTCTCTCTCTCTCTCTCTCTCTCTCTCTCTCTCTGTATGTCTCGATTGACCTTGCTCTTTCTCGGACAAAAACGATATATCACCATGTTTGAGCCCAATTCGACCTATTCACATTGTATACTCGCTCACGCACATCGTCTATCTAGGTCACTCTCTCCAACCAGTCTCACTCTTTCGATCGCACAGCGACCCTATGTGATCGGTTGACCTTGCTTCCTCCCAAGCACAAAATATATCTACACGTCTGTGACTGGATCATCTCTCAAGCTCTATCTTACAGCCCTTACCCTTGCCAAAAAGCTCAATCGGACAATATCTCTCCAGAGCATATATATTTGTTCAATGAATGTCGGACCACACTCACTTTGTCTCTCTATCTATATGTCTCTCGATTGACCATGCTTTCTCACACCGTGTCTTCCACGCATTGAAGCTACTACCTCTCCATCCCTCGCAAAGCTAGAGCTATTTACATTGCGAGGGGCACTCCAACCTTGGATTAATTTGTGTAGGCATTTATTCCGGTCGGTTTTGATTATATTTTCGTAGCATTCGGCCCACAACTACTCCAAACACCGTTGCAACCCACGCAACTGCCCTAGTTGATTTCCCTCTGGCTCGGTCATCGCTCTCTCGCACGTCCTTTCTCGCCTTCAAAATCGCACCATGGTATTATTGAAAAAACTATGTTGTTCTCTTTAATTATTATAAATAAGCTACAAAACTACACATCCATAGTCCACTTGGAATGGAACAAATTTCGACCCACAAATTAAAGTGGTACAAACTACACATCGAGGGGCCCACATGTCATGAAACAAATTTGGTCCCATATACAAAATAAAAAATAAAGGACGAGGATCGAACATGCGACCTGGCCTTTAAGCCGCACGTCAAGAGTAGGCAACATACGTAGAATAGCAATGTTTGTTGTACCCCCTTTGTTCACATAATGTTTTTATATTACCACAGCCTAATTAATGGGTAACATGTAATATTATTTTTAGTACTATTCGCCTTCACTTACTGGTGGGTTCCATGTGCTCTCTCTCTCTCTCTCTCCTCCCCTTCTGCGTTTAGACGCACGGACTAGTAATTTGTACGTGCTTTGCACGTTAGATTAAAAGTAAATATCCTATCTCATAAAAATCAGAGTACTACAATGAATTTATATATGAAGAATGCATTAGAAAAAAGCATATAGTTTTATTCCAAAAGAAATGATAAGGGCGTGTTTCTGAAATCTTTTAGTTTTTCAAATTCAAACTTATAATATAGGTAAAATTAATTTGATGTTATAATTTTCATCTTTCCATACTTTCAAGTCAGCGTTTTCTCATAAACTCTATCTCATCTATGTGTTGTCGACCGCACAGCAATTTAAGTAACTTAGTGTCCCCTTAAGAAAAATAAAGTAAAGTCTAAATCTAAAATTTATAATGATATTTTGAATATTTCACTCAGCGAACAAAAATATTGCCATGCGTACACTTTTTTTCTACCGTGTTCTAATTATTTTGAGAAAAAAATACTTCCCTACATGCATTTGACAGTATTCATGTGAGGAGCAAATTGCTAATATAGGCCGCTAGTCTCTACATGCACATTTGTTTATATGCTTCTGGTGTGTACTGGAGTATTAACAGGAACATTTCACAATATGAGGCTAGCTGCGTGCTCACTTGAAGCTCTAGAAAGATCCTCCTAGCCTTGTTTTGGCGCCCAACCGTGGGAGCAAATCCCACTAACCATAACCGTTGGATCAGTAGGGTTCAACTTTGATAAACGTTGGCGATTCAACCCGCGAAGGAAATCAATGGCTAGCAAACGATTCTGCGTCACGGTGGGTGGCTATCCAAAGTTTGAAAATTGGTGTACTAGAGAAGATGGAGATACAGTATATTTTTACACGCACATTTTTCCTCCGTGCTGAGACGTGGCACATCCTACCGCGCGGTTTCGGGGTCCTCCTGGGTGGTACACACATATATTCTTCCTGACGTGGGACGCCCTACCGCGCGTTTTATGGGTCCTCCTCGGTCGTAGCACCGAAGCAAGTAAATGAGTCGTCAAATCATGAAAGACTACCTTTCCCTCCGAGTACATCAGTGAAGCACGGTGGCTAGCTAGTTGGGCTAGTTCGACCGATTAGCTAGGCCGCCGCCACATTTGTTTTTTCACCCCTTTTTTTATCTACTTGCCAGCAGGTAAATTTAAATATCCACCGCGGCGTTGCTCTGGTGTTTGGGTGCGGCAGTATTTTTAATTTTTTGATTGACGGGAGTAGGCGCGGCAGGATTTTTAATTTTTTGATTGACGGGAGCAGGTGCGGCAGCAATTAGTCATGATGACTCCGCCTGTACCCACTGCTCCCTTATGTGAGAAGTCGTCGACTGGTGTTTTACCGTGGTGAAAACCAAAAGATTCCCCGCTCCCTCTGCCTTCCCGTAGATTGCATTGCCTTTCAGCCGTTTTGTCCCCTTTGCTTCCTCTCCCCATTGCTTCTACCTAGTGCCATGGCGGTGCAGCAGATCACGGAGTCCGAGGTGAGGCTCCTGACACAGGAGCTCCATGCCAAGGATGCGGAGCTCAGGGCCAAGGACGTGGAGCTCCGTGAGCTCAAGGAGGAGAGGAGTGCCATGCTCCTCCGTTATGTGCGGGAGTTCACGGAGCTTCAAAAGCGGCAGGCGTCCACCAAAAAGATACTCGAGGCGTCGGCGGCGTTGCTGCAGAAAGCGGGAGATACGATAGGCCGTCAGGGGAGCCGGCTGGAGCGCGAGCGGGCCGATCATGACGAGGTCCAAGATCGCCTCGGCCACTTGGTGAACCAAGTTGCCATGCACGTGTTGCGGCTGCGCGATGCCTACCATCGTGCCAGCGCGACGATGCCGGCCGTCGGGCTAAACCCGTTCGACCACCCGGTCGACTTCAACAAGCTGCGGCTTCCTGACCTGGTCTCCTTATTCACCTATATCTTCGAGGAGCTGAGCTGTCTCCGCGCGATGGTGGGGGCTGAGCTGGACAAGGAGGGGTTGCGGGTTGCCATCGCCGTTGCCGGGTGAATCCTTTCAGGGCTCCGTCACCGGAATCCATTCGTGCCATTCGACGCCGTCTTTGACGAGCTGGCTCCCGTCGACCGGGAGCGGGCTCTGCGGGCGATTGCACCCTGCATCACCAACGTCGTGCGCCTCGAGAAGCAGAGGGACTTCGGTGGTGTTTAGGCGCCCTCTGCATGGGCATGTCCATGTCTCAGCGCAACATGACTGTTGGATCAAACCCAGACGGTGCAGATCAATCACTGTAGCACAAAGCGTGTGGGTGTGTTTAGTTGCATTCTCATCTCAATATAGTTGTTTCCTCTTCGTGTATTTTTGTCAACCTACTAGTGTGGACTCATGCACCCTTCATGCACTCTGCCAAACACCCAAAAGTGGGTCGAGAAGGGAACTTTTGCTCCCATCTCGTGCACCCTTCATACACCCTGCCTAACACTATTCGTGCTTCATATGGTTCATGTTTCGTGGAGTACTGTAGCACCGTACTCTCCGTGCGCTGTGGACCTAGTTCTATTAACATTGATCTCACCGTTCATTCTCGACCGGACAATCGAAAAAGCGGTACTATGTTACATATAGGAGTAGTTGACATGCGCACAACATCATTTCTTATCGTCATATCTTACTACACTAGCAACAAGATTGTGTAGTACTGACGTATGAACCACTGCACATGCCTAGTAGTAGGAGCACTGTGTATGTTCAAGTGGCTGTCGTGTTTCGCACTCCTTCGTCGTAAGAGTGGAAACGCTTGCTGTAATCATTTTTTTCTTCTAAAAAACAGTGGACACGCTCTACCGTGCGGATCCTCCTCCAGCCATGCACTAAATTACTCACTTTCGCCGACGTGTGGGACAGCCAGCATCGGGGTCCACCAGCCATGCACTAAATTACTCCGTAGTAGAGTGACGGTAGACTACCCCGATCGAAGCGCCGCAGTAATGCCCAATGAGCTATCAAATCACAAAACCCCCTCCTTTCCAGCAATAAGTTGGACGAACGAAGCAACCATCATTTCACTCTTCTCTCTGAGCTTCCTCTCTACCCAACCCTCGCTTCTGCCTCATCTTGTTCCTCATTTCTTCAAGAAAACCCCGACCTGCTTCTGCCATTGTTCTTCTCTCCCAAAGAAGGAAAGGTGAGCGCATCAATGGTGTTGATTCTGGCCTAAGGCCTGGTCTTGCAACCCCGAGACTGATCCTATAACTCCCTCTCTTTTCTTCTTTTGGGTTTGTGATTATGGTTTCTTTTCTTTTATTTCTATTTGACAGTTTCTTGATGGACGCTGGAGCACCGGCCGAAGTGATGTCTATGGCTCCAGCCAAAACCGTCGAGGCTCATGCTACGAAGAAGCGCAAGCGCCCCGCCGAGACTACCGCAGACAAGCTCAAAGCCATCGCCCTGTCCAAGCCCCCCTCTCCGGGGTCCCTCATTAAGCAAGTCCAGGTAATATCTCTTCTTGACGATCTTTTTCTCGATCTTGATCGTGTTTTTTCATCTAACACGCAGTACTAGTACTAGTAGTACAACTTTCTGGGTGATCTTGCATGTGATTTTTGTGTGCCAAATGACGGTTCTAAATTCCTCTTTTGACCAAAACATGCGAGAGGTTGACACTGATTTCTTATAGATTACTTTCAACTACTCCCTCTGTCCCAAATTTCTTGTCTTAGATTTGTCTAGATACGGATGTATCTAATACTAAAATGTGACTTAATACATCCGTATCTAGACAAATCTAAGACAAGAATTTTGGGACGGAGGGAGTACTTTATGAACATCAATGCTATCTTTTAAGAGGGTATATTTGCCTCAGTAACTTGTGTTATGGATATTGCATGTAATCCCTCTGCTCTCATGCCTTTGAAGAATTGTTCTAGTGTCTTTGTTCACTCATTTCTATGCGTATATGTAGTCATATATGGAGTATAGTATCGAAAATCATCTTATATTTCTGAACGGAGGTAGTAATAAAATATGGTTTCAGTTTGAATTAGAACCAGGTCCGCGGTGGAGATGAAGTCCTCAAAGTCATGTCGTGTGAACTAGAAGACCTGATGATGAGTTCTACTGCTGAACTATCCAGCTGCTGTGTCCTTGTGGCCACATGTTCTGAACTAGTGTTTTCCTATAGCATTGTTGTCAGGCGTGTTCTCGAGGCTGTACTTGACCACAACAATTTCCTGGTTGTGCCTTCGATTATGAAGGGTGTGGTTCTTGTAAAGCTTCCCAACAAATCTGATGCGGCCTGTCTTCATCATCATGTTTATGAGTGGAAAGACCACTCTGTTAGGTTCTCCAAGGTTGACAAGATGGTGATGGTGCATGTAGACATCTCACACGAAATCCATGGCCTAGTCAGTTATGCGGGGTTCATCCCGTAGGTCAGTGGCAAAAAATAGTCTGCAGAGTTTAGTTAGTGAAACTTTGCTTGTTTGTAGTAAGTACTATTGTTCAGTACTTGATTTGTGTTTGTGAACCCTGTATTGTTTATTAGTACTGCCGCTTTTGGTGTGTGGTCAGTCCTGAGAACAGTCTATGTTAATGTCTGTCCACTCAATTCTGTCTGTATAGTTTGAAGTATCCATATCATATTTTTTGTGAGGACGGTCTATCAATTATGGTTACACTCCAATATCTGTATGCATTGCAGAGTTTATCGCACCCACCAGGATTTCCAGCCCCATGGATGTTTGGTCCATACGATTTGTCACGACCTTTGGACTGTCCTGCTTGTGGGAGTAGGCGGGACCCCTGCATGCCACGCGTAGTTGGACGATCAATCTTCTGTTTAGTACTTCAACATAGTGATTTCCTGGTAAGGATTCACTCGTGTCACATCAAGTAAACCTTATTGATTTACTGTCTAAATCTTATTGATTTAATGTCATGTTTTCTTTCTTTTCCTGCAATTTTACTATGCAGGTTTTGCCATGTGACATTCATCACAGAATAAACTGTTTGGTTTGCTCTACGATGGCTATTTTTGCAGGTTTCACTTCTTATGTCGTGTCAGTAACGAAGGCATCGTCCATCACTTATATTACTGGAAAAAATTGGATCAGTCTGTTGTCTGAGTACAAGCTGAATCCCTATGATGAACTGCAGTTTGGTTTAACAAAAACGCCACAATTAGTCCTTCTCGCGTTTAAAAGAAATGAAGAAAAAGACTGGATCACGGTCACGGATCCTAGTCAAGTTAGAAAGCTGATCATAGAAGACCAGACACGATCACCGATGTCTCGCACAGATCGAGCACCGGCAGTTGCTCTAGCACTGACAGCGGCAACAGCTCATTCTGATCCAGCTTAGGATTGGGCACCGACCGCGTCATCGGTTCAGTCTGATATACCGGAGGATCGGGCATCGACACCGGCACCTGCTCCAACACCAGCACCAGTTCTACAAGGAGCACCATCTCCGGCAGCAGCAGCGGCTTCGGCACCTGCACCAACACTTGCACTTGCATGTGCTCCGGCCCGTGCAGTTGCACCGGCAACAGACTGGGCTGCAGTTCGCACTTCATATACCAAAGTCCTTACAAAAACCGACATGTCCACCTTCTTGGTAAGCGTTGGCCGCCCAAGTGCTTCGTTCTTTTTTCTTTCCATGTTGTTTCACATGATTCACTATGTTGATCTAACTGTTTGGGTATGTCTTCTTGTTTGCAAACAGAGAATTTCTAGAGTAACGAGGGAGTCGTTCAACAATCCGGGCGACCGCGGCCAAGTTTCTCTTACCATGCGCAGCCTTGGTGTGAATGAATCTGCTCAATATACCATAAGTACAAAGGATGGTCGCATGATGATTGATGCTAAAGGATGGTCAAGGTTCAAATCTAAATCATATCTTGCGGTAGGGGATGATGTCAAAATCGAACTTTCTCGGCAAGGAGAGCTGGTCCAAATCAACTTTGAAATTCTTCAGTAGCAGCATGCAACTGCCGAACTAATCTATCCTCCGAGAGATTTTGATGTAGTAATCTGGCATGGTGAAACAAGTGTCCAGTGTGTATAAGTAGTACGACAGTATTATTTATCACATGGTATATCGTTGATAGAATTGCAACTCTGATTGCTGGTTAGGAACTGTCGTTCGATTTCATTCCAACAGCTGCCGTGCTTTATTCAATTTTGTGTATTCGCCTTGCAACAGCATCTAAAACCAGCACCGTACCAATCGCTTGCAATATGAAAAGCGCTGAGGTAGGACACATGGGCCCCCAAACACGCAGGGTCGGCCTGCGGCCCGAAGTCCAGAACCGTGAGCCTATCTGAGTATTATATTCTCAGCTGAACCCCCATAAAAAAAGCTGAACCCCCATAATGCTCGTGCGTTGCAGAGGGAGTATATTTCTCGGCAAGGTGAGCCTGTGATATAAAATATTTGTATATTTCTTTACAGAGGGAGTATCTCTCTGTCAAAAAATATATTTATGTCTAACTAGTTACTCCTGTCTTTCTACTTCCTTTCGGTGATATGTGGGGCAACCGGCTACGGGGTCCATGTGCCATATGCACAAATTAGAGTGCACAACTTCACGGTAGACACACCCCGGTCGTACCGCCGCAGTAATGCCCAATGAGCCGTCAAATCACAACCCCCCTTTCCAGCTTTAGCAGTAAGCTGGACGGACGAAGCGGCAATATTTCACTGGGCCTGAATCCCCTTCTCCCTCGTCTGCTTGTTCGGAGAAAACCTCCTCTCGGCGATTGCATAGGGTTTTCTCATGGAGAACCAGGTACGAATTCTTCATCCATCCCCGATAAACCCAAGTCCCTTGGTCGCAGGTAATCCTAGGATGGCAGCCGCCGCCGTTGATGCATTTTTCTTCCTACTGAATCTAGTGTGTTTCAATTGCAATGCCCAAAGTGCGAGTACCCTACAGGTTTCTACGCCCTCGGCGAGACGCCACACTTGTTCCTTCTCATCCTAACACAGCATTTTGAAACGCGCACAGTATGTTCCTAGAATCCTCTTTTATATCCGGGAGGGTGGGGGTTTTTTGAACATGCTATGTTCTCATATTATTTTTCCTGCAGTGTATTATTTGCTCTGCCAGAACACATGTACTCAAGATGCTCGGCCTTGCCATAACTGAATACACTAGTTTAATGGTCACAGTGAAGACAAGCCATGGATATAAGTTCTGAGTTGGGTTCATGAACCAAGAAGATCGCTGCTTTTTTTATGGCCGAACTTGGATAAACTTTCTCAAGTGTTACGGACTGAAAGTTGGCGCACGAATGTTGATGGAAATAGCAGAACCTGGTCTCATCTTCACTACGATCTTCCACCCCGACGTCGTTCCAATTGTTCATTTATGTTAGTTTTGTATCTGGTTCTTGCTTGTTGCCTCGATTACTTCTTAATCCACCTATTATGTCTAAGTAATCACAATTTAACTTTAGAAGTAGCAACGAATCTCTCACGAAGATGCTACTCCTAACTAATATTTTCTTATAATTGGTGGCACGTATAGGTTTTTTTTCAGAGTTAAGCAGTCTTCTCGTTTGTTACTCTGTAATAACTCGGCTGTTACTAATGGCACTGAAGTTGACTGGATCGACATCCACAAGTTCCTACACTTTATTGATCGTCTTGAGGTCCTTGTGGGGCGTTTCAATGGTGGAAGGCCACGTGGGATATGTGTGCCACTACTGCACTCGTTGAACAGGTCCAACTGTGTCGAGAAACTTATGGTACGAGCTATTTTATGTTATATATGTTGTTCATAAACTATTGCTTATACATAGTTCTTGAAACAGGAACTGCCGAGTTCTATTTTTCCTATACAGATGCCTGACCATGGTCGGGTCAGACTTGCGCTTGGTCACAACATGATGTTTATGTCGACCTACTCAATTCCCCTTGGAGGTGAAAAGATACTTATTCATGGGTGGTCTCAAATAATGAAGGCCCGTCCATCTTGGAGAATAGGACAGAAGATTATGTTCATGCTTTTCCATGGCTCTAAAGCGAATATCCTATTTATTGACCACGTTGCGAGATGAAGCCGCTTTCAGAAGGTTGTGGATGTGCGGGGTGGCACCTAGGCCTTGTCCTGGGGCTTGGCGGCCTCACCCTTGGTTAACTGTAGGCAAAGTAGCATTGTTTGAGGCTTTCTTTATATGGTTGAACCTGTATAAGTACCCATACTGCTTTCAGCTTTGGTTGTTAAGTGCCCCTGGTGGTTTTAGTTAAGGTTGTTAAGTACTCCTCCTGCTTTTACAGTCTGTCATGTTTCTTCAGTCCTGTCTTCCTCCAGCCGCCAAAACCAAACCAGCGCCGGCGGGGCCGCCTGCTTCCGCTTCCCACGGCTGGCTGCACCTCAGCGCACACATCGCCGCCCCACCGTCTCCTAAATCGTTAACGTCGACGTCCTCTGCGCGCTTTGGTGCGCTCGCCGCGGCGCCGCCCTCTCGCGTTGTCAACATGGTCAACAAACAACAGGAATCGGCAGAAGTACGTGGAGAGGATGACAGTAGGGGCCCACCACATCAGCGTATGGAAAAATAAAATGCTTCCTCCTAGTGTTTTCCTGACATCTGGGACCCGTGACATTGTGAGCGTATATAGTCAATAGACAAGAGAACAACACAAGATCGGCTGACACCTGGGACGTAGCTACTCGAGCAGTATTCTTTTTGTTTGGTATTGTTGAGACGGAGCAGGGTTTGAACTGGGTTGTGGCCCGTCTAGCCCAGGCTTATATTTTATGTTCACCATGTGACCAGCCCAGCTATTGTTTCTTTGTGAAAATGAGCCCAGTTTATTTTTTCTGAAGAATACCCAATCCAGGCCTACTTATTTTTCTACACCCTGATGGGCTGCAACTCTTTCAAGACGCCTGCAAATCTTGAAAGTAATATGAAATGGGTTGTAAATATAAAAACAGATGAAAAATTGGCAATTACTTTATAATTTCTGAATTTTATTACATTTTCAGATTCCTATTTCACTGGGCATTAACCTAATTTAAATATATCTTCAAAATACTTTAAATCTGGCTGGACATTTAGGTATTAAAAATAGTTTGGAACCCACAGAAATATGCGAAATTGGCCCTGGCCAACCAAAAAACGACTACAATAAATTGCATAAGAAGTTGCCATGAGCTATATATAAATTATTTTAAAAAAGAGGGAGTGGTCTGACTTGTGGGCCTGTTTAGTTGACGCGTATGCAAGATTTTTTTAGTTATTATATACGTCAAAAAAGATTCTAGCAGACGTAACCGTTGGATGTCAATCCAACGGCCGTCGTGTTTCTTCAATCTCTGATCTTCTTGCTCCAACCGCCAAAGCAGCGCCGGCGGGACTGCCTACTCCCGCCTCCCGTGGTCGGCTGTGCTGCGGCGCAAGCCTCAGCGCCCCCTACTACTCCCACCGCTAGCTAGGGCATCCCTCTACTCACCCACACCCCCTGTTATTCTGCGGTGACGGTAGCCTCACACCGCAGCCGAACCGGTGAACGCTCGTACTCCTCTCTGCGTGGGCATCCATTGTCGCGTCTTCCCTGGCTCCGCGTCGTCCCCTTCCTATGCCTCGCCGTCGTCCACCGCCGTGGTGCTCTCGACGCGGCGTGGTCAATATGGTCAACGACCAACTTCCATCGGAAGAGTACTGTACCTGGAGAGGCTGACAACTGGGTCCACGGCAGCCGCAAGGAAGTGCCTCCTTATTACGCGGAAAATAATTATTCCTCCACCTGACAGTGGGGACCCATCGGACGGGCCACCAGTATTTTGCGAAAAAAATTGTTTCCCCCTGACTGCTGGGACCCACCGGACGGGCCAACGTATTTCGCGAAAAAATGTGCCCCCCGCTGTCAGCTCGGACCCACCGGAAGTGCCTCCTTATTACGCACAAAAAAATGAATACTCCCCCGGCTAGCTGGGACCCACCTTGGTGGGAGGCTGACTTGTGGGCCAACTAAGTTGACGGGGACAAAAGGCTTTGTCAACTTAGTCAATATGAATGATTCTAGCTCCAGTGACCGTACGATGTCCATCCAACGGCCATAGTGCTTCTTCAACCTCTGGTCTTCTTGCTCCAGCCGCCCAAAGCAGCGCCGGCTGTGCCGCATGCTCCTGCCTCCCGTGGCCAGCTGTGCTGCCGCGGAGGCCTCACCGCCCCCTACTATTCCCACCGCTGGCCAGGCCCTGCGGTGACGGCAGCCTCACACCGCAGCCGAACCAGTGAACCCGCGTACTCCTCTCTGCGCGGGCTTCCACTGCCGCGTCTTCCCCGGCTCCGCGTCATGCCCTTCCTAGGCCTCGCCGTCGTCCGCCGCCGTGGTGCTCTCGGCGCGGCGTGGTCAATGTGGTCAATGACTGACTTTCATCGGAAGAGTACTGTGCGTGGAGACGCTGACAGCTGGGTCCACGGCCGCAGCAAGGAAGTGCCTCCTTATTACGTGCAAAATAATTATTCCTCCACCTGACAGCGGGGACCCACCGGACGGGCCACCGTATTTCGCGAAAAAAATGTTTGCTCCTGACTGCTGGGACCCACCAGCTACATCTTCGCACGCAAGGAAGTGCTTGACAGTCGGGACCCACCTGGTCGAAGCGTACGTAGCGTTGTCATTCTGGTCACGAACATGTACGTACATATATACTGGTCGATGTAGAGGCGCGCACGTGTCGTAGTAGAGGCGCGCACGTAGCATGTACACGTACGTACTGCGGCCAGGATGCAAGAAAGAAAATACGGCCACGTATGTGTACATACGGGCGAGGTCTCGAATGCCTACTCGCGCATACGTACGGCTATGGCTCGTGTACATGGCTGGGTCGGAACGGAGAAACAGCATCGTCATCGTGTTCATGGGGAGGCAACGGAATGCGTCGTGTTCATAGGGAGGCAACGGAATGCGTCGTGTTCATGGGGAGGCAACAGAATGCATCGTTTTCATCGGGAGGGCTTGGACAGAACAGGCGATGGAAACGAGGCCTGGCGTACCGCAGAACAGAGGAAACGACCTTGTGTTCGACCGGCCACGTTCGAAACGGGATCCTGTTGATCGGGAGGGGTCTGGTGTACCGCAAAACAGAGGAAACGGACCTCCTACGGTCAAAACGGGGGTCCTGTTGATCGGGAGGGGTGTGGCATACCGCAAAACAGACGAAACGGACTTGTGTTGGAGAGCTACGGTCGAAATGGGGGTCCTGTTCATTGGGAGGGGTGTGGCGTACCGCAAAACGGGACTCCACGGGATACTGTTCATCTCCACCATCGACCCCCTCCAGCCTCCACGAGCTACTGTTCATCAACCGTCGACCTCCTCCAGCCTCCACCTGCGACTGTTCATCCACGGGCTCCTGTTCATCCAGCCTCCACCGCGCGCTACTCCACCGGCTACTGTTCAACCAGCCCTCTCCACGGGCTCCTATTCAACCACCCCTCCACGGGCTGCTGTTCATCTTGCCCTCCACGGGGTGGTCCTGTTCATCCAGCCCTCCACACGGTCCTGTTCATCCAGCCCCAACCGGCTCGATC
>NC_041382.1:425369972-425372217 GCF_002162155.2 Triticum dicoccoides
GCAATGCTCACTGTTCATCCAGAGGCAGCATCGATCGGCTTCAGTTAGCAGCAGTAGCAAAGGAATCGCTCGATCGGGTTCAGTTAACAGCCATCGATTGATCGCTCGGGTTCAGTAACGCGTAGCCTGCAATGCAATCGCTCGGGTTCAGTTAGAGCCCAACGCCTCGCTCAGGTTCAGTTAGAGCCAACGCCTCGCACACACGCGCGTACATGTATGAGAGAAGCGCGCATCGCTCGGCCCCCGACCTCCCACCATAACCGGGAACTCCCCGAAATTTTCCTCGCCCTCGCTTCTACCACGGTTTTTTCCGTCATGGACGGCCCGAAGAATGTCATGCAGTTGCGTCTCTGGCCCGCCCAGGACGAAAAGCCCATTTTTTGTCATGATTTTTTGTCATAGAAGTAGGAGCCCACCACATCTATGATGATACCGGGTTTTGTCACAATTATCGTCATAGAAGTGTCATATGTATGACAGAAAAAAAATTCGTTCGGCCCAAAATGTCACGGATGTGTCTTTTTTTTGTAGTGCATGTACAAGGCGCATCTTGCTAAAGTGCTTTCATTGGGGAAATTAGCTAGCAACATTCGGTGTAGCTGCATCAATCATGCCCGGTCGACGAACCACCAAGTTTACGTTCAGAATTCTGATTAGGATCGCGGATAATAGCATCTGCAATTTCACCAAGCAAAGTGGTACCACAGAGTTGCTCTGAGTGTATCTCTCATAATCTCAAAAGAAGTTGCCATGACGAAGTGTCAAGCAGTTGAGGCACTTTATTGGTCACTACGGGATATCATGGGATGTGATATGGCACTCAGGGGAAGGTTGCGGTGTTTGGAGGGGATTTTAGGTAGATCCCTCCATTGGTCATGTGTGGGAAAAGAGCACATCACTGAAGCCATGCTATAATGATCCTATATATGGGGTGATTTGAAAAATACGCCTCACACTTAATATGACGATACAAACTGGCCTCTGGTTGTCCAAATACCTCTTGAGAATTGGCAATGGAATGGAGGAGACACTTGATGATGATTATGTGCGTTTTATCACTCAATTGTCTGTTGTAGCTGCACCAATCATGCCTGCTAGACACACCGCCCACTCTAGGTACAAATACGGTATAGGCAAACTGTGATGACATTGTGATACGTTACACACTCGGTGACATAGCATTCAAGAAGTTTATTGAAGATGTGTTCCCATCACTTCAGGTGAATGCATCGTCTGGTGCCTACATGAGCACATGTGTTATTCTTTCTACCAAGAATGAGCATGTGGACGACCTGGATGCAAAGATGATTGACATGCTTCTTCGCGAAGAAAAGGTATAGTACAATTTTGATTCCTTGGTGATGATGCATTCAATATCTGCACAATTGGCTTTCTGAACAACCTCACTCCGAATGGCTTATCCCCACATGTTCTAATAGTTAAAGTCAATTGCCATGGAATTCTACTCTAAAACCATGACCCACATAAAAGAAAGATTGCCGATTAGAGCATTCCAAAATAACGCAATTGATGGTGAGATTGTTGGTGTAAAAAATTCTAGAAAAGATTGATCATGCCTAGGATCCCTTTGGCACCCTCAGAGGATATTTTACTTCCTTTGAAGTTGAAGTGGAAATAGCTCCCTATTCATTTGTTTTACAATGATCCTGAAAAAAGTCGAGGGCAAACCATTCCAACTGTTGGTGTTTACCTTCCTGAGCACATATTTTCGCATGACCAACTTTATGTTGCACTGTCAAAGGGTGTGTCAAGGCAAACAACTCAGTTTCTGGCAAAGCCAAATAAACAAATAGATCCCACCACTACTGGAAGTAGGATCTTTGTTCTCAGCTAGCTCTTTGTCGTCTGCTAGCTAATGGCAAAGAAGGCCTTTGCCATTAGCTTACAGAAAACTGACAGCAAAGAAAGAGCGGACGGCAAAGAAGGCCTTTGCCATCAGCCTGCTCTTTGTCGTCCACTAGCTGACAGCAAAGAGGGTGGGTGGAGGACTAACGAGAATGACCTAACGGCCGCTTTCTTTGCCATTTGCTAGAAGACGTCAAAGCTTCTTTGCCGTCAGCCAGCAGACATCAAAGAAAGTGGCCGTTTTAACAGTTGTTTCCTCCCGGCCCCACCCCACTATCTAGGCTCTTTGCCATCTGCTAGCAGACGACGAAGAGCTGTGACCTAAATGAAATAGGGTCGGCACCCGCGCCCCACCGCTCTCCCTCTCCTCTCCTCTCTC
>NC_041382.1:425372636-425375213 GCF_002162155.2 Triticum dicoccoides
CCCGGCGCCCCGCCCCGCCGGCCGCCGCCTCCTCCACCACTGCCGGAGCCAAGGTGATTTTTTTCTACTGTTATTTGATGTTTAGGTTTAGATGTTATTAATAGGTTTAGGTTAGTGGTAGGATTAGGTTAGTGATAGGTTTAGGTTTAGATAATTAAAAGAAGAAGAAAGTTGAAAAAAGAAGAATAAGTAGAAGAAGAGGAAAAAGGAAAAAAGGAAGAGGGTCCTGGATCGCCGGTCGCCGAGGGGATATATGGTGGAGCCAGTGGGTCCCGCCGGTCCCGATGCCGTAGCCCGTGCCAAGAATCCCCCGGTCCGAGTGATGAGCCGTCGACCATGTGTCGCCATACCAGAGGGCGCCCAGGGACGAGCGGGTTAGGGGGTTCCTCGACGTCGATGGAACCCTAAATAGCAAGTATTGTTGGTGCAAGATACATGTGTGGCCGTCGGTGTCGAACACTACATCCACGTCCCACAAGTGACGTCGGTGTCCGGCGTCCCGCAACAACAGTTCTCGGGGTCGATGGCGGTCGAACACTTATGCGAATTTGTCTTGCAGCCTCTGCGATGACGATTAAAAGACAAGTGTTGAAACTTGAAACACCCAAACTAACTCAAGTTGGTTTGGTTGTTTGAAGTTTCAAAACCTGGCTTTAATCCTCATTGTAGAGGTTGCCAGACAAATTCGCCAAGGTGTTCGACCATCATCGGCCCCCAGAACTATTGATGCAGGCGGGACCCCGTGCGCCGGCGTCACTTGTGGGATGTGGATCTAGTGTTCAACGCCGAGCGCCACATGTATCTCGCATTGATGATACTTGCTATTTAGGGTTCCATCGACGCAGAGGAACCCCCTAACCCACTCGTCCTGTTGTAATATTTAGTTAGGTTGACAGAAAAAACAATATTGCTATGTTACTCATCTTTCGATTTAAATGTGCAGTTTTTTCGTCATTGCGAGGGTCTGGTGTTCGACGAGCTCCGCCCCTGCGTTCGTCGATGAGCACAAATGACATCTCCCCCTCCCCCTTCATTTGCTCTATTCCGATCTTCGCGCCGATGAAACTTGCTAGCTATAGGTGTCTTCAATCATCAGTATGCGTGGCCACTATGCGTCTCATGTTCGAAAGGGTTACACCTATAATATGCATGCATTTGCATATTTGTAACCGTAATTCTTTCGAATTGTCCAACATTATCCATGGACAGCCTGAGTGCGTGTATATTGGGTTCGTTTTCCCATATGCTCTGCTCCGGATCCGATCCAGAATTTTGTCAGTGCCTCCCTGTTGTTCTCTGGGTACACATCCTCTCTGCTTATTGCCGAGACATGTATCAGGAAAACAGCGGGGAGGTGCTGCCGAAATTTTGCATCGGATCCGGAGCAGGGCATGGGAAAACAAACCCAATCTACGCATACTCAGGTAGGATTAGGGCCTATCTTTACCTATTAGCGTCTAGGTTGCATGGACGTAATAAAAGTGACAAACTCCATTAACTGATGAATATATACATGTTGATTTATATACATATTTCTTATGTGTCCAGTAGCTAGGCAAGATGAGTGATCATGTGTGGATGTACACCGGTCACACTAGTCAGAAAGACATGACCATTGAGTGGTTAACAAAAACCAAGGGGTTTTTGAGAGCTGCATTTGCAAATGGCCAGAGGACATCCTGGTGCCCCTGTGCTGGGTGCAACAATTGGCACAAGAGGACAGAGGATGAAATGGGCAAACACCTGCAGAAGAGGGGTTTTACGCCAGATTATACGGTGTGGACATTTCATGGCGAGTCTGCCCAACATGCCAAAGCTGAGGTGCTTTGTCGTCGCACTGACGAGCATGGTACCGGGATGGAAGACATGGCGCAAGACTTTGATGATGCTTGGGACTCGTGCGATGAGATGGAGGAATCTACAAAGGCCTTCAATGAAATGTTGGAGTCTTCAAAACGTCCTCTCCACGAGCACACTGAGCTTTGTCAGCTGGATGCCATCTCACAAATAATGGCTCTGAAGGCTCCATTCAACTTGGGTAGGGAATGCTACGACGCGGTGATGACAGTATTTGGACGTTTTCTACCCAAAGGTCATGTACTACCTGCAAACCTGTACTAGTCAGACAAAATCCTCCGTGCTCTTAAAATGCCCTATAAGAAGATACATGCCTGTGAGTAAGGATGTGCCTTATTTAGGCTTCGTATGCGGACTTGAACTATTGTCCCATTTGCAAGTCATCCAGGTATGTTGTAGTAGACAACGGTATGGGTGAGAAGACGCCGACCAAAATCCTCGTTAATGTTCTTCAGTATATGCCAATCGTACCAAGACTTGAACGTCTTTTCATGGTCGAAGAGACGACCAGACAGATTACATGGAACAAAACGGGTAAAAGAACCCAACTAGATGCAGATGGGGAGCTGATGATGGTGCACACATTGGACGGTGAAGCATGGAAGCGCTTCAATGCGTTACATGATGACAGAGCGGCAAATCTGAGGCATCCTCGAGTCGCCATCAGCACAAATGGGTTTAGTGTGTTTGGTCTAACGACAGCCCAATACAGTTATTGGC
>NC_041382.1:425375373-425382824 GCF_002162155.2 Triticum dicoccoides
TTATGCAAAGAAAGAACATTTTCCTGACGTTGATAATTCCAGGGCCCAACTATCCGGGGAAGAATATGAATGTGTACATGCAACGCTGAAGGACGAATTGCAAGAAGCCTGGGATAATGGGTTCAAGACATACGTTGTACTCAACGCATAATGTAACTTCATAATGCGTGTCTGGTACATGTACTCAACGCATGACTTGCCGGCATATGCGCTATTCGTTGGGTGGTGTGTGCATGGAAGGTTCCCATGCCCCACATGCAAGAGGGCTCTTGAGTTTCGTTGGCTTCAGGCCGGTCGCGAGTTTTCTTACTTCGACATGCATAGACAGTTCCTTGATCCTCGCCATAAGTTCAGGAAAGACAAGAAGAACTTCATCAATTGTGGAGTTGTCAAAAACTCTGCACCACCTGCGTTGACATGCCAAGAGACCCTGGATCAGTTAAACGCTCTCGAGCCAGATCCAGAGCGTCCAGGGTATTTCAAGGGGTATAATTCGAAACACGCCTGGACTCACAAGACATGCTTGTGGGATCTGCCTTACTTCAAAGACCTCCTTTGCCCACACAACATCGACGTGATGCACACTGAAAAGAATATCTCCAAGGCACTTTTTGGTACATTGTTCGGCATAGACAGGAAGTCAAGGGATAATACTAAGGCTAGAGTCGATCTGGAGGCGCTATGTGATAGACGGAAAATAGCTTTGCCCTCAGCCAGCAGACGACAAAGCTGCCACGTGGCGTCTACCTGTGCAACCTGGGGTGCACTGGGCTGGCCTATTTGGCAGCTTTGTCGTCTGCTGGCAGACGGCAAAGACCTTGGCATCTTTGCCGTCTGCCAGCAGACGGCATAGCATGCCACGTGGCAGCTACCTGAGGGGCATCTGGGCTGGCATGTTTGTGCACTTTGTCGTCCGTTGGCAGACGACAAAGATGCAAAGGTCTTTGTCGTCTGCCGGCAGATGACAAAGCTGCCAAAGGAGATGATGGGAGGAAGAGACTAAACCCAATTCAGCATCACGTGGGTTCATTTTGGCTTTGGATCCAACATTGGATTCAGTAGGTTTCATACCACCACCTAACATCCTAACTCTACATTCAGCTTGTAATCCTGGTATCTACCATGTTGATTTGCATTTAGCCATGCTGCTACAAAGGCCATACCAGAAGGCATGGAACACAGGCATGTATGCTCTAGACTAGAATCTGAATTTTGGAGAAGCTTATTTGAGTTGATTACTATTGAATTGTGTATGGGCTTTATTTTAGTTGTGGGCTGTAGCTGACTTGGGCATGGGCCCAGACCCACGTCTCCCTACCCGATCGGCTATATATTGGAGGCATAGACAACCCTAGCCGTCATCCAGATCATATCGCGTCTGTTCTACTTCCTCCCGCATAACCCCGCTCTTTGTGATCCTGCACCGGAAGAATGACAGTTAGGTTTTTGGGGAGTGTCTTGGGCTCAACTGCTTGTTATTGTTTGTCTCCGTCCTCTACTTCGACTACGTCCTCGACCTCCCCCACTTCGCGTGGGTGAAAACTTCGAGGCCGCCAAAAAGAAGGCTATCTTTTTTTCGAGAGTACGCCAATGGCATACCTTAGCTTTATAGAAGAGGGAAACATAATTACAAGATTGCCGACGTTTGTGCGAACACATAGGTCGGGGTACAACGCACCCAACTCCCACACCATCTATCCTAGATCAACTTCTCACAAAACGTTGTAAACCGCCAACTCCTAGACCCGCCTGCCTCAGCTCGACAATGTCGTCGAGTATCCTAAATGGCAACTCACTAGCTGTCATTTGCTCGCTACTCCTATTAAAAACTCTGGCATTCCTTTGCTTCCAAAGGGCCCAGACCACCATTGTCACTAACGTGTCAAAACCTCTGTGGTCCTGTCCTCCAAAGCCTCTCCGCGCACTCAGCCACCAGTCCTTAAACACGTCCGACTCTCCCGATTCTTGTACGTCGTTCGCGATGAGATGAAACACTTTATGCCACACCTCCTGTGCATATATGCAATTAGCCAAGATGTGTTCCACGTCGTCTTCCGCCTGCAAACACGTGTAACATGCCAACGGGTGGTCCTGTAAACCATGTCTCGCTCTCCTATCCGACGTCCATAGCTTGTACTGCAAAGCGAGCCACACGAATAGCTTACATTTGAGCGGTGCCCAACTCTTCCAGTTGCACTTAGCCGTGGGTGATTGTTGAAGCTCCGAGCAGAGATAGTCATAAACTGATTTGGCCGTGTAGGAGCCAGAGGCCGATCTAGGCCAAGTAAAACTGTCCGGGCGGGAAGGATCTCGATCCACCGTGTTGATTGCCTGGCGAAGATGCATGTACTGCATTAGGCCGGTGAAGGAGATGTTTTGATCGAAGTCATGAACCCAGCTGCCCTCATCTAAAGCTTGTCGCACCGTCCTTCTCTTTGCTGTTCTGGTAGGGACCAAAGCAACAATCAGAGGTGCAATCTCCACAGCTGCCACTCCCTGGATCCATTTGTCCTTCAAGAAGAGCACCTTGTCTCCTAGTCCCATGTTGATGTTGACCAGCGCATCAAACACTTGTCTCTCCTCCTCGTCTTGGTTCATGGGAAGACCTTGCCATGGCCTCTGAGCATATGTTCTCTTGAGCCATTCCCACCTTACCCGAAGCGCCATCGCTTGCCACTTTAGGTTTTTAATCCCTAAACCGCCATAGTCTTTGGGTCGGCAGATTTTGTCCCAGGCCACTAGACATTGGCCACCATTACACTTATCTTTGCCCGCCCAAAAGAATGATCTCATCCACTTATTCATGTCCTCAAGCACCCATTTCGGCGCCTCCGTGACCATCAGGTGATGAACTGGCTGAGCCGCCACTACCGACTGCACCAAGATGAGACGTCCCGGTCTTTGTATCAGTCCTCTTTGCCAAGCCGGCATGAAATGCCGAACTTTATCAAGCATTGGTTGCCATTCCTCTCTCGCCGGGCTCTTGATCACCAATTGCAAACCCAGGTATCAGCAGGGAAATTCTGAGATGTCACACTGCAACATTCCGGCCACTCTGGCCCTGTCCTCCTCACTCCCTTGAATGAGCACCACAATGGACTTGCCGTAGTTCACTCTGAGCCCCGATGCCTCGCCAGAAACTTTTAGGATCTCAGTAATCGCAGCTAGGTCGAGCTCCGTGGGTCTGGCAAACATTGCCATGTCATCGCCGTAGATGGACAGTCGTTGCGTTGCCGTGATTCCAGCAAAAGAAGAGAGCACTCCCATGTCTGTGGCCTTATGAACTAGAGCCGAAGGAGCCTCCATAGCTATAACGAAGAGCAGGGGCGAGATCAGGTCCCCCTGCCTCAGTCCGCATGCATGTAAGATTTTCCTTCCTGGTGACCCATTGACCACCACCTTAGTGCTCGCCATGTGAAGCAGCGCCGCCATCCAGTCTAACCACCTCTGCCCAAAACCCTTAGCTCTCATCACCTCAAATAGGAAAGGCCAGGAGAGGGAGTCAAACGCGCGCGATATGTCCAGCTTGATGAAGGCTCCAGGAGTTCTTCTCGCATGTATTTTCCTTGCTACTTGGCGCACCAACAAGAAGTTGTTGTGAAGTTGTCTTCCTTTTATGAAAGTGGATTGATTCATCCCGACCAGCTCATGCATTTGTAGACGGAGCCTATTGGCCAACACTTTTGCGAACAGCTTAGGTATGCTATGGATAAGGCTGATAGGTCTGAAATCTCATATTTCTTCTGCCTTCGCTTTCTTGGGGATGAGAATTATGTTGATCTTGTTTAGCTTCGCAAAACCCCTAGTGTCTCCCACGAACAGCTTTGCCATAACTGCCATGACATCTTTCTTTATGATCTACCACGCTCTTTGGAAGAAAGCACCAATATATCCGTCCGGCCCCGGGGCCCTATCCGGCGGAAACTCCTTGACAACCTGCCACACTTCCTCTTCCGTGATCATGTGCTCCAAACAATGTAGGTCCTTGGCCTCCAACCCCAGGTATTGCAGGTCTAGAGTGTGCTCCCTGACCCACGCAGTCCCTAACAGCCTCTCAAAAGCCTCTGAGAACACATCCACTTTCTTTCTTGGTCAGTGAAAATTTTCATGTCCGTTTTCATGTGCGCAATAAAGTTTTGGATCTTCTACCATTTGCCACAGCTTGGAACAATCTGGTGTTGGCATCTCCCTCTCTGATCCAGCGGAGTCTGGACCGCTGCCTATCAATAGTTCTCTTGAGAGCAGCAATACCCAACAGGGCGTGTTTGATTGTTCGTCGTAGCCAGATCTCCGGGGCGTGGAGCGCCCTATTCTCTTGCGCAACGTCCAATCTGCCGATAACCCAAGTAGCCACCCTCATCATCAACTTCACGTTCCCAATTTTGCGTTGGCCCCAAGCTTGAAGTGCGGCTGCCGAGTTACGCATCAAAGCATCCATCCTCTTGTATGGGTCCACAATCTCATCACATCACACCCATGCTTCGTTAACTGCGTCTTCGAAGCCCTCAAGTTTTGTCCAGAAAAGCTTGAATCTGAACCGTTTTTAGGGCAAAATCCCGCGCTTGTGGTGAGATGCAACGGTGCATGATCTGAAACTCCTGTGGACAGCGCCTGCAGCAAGTGATCAGCATTGTCCAGCTCCCAGTTAACTGTCATGAGCACCCTATCTATTTTAGTGAGGGTGGGCGCATCCCTTTCGTTCGACCAGGTATATTTTCTCCTATGCATGTACATCTCGCGCAGTTGTTGCTCATCTACAAACTCCCTAAATTTGTTCATCATGCTCCTATTAAAGTTAGTATTGCTCTTTTCCGAGGCTCTCATGATCATGTTAAAGTCGCCAAGGACGAGCCTCGCACCCGGGCAGATCGCACGTCTTAACCTAAGCTCCTCCAAGAAGATGCACTTCTGCTCGTTGCTTTGCGGTCCGTAGACCACAGAGATCCACTAAGGATCACTTGTTTTAGTGTGCACCTGACCCGTCAAAAGTTAGTGTCGATCTGTATGGCCTCCACCTCTATTGCCGAACTCTTCCACGCAAGAAGCACACCCCCTCTAGTCTCAATGGCCGGCAGGTAAGCAAAACCATCAAATGATGGTCTCAAGCATTGCATAACTAGAAAACTGTCAATTACATCCAACTTCGTTTCTTGTAGGCAAGCTAAATTGACCTCAAGAGTGCTCACAAACTCCCGCACCGCCTTGCGTTTAGCTGGATTGTTCAAGCCTCGAACATTTCAGCAGATCACCTGTGGGTGTAAATCCATGGGGGATTTGACACCAACACCTCAAAGTGTCCCCAACTAGGCGCACACCGTAACCGCGTTCTGTGCCTCCATCTCCTCTCCGGATGGCATCACCTTGTCGAAGAGCGTTGCAATGATCCGGACATGCTATTCGCGCAGCGGTGAGTCGAACAGCTCCCTGAGCTCGTGCACCACGCCTTCGTCCACCTCCAAGTTGTCCGGCACCATGCCTAAGGCCTGGAGCAACACGTTCTCTACCGGTGCATCTCTTGCTCTTTTGGTCGATGTGGTCTTCTTAGATGCCCTTGTGGTCCTCTTTGGTGTGAATGGTTCCGCTTCTGGCCTGAGTTGAGAAGCCTGAACCTCCTTGAGCAGCGGAGGAGCTAACCGCTTGATGATGTTCGAGCAGAAAGTCTTCAGCTTGCCATATGCCACTGCTTCGCTTGCGGTCATCCCCAGCGTGTCACATCCCTGTGGAGCACATATTAGAGTTGTGCAGTTATTGCCGATCGGCTCCCGATCCTCCTCTACTGTCTTGTGCTGCTCCATTTGCACTACGTGTTGGACGTGCGTGTTCCTTGCATGTGCATGATTCCCATCGCTCTGGGGTCCCACCAGCCTCTCCTGTTGTGCCTCTTCCTCCAACGCAATATTTAATCCCTCCATCGCCTCCTGTGTCTCCGAACGTGGTTGGGATTCCACTCTCGAAGCCCGCGCAGCAGGGCCCACGCGCATATCACATTCGCCCGGGCCCGCTGTGGACTCCTGTTCAGCCGTCCCATCCGCACCACGGTGTCGCGACTCCCCTGACCAGTAGCCTGAGCCATCGGGCCCTCCTGGCTCTCCTTGTCACCACCCGCCAGGGGCACAGTCCGCAAGGCCTCCAGCACCTGGCCCTAATCCGCAAGCTCGGTTCCCACTGGTGGGTCGGCAGCCTTTGGGAGCTGCGGCGAATTTTGTGGGGTCCTGCCCGCCTCGGGATCTTGGGTCGCCTCCACCATATCCCGCTCTCGCAGCAGATTGGGTCTCGAGGAGGGTGCCCCATGCTCTTCTCTTGTCCGGTCACCAACCACTGTCCTTTCAACACTCTCGCCCACCTGATTTGAAACATCCCCTCGGCTTCCACTCGAACGTTCTACGGGCCCCGCCTGCGTGGTCAGCCGGTCAAAAGCCGATTGGCGACGCGTAATACTGTCCATAACTATCGTCCGTGGGGCCACTGGCCTGACCTCGACAGCTGTATCCATCGGGGGCAGGCGCCAGCCAGGCGACTGACTGACCTGGCCCACCCCAGCTCCGTGGGGACGACCGCCTCCGCCGCCGCCGGCGGCAAAGCCGCCGTCCCGCCTGTCCCTGACTCCGAACTGCTATTGCAACCTACGCATCTGTGCACCTGACCCAGGGAAGCCTCCGTCCTGATCTGGCATGCCGCTTTGCCCGCTGTCCGATGAGCCCTCGAAGAACCACGGCTCGCCGCCGTCCCTCAGATCCATCACCGCATCCAGGTGTATGAGCACCTTGTACTGAAGCAATGTCGGAGGCCGCTCCTCGCCCGGCTCCGGAACCGCCAACCAGCGCAGCGTAGGGATGCACTGCGGGTCTGCCATCCACGCCATGACCTTGAACGAGGACAGGTCCGTGCGGGAAGCTGTCTCGATGCGACAGCATCGAGCTTGCACGACGAGCCCAGTAGATCCTCAACCACCAAACGATCCCAAGCATGGGGCGGGATCCCCTCAAGCTCTAGCCACACCTTGAACCCCGGTATCGAATGCACAGCCTGCGACTGTCTGTTCCAGGGCCTGAAAACCAGACGATCCCCGCGGTCCTCGATGGAGGGGCAGGCCGAGACCCTGTTCCTGAGCGCCGCCGAGGAAAAGACCATGAGAAAATCCTCCGAGCAGTGGCGGTGCACCGAGATTAGCTCTGGGGCGATGTCCAACGTGCTCTCCAGCATCTCCTTCACCCGATCCATCGAAAGAACTCGCCTTGAACCCGCAACGTACGCCACCATGGCGAACTGGAGCCGGCGCTCCAGATCATCCACCACCCCAAACCGCCTGGTGATGCAGAGCTCGGCCGGTCCCTCTTCCACCTTGAGAACCACCTGGAGTCGCGGGGCACCAGCGACGGCCAGACCGTAGCCTCCACCGACTGGACACCCGATCTCGACAGAGGGGGCAGGGGTGGCGGAGCGACACGAGG
>NC_041382.1:425383312-425447940 GCF_002162155.2 Triticum dicoccoides
AGCTCGTCGACAGGGGAGGGGCTCCGCGGCCGTTTGCAGTCCCTGGAGCCATGTCCGGAGAGGCCGCAGCGGAAGCAGACGATGTCGTTCGTACAGTCTGTCTTGTAGTGGCCCTTCTCGAGACAACGAAAGCACTTGTCCCGCATCTCCGGTGACACCTCGCGCCGCGTCTGCTCACGCTCATGGGCATGGCCACGCCCGGCAGGATCACCGACACCATGCCGCTTCCTCCACATCTCCTTCTTGGTGGGCGGAGGCCGGACCCATGTCTCCACATCCCTCACCAGATCCGCCGCCCCCAACACCTCCGCAGGCCACTCCGCGAGAGCAGCAGGCCCCCGAACCTCCGAGTCGCCAGACTCCGAGGAGATCCCTAGGCCCGAGACCACAAGGCGCTCGCCCTGCGGCCGAAACGACGAGGTGACCGATCTCGGACTCGCGGCCATGGCGAACGGAAGGGGAGGGGGAGGCGGGAAGAAGTGGGCGGGGCGGGGGGGTGGAAGGTGGCCGCCGCGGTCGGAGTGAGCCGCGACGTGGGCGCAGGGCGCGGTGGACGTCGGCGCCGGAGTAGCGCACGGCGGTGGCTCTCTCGCTCTCACGCTCTCTCGCGCACGGCGGTGGATGCCTCTTCTCGAGAGGTGGGATGTGAGGACGAACGAACGACGTACCGACTGCCGTTCGAGCTTCTTCAATCAAGGCTATAAGGATGTTGTTGCTGCCATCATGGCTTTGACCTGGTCAACCAGAGGGTATGTTCTATTCATCCTTCTCATGTTTATTCTTGTGTTTGCCGTATTATATGTTTACATATATGTATCTGTTGTATGCGTATTACGTGCTCACATGTGTAGCTATCAGTACGAGATTAATATTGTAAGCGCTATTATCATGATTTATTTATGGGTTAAATCAATCAGAAAATTGCTAATTTATCCAACAATTACTTCTTTAGAAAATAGTTGCACAATTCAATTCCTACTAGTTTTTTCAGTCCTTCTTATCCACATAACACATGGAACCAGACAATAATTATGGTTGGTGGTGCGTCTCCGATCAATGGATTGCTCCCACCTAGATCTGTCTGTGGCAGTGGTCAAGAAGTAAACTTACTGGAGTTGTGTATGCTTTGGCAAATTGCAAATGGAATTTATTTATTTAAAGCTGCAGATGAAAATAAAATGTACTTATGTGTCACTGAACTTCCTGAAGTTGCATGGATGAATATATAAGCAGATGTCATGCTTGAGACGGAGGCAAGATTGAAATGCTTTCTTTCCCCTCATGCATATGCAAAGAAGAGAAGAGGGGAAATGGAGATGCGCTTTCATACATGTAATATTGATGCTGACACTCAGAGTCACAGGATACGAAAATACAAAGTGTGTACGTAACACTTACGTTAGCCTGGTTACTTACTGTTTCTTGTGAGGTTTGCAGTAGCAGTGCTATGCTTGCCTTTTAGGAGGACAGATCGAAAAAGAACCCACTCAACACCAGTTGGTCTGTTACATGCCTGAATTCTGAATGATTGAGGACGGGCTAACACATGGTGTTGCTCCCTACCGATTGTGACCGTGCCACCTGATGCAGTTCGTAACCGGTGTCAAGTTCATATGCACTCTTACTTACCAGTGATATCGGACAGGCAAAGAGAACCTAACCTCACCTTTGACCGATCCTTCCCTTGCTTTCACTTCACTCAAAGTTATACTCCTTTACCAGTCAACTGCTTCGGCTGATCAGATCCTACATAATCTCACGTTCCAAGCAGGGCCACTAGGATTATCTTGAGTAATAAACTTAGCAAAGGCAAGCAAACATGTGAGAACAGTAGGTATACCTTCCAAAAGTTGAGTTGCAGCACCCCATACACATACACTGTAGCAGAGATGTTTACACCTGCTCATTTGAACACATCACAAACCAAGTAGAGAACACCGAAAACATTTAAGAAATCTTGATTGATTTGCAGAGTCAAGGTTAGACGCCACACTAGATGGAGAAAGCACTTGATTGTAACAGGAAAGCAGGACAGCTTCACCATAACTAATCTCTTTATTTGCAGAGTCAAGGTTAGACGCCGTTATTTTGTTTTCAGACTATAAGACCTTGTTGAACCTCTTTATTTATCTATAAATGTGGCCGTATGCATCATTCTGATGCAGAGGCCGGGGAGTCCCCCCTTTTCGAAAAAAGAAAAAAAAAACATAACTAATCTCTTAGTAACTCCCTGACTAGTCTCTTGATTGTAACAGGAAAGTAAAGATAAAGAAAAAAATAGCATGATATTTACACCACAAATAGGAGTACCTAAGTAAACAGTTCAGCTTGACAGAAGCCAGAGACCTACGATTACAAGAACAGCATACCAAACCCTAAGATTACAAGAATTAAACATCCAAATTTGACAAAATAAATGGCAATAATTCAGCTTGACAGTTCTTCAGATGCTGATGAGATTGGGAGGCAGTGAAGATGGCGAGCTCGGTTGCTGCTGTTGGTGCTGCTCCTTTGCTTCATCGGTTGCGGGCTCCACAGTTTCAGGAGGTCCTGCAGGACCAGATTCATCACCATCACCACTACCAGTAAGCTGCTCCTCTCCATGCTTCGTAGTCGGCTTGGGTAGCTCACTGAGGATTTGCACCACCTCCCGCATTGTGGGTCGCTGCACGCTCTGTTCCTCCACACAAAGCAACGCAACATAGAAGACGTGCATTACCTCATGCACGGGCACTGTTGACAGCCTTGGGTCCATGATCTTGATTACCTGCTCCCTTTTGGAATCCGTCATCATCTTGATCCAGTGAACAATGTCCACACCATCGCCGAACTCCCCAACCGGCTTGTTTCCCGTAATCAGCTCAAGAAGCACTACACCGAAGCTGTAAACATCGCTCTTTTCATCCACCTTGAGAGTATACGCGTACTCTGCAAATCCAGAGCGACGGTTCGTTGTAAGATTAGTGTATCTGCTTGTATAGATAGACAGTCGGCTACTACTGAAGTGAGTTGAAAGAACAAACAAAAATTCAGTACAACAATAGTGATCTATGCGCTTGAAGCGGGTGGCCAGGGAGGTGTCGGTCCTATATATGACTCTAGTGTTGCCGATATGTCGGGGTTTTTATATTCTTTTATCAGACTATTGGTGTTTGGCTGTGTGCATCGTAGTTATGCAAAGGCCGGGTGTTGCTCATCATGCTTTGTATCCGCTTGATGCTACATTTTGAGTTAATAAAAGCGCCCTTTATCGGAAACAATAGTGATTAAACCAATCTAACAACATGCAGTGGAATGCAATATCAAATAAAAATGTAAAATGGAACAGAGACTAGAAAATAACTGATTTATAGTTTAATAACAGTAATAAACCATCAGAAATAAGGAACTGAAATTCAACTGCAGACAACAATAATTAACTGAACGTGGACAATTTTTGAGACAGTACTATGTATATAGTTTATAAGCATTTCCAAACTGTAATGAGGATTGATCTTTCACCTGGAGCAATATAGCCGTAAGAACCGGCAATGGCTGACATGCACTCTGATGTGCCAGAGTCCTGCAAGAACTTGGCAAGCCCGAAATCGGCAACGTGTGCTTCAAAATCTGAGTCAAGGAGAATGTTGTTTGATTTGACATCGCGGTGCAGGATGGGTGGTGAGCAATCATGGTGAAGATAGCATAGCCCCTTGGCAGCCTCAACAGCTATCTTGTACCGAGTATCCCAGTGCAGGTGGCCGCCCTTCTTTCCATGGAGTAGCTCCCCCAGGCTGCCATTAGGCATATACTCATACACCAGGAGATTAGTTTCATTGTTGGAGCAGAAGCCAAGCAGCCGCACAATGTACCGGTGCCGAATCCTCCCAAGAGTTTGTATCTCGGCAGAGAAACCATGGTCATGCGACGAGCCACGGCTCATTGTGGAAAGCCTTTTCACCGCAACATGGTCACCATCTGGCATCGTCCCCTTGTAGACGGTCCCGGCTCCACCTTTGCCAATCATGTTCTCCTCCTTGAGGCTATCCAGCACGTCGTCGCAGGTGAATTCAAGGCGCTGGAACGCGGTGAGCCTCCATGCACGCGCTTCGCTGGCTTTCTTCAGTGACCGGGCTTTCAAGATTGCCATGGCAGCAAATGCAATGGAGAAGGCAAGCAAGACGAGGACAATGATCAGCTTGAGGCTACTGGACAGTCCACCATGAGTGTGTGCGTCATGGTCTGTGCCAGCACCACCGGGGCGGCATGGCCCGAGGTATGGTCCACACAAGCCTGGGTTGCCGACGAAGGACGTGGCGTTGAAGTAGCTGAACTGCCCGGTCACCGGCACGAGCCCAGACAGGTTGTTGTATGAGAAGTCCACGGCCGTGAGGCTCTGCATCGCAGCAATGGTTACTGGTATCTCTCCATCAAGCTGGTTCCGGGACAGGTTCAGATAGTTCAGTATCCGCATGCCGGAAATAGCCGGCGGTATATCTCCAGACAGCTTGTTCTGGCTAAGATCAAGGTAGGTGAGCAACCGGCATTTCCCAATCTCCGGCGGCACGCCACCATCGAACGAATTGCCGCTGAGGTCAGCCTTGGACAGCTGTTGTAGCCGTCCAATCTCCGGCGGTATTGCGCCGGTGAACGCATTCTGATCAAGAAGCAGCTTCCGCAGCCCAGAGAAGCTCCCAATGGATGCCGGCAATGCGCCGGTGAGCTGGTTGTTGGAGAGGCTGATCCCCCCAAGATTCGGCCCGCCCGCGCTCACCACAGCCGGGAAGCTGCCCGATAGGAGGTTGTCCTGGAGCTCCACCTGGGTCAGATTCGGCAGCTCGAATAGACCTTCGGGGATTGAACCATTCAAGAAGTTCTCGCCGAGGCGAACGCGGGTGAGCGCCTTGCATTTCCCGAGAGAATCCGGGATTGGACCGAAGAGCGAGTTGCCGAGCGCGATGAGCGTCTCCAGCTTGCCTCCGGCGCAGAGCTCCGGCGGGAGGGTGCCCGTGAGCCTGTTCGACGAGAGGTCGAGCAGCTGGAAGCGGCCGTTGCGGCCAAGGTGGCGCGGGATGCCGCCGGTGAAGTTGTTCTCCCACAACTGCAACACCTCCAGACCGGGCAGGTCGCCGACGAACTCGGGGATGTCACCCCTGAGCCTGTTTCGGAAGAGGTTGAACAGGGTGAGGTTCTTGAGGGCCGCGAAGGTCGCCGGAATCTCGCCGGAGAGCGCGTTGTTCGACAGGTCGAGCGAGCTGAGGCTCCCGAGTCGACCCAGCACCGGCGGGATGCCGCCGGTGAGCCCGTTTACCTGCAGGAACAGCGTGTCCAGCTTCGCGAGATTCCCGAGCTCCGGTGGGATCTCGCCAGAGAGCCCGCAGTTGGCCGCGTCGAGCCGCACAAGCTCCGCCATGTTCCCCAGCTCTGCCGGTATCCCCCCAGAGTAGTTATTATAGTAGCCTATGTAGAGCTCTCTGAGGCTCGTCAGGTTTCCCAATTCCGGGGGTATCTTCCCGGACAGCTCGTTGCCGGAGACGGCGAGATACTGCAGCCTCCTCCAGCCGCCATACTCCGGCGGAATCTCCCCGGAGAAGAAGTTGCCTCCGAGGTGGAGGTGCCGGAGGTGCGCCATCCCGACGACATCGAGCGGGAGCGAGCCGGTGAAGTTGTTGTTGTACAAATCAAGAATCCGGAGCGCGCGGAGCCGCGCGAGCAGCGGCGGGAAGGAGCCGCTCAGCAGGTTGCTGGAGAGGTTGAGGTGGACGAGGAGCCCGAGCCGGGAGAGCGACGGCGGGATGGGACCGGAGAGGGAGTTGGCGGCGAGGTTGAGACGCGCGAGGTAGGGTAGCCGGGAGAGGGCGCGTGGGACGGCACCAGAGAGGTTGCGTCCGGAGAGGTCGACGCCGACGACCGCGCCGGAGCGCGCGTCGCAGAACACACCAGACCACGCGCAGGGGCCGGTGCTGGCGTTCGACCACGACGCGAGCGAGCCGGTCGGGTCATCGAGCCCGGCCTTGGCATCAAGCAGCGCGTCCGCATCGCCGCCGGCCGCCTCCCTGACGGCGAGCGCGGCGAGCAGGACGAAGAGGGGGAGGTGGTGGTGGCGCATTGGGGCGCGCGTTCTTGCCCCCGTCCTCGGGGAGTGGAGACAAGAGTCAAGAGGGAGTGTGACTGGTCCGGGAAGAGGGAGAGGAGCAGAGGTAGCTCGTGCTCATTTCTTGGATGAGCATGCGGTGTCACCTAGTGGCTGGTAGTACTAGTAGAAAACATGTGATTCGTTCTTGGATTTTGTGTCATCCTAGGCCTCTTTTCTTTTATTCACAGAATTATCAAAACACAGAAATAGAAACTAATGCCCGCTTGAATTTTACTGAATTAGCATTGAGTATTTAATGCCACATAAAAGATAGAGTAATTGTAATAGACGTCAGAGTGTACGCTAGATTTCCTGCTAAAGATACCACAAGCAAAAAGTTATCTTCACAAAGTTCAGCATACAAACATTTTAGCCAAACTGATACTTTACATGCTTCTGTAATAGCCATGTACTCCGCTTTATTTTAAAAAACCACTAATAGTGAACAAATAATTTGTAAGGGCCCTCCTCTTATCTATCATTATAAGCAAACTCATTGCATATGATAAATCACAACGAGAACACACAATGGAAAAAACCTAACAACGGTAGAATATGAAACCCTTGACATGCACTCAAGCTCGTCATTCGTACTAGTTCATTAAGAAGATACTAATTTGAAATGAGGAGCAATGAGTGCTTACTAACTTGGTATTAAAACGATGAAGAATTTTCTTGATGTAACTCCGCTGACTAAGAAATAGAAAACTAGAATTTCTGTCCTAGTGATCTCCATACCTAAAAATTTCTTATGAGCACCAAGATCCTCCATCTCAAACTCACTACTTAATTGTGCCTTTAAAATAGTGATTTCTTTATTGCCCTTGACAGCAATCAACATATAACAGCAAGTATGTAGGTGATCCATCAAAAAAATTAATGTAAACACAACTATCATATTCAAACCTCTTTGACGGAGTCGATTCCGGTGAATCTTGGGTAGGGGGACCCGAGCTAGTAGCCTAGATGCGATGATAACAAGGAAACGAGTTTTTACCAGGTTCGAGCTCTCTCGAAGAGATAACACCCTACATCCTGCTTCTGTTTGTGTTAATTTAGGGTGGAGTATAAAGTATAGGTTGATCTACCACGGGATTGTTCTGTGTTCTACGTGTTGGAAATATGCCATAGAAGCAATAATAAAATGGTTATTATCATATTTCCCGTTCATGATAAATGTTTATTATTCATGCTAGAATTGTATTGATTGGAAACTTAAATACATGTGTGAATACATAAACTATATTGTGTCCCTAGTAAGCCTCTACTAGACTAGCTCATTGATCAAAGATGGTTATGATTCCCTAACCACATACATGAGTTGTCATTTGATAACAAGACCACATCATTAGGAGAATGATGTGATGGACAAGACCCAACTATAAGCTTAGCAACAAATTGTATCGCTTAGTTTATTTGCTATAGCTTTCTTCATGTCAAGTATAAGTTCTTTAGACCATGAGATCATGCCACTCCCGGATACCGGAGGAGTGCCTTGTGTGCTATCAAATGTCACTTTGTAACTGGAAGATCATAAAGGTGCTTTGCAGGTATCTTCGAAGGTGTATGTTGGGTTGCATGGTTCGAGACTGGGATTTGTCACTTAATGTGTCGGAGAGATATCTCTAGGCCCTCTCAGTAATACAACATCATAAGAAGCTTCATGTGACTAATGAGTTTAGTCACGGGATCTTGTATTACTGAACAAGTAAAGAGACTTGTTGGTAACGAAATTGAACTAGGTATGGAGATACCGATGATCAAATCTCGGGCAAGTAACATATGGCCGAACAAAGGGAATTGCATACGAGATTGACTGAATCCTTGACATGCTCAACCGATAAAGATCTTCGTGGAATATATAGGAACCAATATGGGCATCCAGGTCCTGCTATTGGTTATTGACCAGAGAGGTGTCTCGATCATGTCTACATGATTCTCGAACCCGTAGAGTCTGCACGCTTAACGTTCGATGGCGCTAGAGTAGTATTGGCATATGTGCATTGATAACCGAATGATGTTCGGAGTCCTGGATGAGATCTCGGACATCACGAGGAGCTCCAAAATGGTCCGTAGGTAAAAATTCATATATAGGAAGTCCTGTTTTGGTCGCCGAAAAACTTTCGGGCATTATCGGTATTGTACCGGGAGTGCAGAAAGGGGTCCGGGGGTCCACCTACCCCCGGGGCCCACATGGGATGTAGGGGGTGTGCCCTGGCCTACATTGGACAAGGGCACCATCCGCAAAAGGCCCATGTGCATAGAACATGGAGAGGGGGTAGAGTCCTAAGGGGGGGAAGGCACCCCCTAGGTGCCTTCAGGAGGGAGGACTCCTCCCTAGGCCGGCGCCCCCTCCCTTGGAGGAGGGGCCAAGGCTACGCCCGAGCCCTTGATGACCCACAAGTATAGGGGATCTATCGTAGTCCTTTCGATAAGTAAGAGTGTCGAACCCAATGAGGAGCAGAAGGAAATGACAAGCGGTTTTTAGCAAGGTATTCTCTGCAAGCACTGAAATTATCGGTAACAGATAGTTTTGTGGTAAGATAATTTGTAACGGGTAACAAGTAACAAAAGTAACTAAGGTGCAGCAAGGTGGCCCGATCCTTTTTGTAGCAAAGGACAAGCATGGACGATCTCTTATATAAAGCAAAGAGCTCCCAAGGACACATGGGAATTATTGTCAAGCTAGTTTTCATCATGCTTATATGATTCACGTTCGTTACTTTGATAATTTGATATGTGTGTGGACCGGTGCTTGGGTGATGTCCTTACTTGGACAAGCCTCCCACTTATGATTAACCCCCCTCGCAAGCATCCGCAACTATGAAAGAAGAATTAAGATAAATCTAACCATAGCATGAAACATGTGGATCCAAATCTGCCCCTTACGAAGCAACACATAAACTAGGGTTTAAGCTTATGTCACTCTAGCAACCCATCATCTACTTATTACTTCCCAGTGCTTTCCCCTAGGCCCAAACAATGGTGAAGTGTCATGTAGTCGACGTTCACATAACACCACTAGAGGGAAGACAACATACATCTCATCAAAATATCGAACGAATACCAAATTCACATGATGACTTATAACAAGACTTCTCCCATGTCCTTAGGAACAAACGTAACTACTCACAAAGCATATTCATGTTCATACTCAAAGGAGTATTAATTATCATTAAGGATCTAAACATATGATCTTCCACCGAATAAACCAACTAGCATCAACTACAAGGAGTAATCAACACTACTAGCAACCCACAGGTACCAATCTAAGGTTTTGAGACAAAGATCGGATACAAGAGATGAACTAGGGTTTGATAGGAGATGGTGCTGGTGAAGATGTTGATGGAGATTGACCCCCTCTCGATGAGAGGATCGTTGGTGATGACGATGACGATAATTTCACCTTCGCGGAGGGAAGTTTCCCCGGCAGAACAGCTCCACCGGAGCCCTAGATTGGTTCTGCCCAGGTTCCGCCTCGAGAAGGCGGCGCTTCATCTCGAAAGCTTCCTCTTGATTTTTTTTTCCAGGGCCAAACCCTTCATATAGCAGAAGATGGACACCGGAGACCTGCCAGGAGGCCCACAAGCCAGTGGGCGCGCCCAGGGGGTAGGGCGCGCCCCCACCCTTGTGGCTACTTGGTGGGTCCCCTTTGGTACTTTCTTCGCCCAATATTTTTTATATATTCCAAAATAATTCTCCATAAATTTTCAGGACTTTTGGAGTTATGAAGAATAGGTCTCTCATATTTGCTCCGTTTCCAGTCCAGAATTCCAGCTGCCAGCATTCTCCTTCTTCATGCAAACCTTGTAAGTATTGTACCAAAATATGTAATAACAACCATAATGCAATAAATATCAATATAAAAGCATGATGCAAAATCAACGTGTCAACTCCACCAAGCTTAGACCTCGCTTTTCCTCAAGTGAAAGTCGAAACCGATAAATATGTCCACATGTTTAGAGATAGAGGTGTCGATAAAATAAAATACGGACATGAAGGCATCATGATCATCTTTAGAACAGCAACATATAATGTCATATAATTTCTTATGTCAAAGTAACAATTAATTCACAAGATAAAGTATGAATCGGAAACTTTATTGAAAACCAACAAACTATGATCTCGGTCATTGAAGCAATTGCAATTTCTCATAATATTGTAAAGAGTCCACGTAAGAGCTTTTGTATAGCAAGTCCACATACTCAACCATCTTTTAGACTTTTATAATTGCTAACACTCATGCTATACTTATGGGTTCAAAGCCTCAATCGGACACAGAGAAAGATAGAGGCTTATAGTCTCGCCTCCCAACCTTTTACCTCAAGGGTAATGTCAACAATAATACTTTATGATAACCTACATCTGAGTGGATATATATATCTGGATCTTTCTCCAACTCAGAGTGCTTGCCAAAAAGAAAAAGTATAAAAAGGAAAGGTGAAGATCACCATGACTCTTGTATAAGGGTAGAAGGTAAAAGTAAAAGATAGCCCATTCGCAAAGGGGAGCATAGGTTGTTATGCGCTTTTATGGTTGGATGCACAAAATCTTAATGCAAAAGAACACCACTTTATATTGCTGCTTATGATAAAGAACTTTATTATGCAGTCCGTCGCTTTTATTTCTTCCATATCACAAGTTCATATAAAGATTATTTTCTTCACACTAAAAGATCATACATATTTAGAGAGCAATTTTTATTGCTTGCACCGATGACAACTTACTTGATGGATCTTACTCAATCCATAGGTAGGTATGGTGGACTCTCATGGCAAAACTGGTTTAAGGGATGTTTGGATGCACAAGTAGTATCTCTACTTGGTGCAAAAGATTTGGCTAGCATAAGAGGGAAAACAAGCTCAACATGTTGGAGGATCCATGACAATATAACTTCTATTCGGATATAAGAAAACATAACCCATTATGTTGTCTTCCTTGTCCAACATCAACTTTTTAGCATGTCATGTTTTAATGAGTGCTCACAATCACAAAAGATGTCCAAATAGTATACTTATATGTCAGACCTCTCTTTCTTTATCACTTCCTATTAATTGCAACAATGACCAAAACTATGTTTGTCATCTCCCAACAAATTGTATTCATCATACTCTTTATATGTTAAGTCATCACTTCCCATAAGATCATTATATAATCTTTTTACTTCTTTTATTTCTTTTTCTTATTCCCTCAAGATCATAGCAAGAAATACAAAGCCCTCAACTCAAAACTATTCTTTATTATATCTCACGGACTTGATTACTTAGAGAGAACATAAAGCAAAACTCAAAGCTAGATCATACTAAAAAAATTATTCTACTAGATCAAGATATAACCAAAAGGATCGAACTAAGAAAAACGATACAGGTAAAGATGTGATGGTGATAAGATACTGGGACACCTCCCCCAAGCTTGGCATAAGCCAAGGGGAGTTCCCATACCAATGTATTTAGATCTCTTTCTTCGGAGGTGGTGATCCAATATCCTTGGCAATAATACCCTTCAGAATGTGATTTTCTTCCTCGAGCTTATTGACTTGTTGTTTGAGAACCATTATTTCCTTACGGAGTTTTCCCGTGACGGCTAGAGCTCCGATCATCCATGGATGCCTCCTGGCTGCTGGGGAAAAGGCAACACTCTTTTTCATGTTATCAAGAGAGAAATCGAGCATTAGGAGGTATGACCAAGTTTGGTATTGCTGAGCTCTGAAGCTTCTCCAGCAGAACTCTTGGTTGAAGGCGAGAAGTAGCTTCTTGATCCTCCTCCATGGCGTCTACACTTTTAAGGTCGGCCTCCATCTCTTCCTCAGTTGGCCATCCAAAGGGTTCAACTTGGCTGTAGGCCCTTGGATCATGTGCCGGGTGAGAGACACGACTATCCCTGACTGACTCTTGCGAAGACCTCCTGCTCCAAATCTGCTACAGAATTAGTTAAACACAAACACAGAGGATTTTGTCGTGGTACGGTGGTCAAAACCTTAGGGAGATTATATAATGAATTTTTACCGACCAAAATAAGCGTTGCACAAGAAAACAGAGTTCGGAGGGCACACGAGGTGGCCACAAGACACAAGGGCGCGCCCAGGGGGGTAGGGTACGCCCCCCAGGCTTGTCTCCTCCTCGTGCACTCTTCGGACTACTTTTAATTTTCCTATTTTTTTAAATATTCCAGAACGGAGAAAAATTGCCATTGGAAATGTTTTGGAGTCAGTTTACTTACCGTACCACATACCTATTCCTTTTCAGAGTCTGAAACGTTCTGGAAAGTCTCCCTTATGTACTCCTTTAGTGTTATAGTATTAATTATATGGGTCTCAACATTTATGGGAGTACCTGAGATACAATGTTTGATTATTTGACCGTTTACCACCTTCAGGTTGGTGCCTTCGGCATTGTTGATTTTCATGGCACCGGAACGATAGACCTCCTCGATAATGTAAGGAACTTCCCATTTAGAGAGAAGCTTTCCTTCAAAAAATCTTAAACGAGAGTTGTATAGCAAGACATGGTCACCTACATTAAATTCATGCTTTTGTATCCTTTTGTCATGCCATCTTTTAACTTTTTCTTTAAACAACTTGCCATTTTCATAGGCTTGGGTTCTCCATTCATCAAGTGAGCTAATGTCAAATAACCTCTTTTCACCGACAAGTTTGAAATCATAGTTGAGCTCTTTGATTGCCCAATAAGCCTTATGTTCTAGCTCAAGAGGTAGGTGACATGCTTTTCCATAAACCATTTTATACGGAGACATACCCATAGGGTTTTTATAAGCAGTTCTATAAGCCCATAATGGGTCATCAAGTTTCTTAGACCAATTCTTTCTAGATCTATTAATGGTATTTTGCAAGATCAATTTAATTTCTCTATTGCTCAATTCTACTTGACTGCTAGACTGAGGGTGATAAGGAGATGCAATTCTATGGTTGACATCATATTTAGCAAGCATTTTACAGAAAGCACCATGAATAAAGTGTGAACCACCATCAGTCATCAAATATCTAGGGACTCCAAACCTCAGAAAAATAACTTCTTTAAGTATTTTAATAGAAGTGTTATGATCAGCACTACTAGTTGGAATAGCTTTTACCCACTTAGTAACATAATCAACATCAGCTAAAACATGTGTATACCCATTAGAGGAAGGAAAAGGTCCCATATAATTAAAAACCCAAACATCAAATGGTTCAATAACAAGTGAATAATTCATAGGCATTTCCTGACGTCTACTAATATTACCAATTCTTTTACATCCATCACAAGACAAGACATACTTACGAGCATCTTTGAAGATAGTAGGCCAATAAAAACTAGATTGTAATACCTTGTGTGCAGTTCTATCTCTAGCATGGTGTCCTCCGTAAGCCTAGGAATGACACTTGCATAGGACATGTTCCTATTCATTCTCAGGTACACAACGTCTAATAACACAATATACTCCTTCTTTATAAAGGTGTGGGTCATCCCAAAAGTAATGTATTAAATCATAGAAAAACTTTTTCTTTTGCTGGTATGTGAAACTAGGTGGTATAAATTTAGCAATAATGTAATTAGCATAATCAGCATACCATGGAGCATTATGAGAAGCAGTTATGATAGCTAATTGCTCATCAAGGAAGCTCTCATCAATAGGTAGTGGGTCATCAAGAACATTTTCTAACCTAGACAAGATGTCTGCTATGGGGTTCTCAGCACCCTTTCTATCAATAATATGCAAATCAAATTCTTGTAGCAAGAGAAGCCATCTAATAAGTCTAGGTATAACATCTTTATTTTCCATGAGATATTTAATAGCAGCATGATCAATGTGAACAGTTACCTTTGAATCAACAATATAACATCTGAACTTATCACAAGCAAAAACAACCGCTAAAATTTCTTTCACAGTAGTAGCATAATTTCTTTGAGCACTGTCTAGAGTTTTACTAGCATAATGGATAACATTCAATTTCTTATCAACTATTTGTCCTAGAACTGCACCAACAACATAATCATTAGCATCACACATAATTTCAAAGGGTAAATTCCAATCAAGTGGTTGAACAATAGGTGCAGAAATCAAGGCTTTCTTACGTATTTCAAAGGCTTCTACACAATCATCATCAAAAACAAATGGGACATATTTTTGCAAGAGATTAGTGAGAGGCCTGGAAATTTTAGAGAAGTCTTTAATAAACCTCATATAGAAACCAACATGACCAAGGAAACTTCTTATACCTTCGATATTTGTAGGACATGACATTTTTTCAATGGCATCTACTTTAGCTTTATCAACTTTAATACCTCTTTCAGAAATTTTATGCCCCAAGACAATGAAGGAAATATGCCCTAGAGGCAATAATAAAGTTATTATTTATTTCCTTATTTCATGATAAATGTTTATTATTCATGTTAGAATTGTATGAACTGGAAACTTAGTACATGTGTGAATACATAGACAAAACAAAGTGTCCCTAATATGCCTCTACTTGGCTAGTTCGTTTATCAAAGATGGTTATGTTTCCTAACCATGGACATGTGTTGTCATTTGATGAACGGGATCACATCATTAGGAGAATAATGTGATGGACAAGACCCATTCATTAGCTTAGCATTATGATCGTTATAGTTTCATTGCTACTGCTTTCTTCATGACTTATACATGTTCCTCAGACTATGAGATTATGCAACTCCCGAATACCGGAGGAACACCTTGTGTGCTATCAAACATCACAACGTAACTGGGTGATTATAAATATGCTCTACAGGTGTCTCCGATGGTGTTTGTTGAGTTGGCATAGATCGAGATTAGGATTTGTCACTCCGTGTATTGGAGAGGTATCTCTGGGCCCTCTCGGTAATGCACATCACTATAAGCCTTGCAAGCAATGTAACTAATGAGTTAGTTGCAGGACGATGCATTACGGAACGAGTAAAGAGACTTGTCGGTAACGAGATTGAACTAGGTATGATGATACCGATGATCGAATCTCGGGCAAGTAACATACTGATGACAAAGGGAACAACATATGTTGTTATGCGGTTTGATTGATAAAGATCTTCGTAGAATATGTAGGAGCCAATATGAGCATCCTAGTTCCTCTATTGGTTATTGACCGGAGATGAGTCTCGGTCATGTCTACATAGTTCTCGAACCCGTAGGGTCCGCACGCTTAACGTTCTGTGACGATTTGTATTATGAGTTATGTGATTTGATGACCGAAGTTTGTTCGGAGTCCCGGATGAGGTCGGGGACATGACGAGGAGTCTAGAAATGGTTGAGATGTAAAGATCGAATATTGGAAGGCTATATTCGGATATCGGAAAGGTTTCGAGTGATTCGGGTATTTTTTGGAGTACCGGAGAGTTGCGGGAATTCGTATTGGGCCTTAATGGAGCATACGGGAAAGGAGAGAAAGGCCTCAAAGGTGGCCGCGCCCCTTCCCCATGGACTGGTCCGAATTGGACTAGGGAAAGGGGGCGCCCCCTTCCTTCCTTCTCCTTCTCCCTTCCCTTTTTCCTATTCCATGTGGGAGGTGGAATCCTATTAGGACTAGGGAGTCCTAGTAGGACTCCACACTTTGGGCTTGCCCTATGAGGGCCGGCCTCCTCCTCCCTCCATCCTTTATATACGTGGCCAGGGGGCACCCCATAGACACACAAGTTGATCATTGATCCCTTAGCCGTGTGCGGTGCCCCCCTCCACCATAATCCACCTCGGTCATATCATAGCGGTGCTTAGGCAAAGCCCTGTTCCGATAGCATCATCATATATTACCCATGTCATGCATGTTGTCTTGCATTGCTTAGTTTCTACATCATATATGGATTGACATCTGCTTACTTGCTTACTATATAAATCATATATTTGAATTATATCATGCCATGATGTTTACATAGTACATACACATCATCTATCTGAATTATGGCATGGCAACCCGTTTAATAAAGACATCATATAGTTATATCATCTCATCCTGTTTAGTGTTTACAATCATCATATTTTGAATTATGGCATTCTATCCGTGAATGTATGTGAATTATGGCATGCCAACCTATTTAATAAACACATTATATAGTTATGTCATGTCATCCTGTTTACATAGTCTCATATTTTGAACTATGTCTTTCCATCTTTTTTAGTTAGCCATCATAATGTGAAATTGTGTCATGCTATCCTGTTTAGTTAGCCATCATATATGTGAAATTGTGTCATGCTATCTTGTTTGGTTAGACAACATAAATATGAATTATTTCATGCCCTCTTTTATTCCCCACTATCCATTGCACCTGTCTATCATACAATGTCTATACTTTCAATTACTTTTCTTGTTTATCAGCCATTTGAATTGGAGAGCGTGATGGCAGTATCTAAGGGAGTAACAACACGGTCTTCAGAAAAGATAGTGCTACCAGTTGATGCAGATAGAACCACGGTTGTACTTGCCCAAGGACCAGATCCACCACACATAACCCAGACTCTTGCAGATTGTACCCCTACCCAGTTGGACAGAGAACCAGCTACACCCCTTCTAACCCCAACCCCGGTAGATAGTAACCCAGTTCCAGTTGACACAGCACCGTCTCCACCACAGAGCACCCAAACACGAGCAGTTAGTAAGGGAATTGCAGTGCCCAAAGCACGAGGACCACCACTCCGAATCCCAACTCAACGTTTAAAGGAGAAGAAGATTTGTTCTTAGGTCAGGTTATGTAGCTATGGTTCATACTCCTTTGCTCTTGCATGACTGTATTTACTCATACCAACTATTTTCAAATTTGAAGGATGGAATTGAAACTCCAATGGATCAACAGGTATGTTTTAAACCTGTTTCTTTAACTGGTTTGCTATTGTAACCTGCTCTATGTTGATTTCAATTTCAATTGAATAAATAGTTATGTTCTCATGTCATGCACATTACAAGTGTTGTTATTACTCTATAGTTACCCACACCTATATTCTCTCTATTCTGCTTTGTCTTGAACAAATATTATTTGAACTGTGTCTCTATCTTGATTTGGCAACAAAAACTAGAATGATATAGACCATAAAGTGACCATGGTACATAGATATATGTTTGTTTCATGCTGTTATCTTGTCCACTTTACTACTCAACTCATTTACCAAAATGAGTTTCATATACAACATGGTAAACATGTGATGTGTCTGCTTGTTTCTATTTTGGAATGCGAACAAAATATTGGAGAACAGTACCGCGTTATCCAATGGTAAAGGAAGTAATGCAGATAAGGTTCAAGATAGTGAGACATCCTTGTTGGTCTCCAAGAAAGCTGATAAAAACTATCTTGACGACAGTGAGGGAATCCAAAAGTCCTGTCTTGATGTAGTGTTCGAGTTACTGGCCACTACTGCTGGCACAAGCTCTTCGAACTCGCTGCCTGAATCAGTTCGTCTTCTTGAGTCTCAACTTCAAGTTGAAAGACATCGATCAGATGTGCTGCGACAGGAAGCTGAAGGACTGAGGAAGTCCCTGCAGAATTCAGATGCATATTTTCTGGTGCAACAGCAAGCGCTGGAGGATTTAAGCACCAAACAAGAGAAAGTTAATAAGCTTGCTAAGCATCTTGCCAGCATTATGGGTACCCAGGATATTGTTTCTTGAGATCTTATGAAGTGGTTTCAGTTCTGTATTTGTTTTGCTGTGGCGTTTATTTGCGCTGGTCGCCAACTTTGACAACCAGTGTATATGATATGCTGCTTTGTTCCCTATATTTGCACTGGTGGCGAACTTTGATGCCCAGTGGATGTAATATGTGTAATAGTCATGATAGCCTAGCGTTAGTTGCTTGCTTATTTATTTCCTCGTTGTCTTGTTTATTTGTTTGCTTGTAGTCATTGCAGTTCTTTTTCCGCGGTTAGCTAGTGGCTGCAATAACCTATTTTTTAAAACTAGGCCACAATAACCATGGGCTAATATTTACTGTAGTGACACTAGGCCTCCTACCGGCCGTAGAAATAGTGGGCCTTCTACGGGCCGTAGAAACAATGGGCCTTCTATGGGCCGTAGAAACAATGGGCCTTCTACGGGCCGTAGAAACAATGGGCCTTCTGCGGGCCGTATTATCAATGGGCCTTATACGGGCCGTATAATCGATTGGCCAAACATGGGCCAAACAGACCGCATTATGGCCGTAAACGGGCTAGAGTTGGAATCGTCCGTTCATGGGCCGACCATAACGGGCCATCGTTAATAGGCTGTATTTGATGACGCAATGAAATCGGCCCAACGTATTAATGGACCACAAACGGGCCGACTGTAACCACGGGCTGAATTTGGCCCACAAGCAGAAAATGACAGTAACTGGCCGTAAGTAAACGAATGCTGGAAATGAGCCCAAGAATAAATGGGCTCTGAGAAGGCCAAAAGATAACATGGGCTGGAAACGGCCCAACGGAATAACGGGTCGTTAATGGGTATAAAGTGATACACTGTTCATTACGGGCCAGTTTCACCACGGGCCGTTAATGGGTGTAAAGTGATACACTGTTCATTACGGGCCAGTTTCACCACGGGCCGTTAGTAGGCCAAGAGTTACATAGGGCCTCATATGGGCCTAAAGACGTCATGGGCCATACATGGGCCAGAAGTGAAAACGGGCTGGAATCATATTGGATGGCCCAGATGACGCTACAGGGCCTAATTCGGATAGGGCGTAACGGGCCTTGGGTTAGCGGGCTGTAAATGGGCTATATTCGAACAGGCTGTTAACAGGCTTTCCATGGGCTGACCCGCCAGCTTTTGACCAAGTCAAACGGGCCGGCCTTTTCACAGGAATGAGCCTCTATTGGGTCGTGCCACGTGTCGACGTATCATAGGTGCCTTCCGTCCAATGAGTGGTTTCCATCTGTCCCAATGATGAGCCGACACGTGTTTCCTCCAGCCAATGATGATTTTACACGTGGAAAATCCCCATTGGTCGGGGCTGTTAACGGGTTATCGGATCCAAAACCCGACCCGATAGCTTAACGGTGTTCCATTACGGTGGATGCCACGTGTCGGTCACCCTTGACGAAAGCACTTTTGTGACGCGCGATTTATCGTCATGGAAGTGGACACTTCCATGATGATAATTTTGTTATTGTCATGGAACACTTCTACGATAGCACAGGTATGACTATCTTGATTCTGTCATAAATTTGTCATGGATGTACATGCATGACTGAAAACGCGACCTACTGTGACAAACACGTATCATCACGGAAGTGTATTTTTTTTGTAGTGTAACCTGCCGCAGTCTGCCACTCTTTACTGGAACAATTATTCTGTGTGGGCATTAAAGAGCCTTGTAATAGGCTAGTTCAAACACTTGTCTGTTATGCCATCGAGCATACTTATTTTGCTTGATACTGATAACTCGCCATGCTTTTAGGATCTATTATATGCATAATCTGCAGTGGCTGTATTTTAATTTGTTCCTGCATACAAGAGATTGAAAGTGTCCTGGCGGTTTACCGCTGGACGGGTCATGATACCCAAATATATAGCCTAGGTGTAGAGCCAAGGTTGTATTTAAAAACAACCACATATAAAGTAGATAATACCTGTTACCTCATTGTTTGACCAACGGTTGTTATAATAAGGGTAATAACACCAATCTGGAGTATTGATGACTCCTTCCAGGTTTGTCGGTTTACAATAAAACCGTACGGGTTATGATAAACACCGGTTTTATTCTTATAATACTAGTGACTTGTAGTCAGAACCAGACCGGATCAATAAACGCCGGATCATAACTGATCATGTACTGACACTTTAGCATTGTAAGCCACGCTGGGTTGTAATTAACGCCGGTTTATCAAAAAATATTTATGAATCTTATCAAAAGAGAAAAAACTTTGCAAAAAACACGAGAAGAATATGCAAGGCTTTTCATGGGCTGCCAGGCCCTAAATCAAGGCTTTTCATGGGCTGCCAGGCCACTGAGTTAAACCATTTCGCAAAGCCTTTTAAGATGGACCTCAATCTTTAACCAATCATCGTTTTAACTTTGACAAGTTCAGGGTCTATGAGATTGACTTGTCAAACGCTCGACGGGTCATATCAGGTTTACCTGGATGGAGTGGCTTACTTAAAGAGGCAGAATAACCCGGGGTTTTAGGTGAATACACCTGGCTTCCAAGCCTGGCTTGATAGCCTATTGCAAGGGTGCAAACTCTTTGTTCTTTGAGAAGTAAATAGCCCCTAAGAAACATTTGAGTTGTGCTCGGTGGGTGCCTATGTTTGAGTTGTGCTCGTGCAACACTCTCTTTGGCCCCACATAATTTCCTTTTGGCCTTAAGCCTATCAAGAGGTGTAGCTATGGTGCAAATACAACCAAGCCCCCTAGTGATTTCCCTTTGGCCTTAAGTCGATCAAGAGGCGTAGCTAAGGTTCGGATATGACCAAGCCTCCTAGTGATTTCTTTTTATATGTGTGGCTTTATAAGCCGGATCAGCAGAACTCTGCTTTATGAACAGAAGCCCCCATGTAAACACACATGATGTAAAAACAACAGAGACCCCACTTTAGCTGAGGCTCCGGTTTTTTATACTAATCATAATATATACATTGTCATAATTATGTACATAAAAAGAGCCTATGCCTCAAGTATAGTAAGGCCGAAGATGAGCTATATTCCATGGCCGCTGGGTCTCCTCCTCCGATTTACGTGAGTCTTTTTTGCTCTCGAACATCGATAAGGTAGTATGATCCATTGTGTAAATTTTTGTTGACCACAAAAGGCCCTTCCCAAGGTGTGGGTAACTTGTGCATATCAGTCTGATCCTGGATGAGCCGGAGCACCAGATCGCCTTCTTAGAAAGTTCTGGTTTTAACCCGGCGGCTGTGATAACGTCGCAGATATTGTTGATAAATCGTCGAGCATGCCGCCGCAAGATCACGCTCCTCGTCTAACAGGTCCAGTGAGTCCTGACGTGCTTTCTCATTATCATCTTCAACATAAGCCGCCACACGAGGCGAGTCATGACGGATGTCACTAGGGAGAACCGCCTCTGCTCCGTAAACCATGAAGAAAGGTGTGTAACACGTAGATCTACTCGGTGTGGTGTTAATACTCCATAACACGGAAGGCAACTCCTCAACCCAACAACCCAGCGTCCGCTTTAAAGGAACCATAAGCCGGGGTTTGATACCTCTCAAAATCTCTTGGTTGGCCCTCTCTGCTTGACCATTAGATTGGGGTGAGCCACTGATGACACGTCAAGCCGGATGTGCTAACGTTGACAAAATTCTTCCATAGCACCCTTGGACAGATTAGTGCCATTGTCAGTTATAATGTCGTGTGGAAAGCCAAACCGGAAGATCACCTTTTTGATGAACTGAACCACCATGGATGCATCACACTTACTGGCCTGCTCTGCCTCTACCCACTTGGTGAACTTATCAACCGCCACCAGTAAGTGAGTCTTCTTGTCCTTGGATCTCTTAAAGGGCCCAACCATATCCAACCCCCAAGTTGCAAACGGCCAAGTGATGGGGATCATCCTTAATTCTTGAGCGGGAACGTGGGTTCGGCGTGAAAATTTCTGACAAGCATCACACTTCCTTACCAAGTCCTCAGCATCAGAATGAGCCGTCAACCAGTAGAAGCCATGACGAAAAGCTTTAGCAACCAAGGACTTTGAACCGGCATGGTGACCACAATCTCCTTCGTGGATCTCACGCAGAATCTCACAGCCTTCTTGAGGAGACACACAACGCTGAAACACCCCTGTTACACTGCAATGATGCAACTTCCCATCAACAATGGTCATTGACTTGGACCGTCGGACTATCTGTCGGGCAAGAATTTCATCGTCCGGTAACTCGCCCCGGTTCATGTAGGCCAGGTATGGGACTGTCCAATCCGGTATAACATGAAGAGCCGCCACCAATTGAGCCTCCGGGTCAAGAATAGCCAACTCCTCCTCTGTGGGTATCTTGATCGACGGATTATGAAGTACGTCTAGGAAGACATTGGGTGGCACCGGTTTATGCTGAGAGCCTAGGCGACTTAAAGCGTCTGCCGCTTCATTCTTTCACCGGTCTATATGGTCAACCTGATAACCCTTGAAATGACCAGCCACTATGTCCACCTCTCGTCGATATGCTGCCATGAGTGGATCCTTGGAATCCCAAGTGCTAGACACCTGCTGAGCCACTAGATCCGAGTCACTGAAGCACTTAACCCGGCTTAAATTCATCTCCTTAGCCATCCGAAGACCATGGAGCAAGGCCTCATATTCAGCTACATTGTTAGTACAAGGGAACATTAAGCGGAGAACATAACAAAACTTATCACCTCGTGGGGAAGTTAATATGACTCCAACCCCCGAGCCCTCCAATTGTCTGGACCCATCAAAATAAATAGTCCAATACGTGTTATCTGGATTTTCCTCCGATGCATGCAACTCTATCCAATCATTGATGAAGTCCACAAGTGCTTGGGATTTGATTGTTGTGCGAGGCGTATATTTTATCCCGTGAGGTCCAAGCTCAATAGCCCGTTTGTCAATCCGGCCGGTTGCTTCTCTGTTTTGGATGATATCTCCCAAAGGGGCTGAACTAACCACTATGATAGGATGACCTTGAAAGTAATGTTTGAGCTTCTGGCTAGCCATAAAAACCCCATACACCAGCTTCTGCCAATGTGGGTACCTCTGTTTTGATTCAATAAGCACCTCACTGATGTAATAAACCGGCCGTTGAACCAGATACTCCTTTCCTGCCTCCTAGCGCTCCACAACAATAGCCACACTAACCGCCCGAGTATTAGTAGCCACATATAGCAATAAGGGCTCTTTATCAATCGGAGCCGCAAGGACAGGTGGCTTGGCTAACTGACTCTTCAAGTCCTCAAATACTTTATCAGCAGCGTCACTCGAGAAAAAATCACCGTTTTCTTGAGCAACTGATACAAAGGGATAGCCTTCTCCCCAAGGCAACTGATAAACCGGCTTAAAGCTGCAATCCGGCCTGCCAAACGCTGAACATAATTGATACATGCTGGTTTAGCCAGAGACGTGATAGCTGTGATCTTCTCCGGATTAGCTTCAATGCCCCTGTTAGACACCAGAAAACCCAAGAGCTTGCATGTCGATACACCAAAGACACATTTGGCCGGATTAAGCATCACCTTATAAACCCGAAGGTTATCAAAAGTCTCCTTCAAGTCATCTATCAATGTTTCCTCCTTCCTGGACTTTACCACAATATCATCCACATAAGCATGAACATTGCGCCCAATCTGTTTATGAAGACAATTCTGAACACAGCACTCATAAGTCGCCTGAGCACTCTTGAGTCCAAAAGGCATAGATACATAGCAGAAGGCTCCAAAGTGAGTTATAAAAGCTGTCTTCTCCTGGTCCTTAACTGCCATTTTGATCTGATGATAACCAGAATAAGCATCCAGAAAACACAAACGGTCACAACCCGCCGTAGCATCAATAATCTGATCAATACGAGGGAGAGCAAAGGGATCAGCTGGACAGGCCTTGTTCAAGTCTGTGTAGTCCACACACATACGCCAAGTGCCATTTTTCTTAAGTACTAGCACCGGATTAGCTAGCCACTCAGGGTGAAAGACCTCCACAATAAACCCTGTTGCCAAAAGCCGAGCTACCTCCTCACCAATAGCCTTACGCCTCTCTTCGTATAACTCTCACGAACCACACTTGAAGCTTTAGCATGATCCTTTATTCTAACAGGGAAAGGTGGTTTCTCAATATAAGCAGTAGGAACAATAGGATCAAGATTGTAAGTAATGGTTTCTTCTTCAACTTTAATAGGTTCTACTACTTTATCTTCAATGGGAGGATGATATTTGAACCACTTCTCTTTATGGAGATTAACATAAGTAGCAAAAGATTCACAAAAAGAAGCTACTATCTTAGAGTCAAGTCTATATTTGGTGTTAAAATCATGAAAAGCATCGATATCCATAAAAGATTTAACACAATCAAACTTAAGGTTTATACCTGACTCCTTACCTTCGTCGAGTTCCCAATCTTCAGAGTTGCATTTAATTCTTTACAATAAATCCCATTTGAATTCAATATCCTTCTTCATATAGGAACCAGTACAAGAAGTATCGAGCATGGATCGATCATTATGAGAAAGCCGAGCATAAAAAATTTGAATAATAATTTCTCTTGAGAGCTCATGAGTGGGGCATTAATATAACATTGACTTAATCCTCCCCCAAGATTGAGCGATACTTTCTCCTTCACGAGGACAAATATTATATATATAATACCGATCATGATGAACTAAATGCATAGGATAAAACTTCTGATGAAATTTCAATTTCAAACGGTTGTAGTTCCATGATCCAATATCATCCAATAGCCTATACCATGTCAATGCCTTTCCCCTTCAAAGTTAAAGGGAAGACCTTCTTCTTGACAATATCCTCGGGCATACCTGCAAGTTAAATAATCCACAAACTTCATCCACATAGATTAGGTGCATATTAGGATGTAATGTTCCGTCTCCTACATAAGGATTAGCTAGCAATTTCTTTATCATACCTGAAGGAATTTCATAATAAATATTTCCAGTAGGTGCAGTGGGTTGAGGAGCAACTAATTGTGGTTCCGGTCGATGTGAAGATACCCCAAACAAACCCCTCAAAGGAGTACTTTCCATAGTAACAAGTGACAGTAAATTTTAGAACACTATAAATGTTTCCTTACCAAAGGCGCTTCAATCCCCGGCAACGGCGCCAGAAAAGAGTATTGATGACCCACAAGTATAGGGGATGTACTGTAGTCCTTTCGATAAGTAAGAGTGTCGAACCCAACGAGGAGCGGAAGGAAATGACAAGCAGTTTTCAGCAAGGTATTCTCTGCAAGCACTAAAATTATAGGTAACAGATACTTTTGTGATAAGATAAATCATAATGGGTAACAAGTAAATAAAGTGTGCAGTAAGGTGGCCCAATCCTTTTTGTAGCAAAGGACAAGCCTGGACAAACTCTTATATAAAGCAAAGCGCTCCCGAGGACACATGGGAATTGTTGTCAAGTTAGTTTTCATCATGCTCATATGGTTTGCGTTCGTTACTTTGATAATTTGATATGTGGGTGGACCGGTGCTTGGGTGCTGCCCTTCCTTGGACAAGCCCCCCACTTGTGATTAACCCCTCTCACAAGCATCCGCAACTACGTAAGAAGTATTAAGGTAAACCTAACCATAGCATGAAACATATGGATCCAAATCAGCCCCTTACGAAGCAATGCATAAACTAGGGTTTAAGCTTCTATCACTCTAGGAACCCATCATCTACTTATTACTTCCCAATGCCTTCCCCTAGGCACAAATAATGGTGAAGTGTCATGTAGTCGACATTCACATAACACCACTAGAGGAGAGACAACATACATCTCATCAAAATATTGAACGAATACCAAATTCACATGATTACTTATAACAAGACTTCTCCCATGTCCTCGGGAACAAACGTAACTACTCACAAAGAATATGTATGATCAATATCAGAGGAATATTAATTATCATTAAGGATATGAAAATATAATCTTCCACCAGATAAACCAACTAGCATCAACTACAAGGAGTAATCAACACTACTAGCAACCCACAGGTACCAATCTGAGGTTTTGGGACTAAGATCAAATACAAGGGATGAACTAGGGTTTGAGAGGAGATGGTGCTGGTGAAGATGTTGATGGAGATTGACCCCCTCTTAATGAGAGGATCGATGGTGATGACGATGGCGATGATTTCCCCCTCCCGGAGGGATGTTTCCCCGGCAGAACAGCTCTGCCAGAGCCCTAGATTGGTTCTGCCCAGGTTCCGCCTCGAGATGGCGACGCTTCGTCCCGAAAACTTCTTTCTGATTTTTTCCAGGTTAAAACACACCATATAGCCAAAGATGGGCACCGGAGGCCTGCTAGGGGGCCCACAAGGTTGGGGGCGCGCCTAGGGGGTAGGGCGCGCCCTCCACCCTTGTGGCTGGCTGGTGGCCCCCCTCTGTTACTTTCTTCACCCAATATTTTTTATATATTCCAAAAACATGCTCCATGAAGTTTCAGGACTTTTGGAGTTGTGCAGAATAGGTCTCTAATATTTTCTCCTTTTCCAGTCCAGAATTCCAACTGCCAGCATTCTCCCTCTTCATGTAAACCTTATAAAATAAGAGAGAATAGGCATAAATATTGTGATATAATGTGTAATAACAGCCCATAATGCAATAAATATCAATATAAAATCATGATGCAAAATGGATGTATCATCATGCAAGTTCTTTTCCATAAGCATGTATGACTATATTCGGAATGCATGCCTACATTATATTGATGAATTGGAGCTAGTTTTGTGTCACCCTATGTTATAACTGTTTCATGATGAATGTCATCCGACATAATTATCCATCATTGATCCATTGCCTACGAGCTCGTTTCATATTGATCTTTGCTAAGTTACTTTTTCGTTGCCACTGTTCCGATTGCTCATAGCTGCTACTGTTACTTTTTCCACCGTTACCGTTACTTCCATACTACTTTGCTACTAAATACTTTGCTGCAGATACTAAGTCCTTCAGGTGTGGTTGAATTGACAACTCAGCTGCTAATACTTGAGAATATTCTTTGGCTCCCCTTGTGTCGAATCAATAAATTTGGGTTGAATACTCTGCCCTCAAAAACTGTTGCGATCCCCTATACTTGTGGGTTATCAAGACCTTTTTCTGGCGCCATTGCCGGGGAGCATAGCTCTATTTTCCGAGTCACTTGGGATTTATATTTGTTGAACACTGTGAGGAAGTTGAAAGACAACAAAACCAAGATCTATCCCTCAACTACGAGGGGGGTAAGGAACTGCCATCTAGCTCTGCACTTGATTCTCCTTCTGTTTTAAGTAAACTTGTGACACCTACACCTGCTATTGATTCCAATATGTCGCATGTTATTGATGATGCCACTTCTATTATGCATGATGCTTATGATGAAACTACTTCTCTGCTTGATAATACGGTGCCACTTGGTGAATTCCTTGAAGAAGAACTTGCTAGGGTTAGAGAGAATGAAATTACTGAAATTGATGATTATGATTCTCCCCCTAGATATGAATTGCTTGTTGTACCTGAGGGCTATGTTATGGATGAAGAAACTGCTAGAGACTTCTTTGCTTGCAATGATAGAGAGGATCTTAAGAAACTGTTAGCTAAGCTGAACGAAGAATCCTTGAATGCTAGAATGAAATATGATCCCGCTTTTGCTACTTCACCTATCTTTGTTACTGATAAGGATTATGAATTCTCTGTCGATCCTGAGTTAATTACTTTGGTTGAATCTGATCCTTTCTATGGTTATGAATCTGAAACTGTTGTTGCGCATCTTACTTAATTGAATGATATAGCCACCCTATTTTCTCATGAGGAAAAAATTCACTACTATATATTCTCAAATTGTTTCCTTTCTCATTAAAGGGTGATGCTAAGTTATGGTTTAATTCTCTTACTCCTGGTTGTGTGCGTAGTCCCCAGGATATGATTTACTACTTCTCTGCAAAATATTTCCTCGCTCATAAGAAACAAGATGCCCTAAGAGAAATGTTTAACTTTGTGCAAATTGAAGAAGAGAGTCTCCCACAAGCTTGGGGGAGGCTTCTCGAATTACTTATTGCTTTGCCTAATCATCCTCTTAAGAAAAATGAAATAATTGACATCTTTTATAATGGACTAACCGATGCTTCCAGAGACTACCTGGATAGTTGTGCTGGTTGTGTTTTCAGGGAAAGAACTCTTGAGCACTCTGAATTGCTATTGAATAATATATTGAGTAATGATAATGATTGGAAACTTCCTGAAACAACTCCTAAGCCAACTCCGAAGAAAAGGGGTATTCTATTTCTCAGTCCTGAAGATATGCAAGAGGCAATGAAATCTATGAAAGAAAAAGGTATTAAAGTTGAAGATGTTAAAAATTTACCGCCTATTGAAGAAATACATGGTCTTGATAACCCGACACAGGTAGTAGAGGTAAACTCTCTCCGTAGATTTGATGAAGGTGATATTCCTCATAATAAGTCTACTAGTCAATGCTTGGATGAGTTTGATAATTTTGTTGTTAAACAAGAAAACTTCAATGCTTATGTTAGTACACAATTGAAACGTAATGCTTACATGATTGACCACTTGGGTGATTATATGAGTAGAACTGTTAATGATCTTAAGCTTATTAGTAAACATGCTTCCATGGTTACAACTCAAGTAGAACAAGTACTTAAGGCACACGATGATTTGCTTAGTGAGTTGAATAGTAAGAATAATGATAATGTTGTTAGGGTTATGACTAGAGGTGGTAAGATGACCCAGGAACCTTTGTATCCTGAAGGCCATCCTAAGAGAATTGAGCAAGATTCTCAGAGAATTAATACTGATGCACCTAGTCCTAGTAATAAAAAGAAAAAGAAAGCTAATAGGACTTTGCATGGTTCTAGTGAACCTGTTATAGACACACCTAAGAATCCTAATGATATTTCTATTTCTGATGCTGAGACAGAATCTGGTAATGAACATGAACCTAGTGCTAATTTTAATGATGATGTTCATGTTGATGCTCAACCTAGTAACGATAATGATGTAGAGATTGAACCTGCTATTGATCTTGATAACCCACTGTCGGGGTCAAAACCGGCGGATCTCGGGTAGGGGTCCCGAACTGTGCGTCTAGGCCGGATGGTAACAGGAGGCAGGGGACACGATGTTTTACCCAGGTTTGGGCCCTCTTGATGGAGGTAAAACCCTACGTCCTGCTTGATTAATATTGATGATATGGGTAGTACAAGAGTAGATCTACCACGAGATCAGAGAGGCTAAACCCTAGAAGCTAGCCTATGGTATGATTGTATGTTGTGATTGTTGTCCTACGGACTAAAACCCTTCGGTTTATATAGACACCGGAGAGGGTTAGGGTTACACAAGGTCGGTTACAAAGGAGGAAATATCAATATCCGTATTGCCTAGCTTGCCTTCCACGCCAAGTAGAGTCCCATCCGGACACGAGACAAAGTCTTCAATCTTGTATCTTCATAGTCTAACAGTCCGGCCAATGGAGATAGTCCGGCTATCCGGAGACCACCTAATCCAGGACTCCCTCGGTAGCCCCTGAACCAGGCTTCAATGACGATGAGTCCGGCGTGCAGTATTGTCTTCGACATTGCAAGGCGGGTTCCTTCTCCGAATACATCACAGAAGAACTTGAAAACGAGGATAGTGTCCGACCCTTCAAAATAAGTTCCGCGTACCATCGTAGAGAGAATAATATTTTCGCAAATTCAATTTGCTGACTTGTTTTGGTAGCATGACGTTATGTCATGGCCCGGTGATTATTCGAACCATTCCCTTTAACCAGCCCCGCACATAACGTGAGGCAGTTTTTCGACACGTCTTGTCAAAGCAGAGATCATGTCCCCTTATTATGGGATTCTCATCAATACGAGCGTGGGTAACCCAACCGCGCCATCAACTGCGGCACTTGGGGGATAAGCGAGTTTTACCAGGCAAGTGGGGACGCTTAGCTCCGTCCGCCCATATAAAGGGATAAGGATTCACCTTTCTATCCACGCCTTCTTCCTCCTTTGCTCATCCGTTTTTGCACACTCGAGCTCTAGCGCCCAAGTCCACACTTCCCACCTCAAACTTCTCCCACCATGTCTGGAGCGGGAGGCAGGTGGATGGTCTCCTCCGTCACGGAGGGAGACATCAAAAAGCTGCACGGAGCCGGATACTTAGCCGCGAACATCGCGCATCGGCTGCCTGCTGTGGGGCAGATCGTCCCTACCCCGGAACCTCACGAGAGGGTAGTTTTCCTTCACCACTTCCTCCGTGGACTAGGGTTTCCCCTCCATCCATTCGTTCGTGGTCTCATGTTCTACTACGGGCTGGACTTTCATGATCTGGCCCCGAACTTCATCCTCAACATTTCGGCGTTCATCATCGTGTGTGAGGCTTTCCTCCGCATCCGGCCCCACTTTGGCATGTGGTTAAAGACCTTGAATATCAAGCCGAAGGTAGTACAAGGCCAACAAGCAGAATGCGGCAGAGCTATGGTGGGCAAGATGCCCAACGTCATATGGCTCGAAGGCTCCTTTGTGGAGACAATAAAGGGATGGCAATCGGCGTGGTTTTACATCACCGAGCCACGCGACGCCAAATGGGCGGCAGCCCCTGAGTTTTGATCCGGGTTCCCAACACGGCTCACTTCCTGGAAAGAGAAGGGCTTGTCGTGGGGTTCATCGGTGGAGCTGGATGGACTCCAGAAATGTATCCGGAGTATGGCGAGCAAGAAGCTCAAACTTGTCAACATAGTCCAAGTTATGCTCATTCACCGGGTCCTCCCGTGTCAACAACGGGATTTTACCTTATGGGAGTTCAACCCGGCCCAGCACCAGACTTTGAGCGAGCTCTTCGATACGACGCACCAGGACGTCTGGAAGGTGCTGTTCAAGGGCGCCGAGGTCCCCCTTCTCTCGCCGAGGACCGCAGACTAAGCGCAAAGCGTCTAGCGCGTTCGGTGAGTTCAATACGTCCCGTAGGACATTTATTTTCCCTAGCTTAATTATGCGCGGGGTCTAATCTCCATGCCTTTGATAGGACTGGGTGGAGATGTCGGGGCAGATTAACTGTCCGGCCCCTTTGCCCGAAGACACTACGAGCGCTCTCCTGATGGAGATGCTGGCTCCGGCTCCTTACAAGGTGCCGGAGAATACCAAGAAGGCCAAGGGAACCCGAAATAGTTCCCAACGCCAGGTGTTATCGGACACATCGTCCGATAACTCTGCGGCACACTCTTCCCCCGAAGACGAGGAGGAAGAAGAAGATGCTCCCCCTCTAGGCGGGGGAGACAAGAAAAGGAAGGCCGCCTCGACTGGGGAGGCCGAAGGGTCCAAGAAGGGGAGGACTCTCCTTCCGGACAGTTCCACCGCCGCCGACGAGGGCGAGGACGAGTGGTTGCCCCGGGCCAAGCCCCCGGGGAGATTTTAAGTATTCGGATACCAGAGTAACTCATAGCATTCCTTTGTCGCACTGCTTTCCCTAATGCCGAACATGATTATGCAGGCCTCCGCGAACCAGCATCGATGTATCATTGGACGGCTCCCTGGGCTCGTCGGACATGGATAGCGATCCAGTCCCGACTGCCACCTCCCCTCATCCTGCTGACGACGCCGAGGTGTTGTCTCAAGAAGCACCGGGTCGACGGGAGACAGTCTTGGAGGTGCCTCAAGGCGACCTTCCGGACTCCAGGAGCTGCGGGGACGGGGCCCCCGAGAGCTCCGAGTTCGGCCCTCAGCGGAACACCGCGCCGGACCCTCCAGCAGTTCCAGGCTCGGGCAGGCGGCCTCCTTCTAAGAGGGGCAAGACTCCTGTGCCGGTGACCTCTGTCCATCCAGAGGCACCGGACAATCTGCTGGAAGCGCTTCGCAGCGCTTCCATCGACGAGGAGCACCACACTATCATGAGTGCGGTGATCCAGAAGGTTCAGTCTGCCAAGAGCGGATTGACTGAAGCCTGTGCCAGCCTTCTAACAGGCTTTGAGGTAAGTGTTTTAAAATGTAGTAGAAATATTACCGCATAGACAGTAGCCCCTGATGCTTTGTTCGGTGTTCACAAAGAAAAGCCAAACAGAGGATCAAATAATATCGTAGGAGTCTAATATAAGTATGTCAATATGCGTATGCAGGCTTCGCTGCTGGCATCCGCTGCACTGACTGCGGAGGTTGCCGTACTGAAGCAGGACCTCGAGGGGTCCAGGAAAGAGCTCGGCCTTGCCAAGAGGCAGCTCAAGGAGAACAGGGGTAAGTAATACCCCGTCTATAGATATGTATATATATATATAAAGGACGCGATTGCAAAATGACATGATCATTGTATGTTTGCCAGGGGCCACGACCGAGGTGGCGACCCTGAAGCAAGCGCTAACCAAGGCCGAAGATAAAGCAGCCAAGGAGCGCACCGAGCAAGAGAAGCACGAGGCTCGGGTGGGTGAGGTGCAGCAAGAGCTCCAGGCTCTCGTGACGAAGCACGAGGCGTTGGAGCTTGACTCGAAGACGCGAGAGTCTGAGCGTGCCGCGGCCCTTGAGAGTGCAAAGAGTGCCAAGGCCGAGGCCCAGAAGGCCCTCCAGGAGATCGATGCAATGAAGAAGATAGTGGCGGGTAAGGCATTCTATATGCAGAGCAAGCATGTAAAAGTAAATTACCGATTACTTACCCGAATTCGGAGCTCTCCAGGAGCATTCACAGATTTGCCTCGCAGCGTGTCGGATGTCGCGCAGTTTTACCAGGCCGAGGAGGGAAGCTCAACGGAGAAGCTATTCTGGTCTCAGTATACTGGGACCGAACACCCAATGCCTCTGAGCAACCAGCTAAAGTAGATGGTCGAGCTGCACAAGGCGGCCGAACAGGCCATGAAGGGCCTTATAGTCCGGCTGTGGCCTGGCGACGTCCTTCCGGACAGTTACTTCGGCCTGGTGAGGCGGCTTGTGGATGCCTGCCCATGGCTGGAGGTCATTAAGCGGTCCGCCTGCATCGAAGGTGCACGCCGGGCTTTCGCCCGTGTGAAGGTGCAGTGGGCCAAGCTAGACACTGTGAAGCTGATCAAGGAAGGGCCCCGCAGGGCAAGGAGCATCACACCCCCGAAATTTATTATGAGGGTGTCCTGAAGGGTTCCCGTCTTGTAGCGGACGAATGTTCAAAGGATGTAATATTTGAGTGAACTTGCTCGTGTGATCCTGTATGATGAAAACTTGTTTCATATGCGCTATGCAACGCTTGTGTGAATTTAAAATATTACCTTCTGTTTGGCCGTTTATCCAATCTGAGAGATGGCTAGTCCTCGGCTTCTGCCCCCATGCCACGAGTGCTGGGGTGTTCGGGATAAACCTGAGCACTCTTGTTCCCATATTTGGGTCCTTCGAGGGAGGTGCTCAGCACAACGAACAAGGCAACCGGACTAATAATGCTTTATCACTCTCACTTAGCCATAGAATTCTATAATTTTAAATTTCGGCGAAGCCCCTGGCATTCGGAAGGCCGAATTCGGGGCGCGATACACGCCTGTAAGCTAGACAGGGCCGGCCCCTTGCCCTAAGCGGCATAAGTCTTTAGGGACTCGAAAAACCTCGTAGAACAGCGACCGGTCTCTCGCCTTATCATGACAGTCAGTTTTAGCTTTCTCTACTGAGGTGCTAAGCCCGGCAGAACCGGGGCACAATCGCAGTAGTTCTCCCAGTGCTACCTTAGCTGGTAGAGCGGAACGTAAGGTACCAAAACTAGGAGCTGGGCAAACCCAACATTTGACCAAAGACATGATTCGGAGCTGATGCATATAATGCTATAAGTTCGGGGTACCGCACTTGTGAAAGTGTTCGGACTTTTCACACCGTATTGTGGGGTACGTAAGCCCCTAGTGTATTGGCCGTACCATAGTGTACGGTTGCAAGGCGTCATTAATGAACACATAGATATATATATATATATATATATATAATAAGAATGAAATAATAGTCATAATGTCATGCATTGTTTATTAAAAAATTGCGTTAAAGCAGAGTGATACAGATAGTGCGATAAGCAAAGAGTAGGACTATGTCCCTTCCAAGGGCAAGCTGAGGAATGATATTAAATTGAATATTTCACTCGTTACTGTAATCAACCTGGGAATTCCGTGGTATAACGTAGTTGTCTGCCTCCTTGGTTGCTGCATCATGTGTTTGGCAATAGTGTTGCCGGACAGTGTTTCCAGAGATTAAGGTCCTGAAAAAAAAACGAAAAATAACCGAACGGGAAGTCCCTACTGCGGTTTAGGCCACGTCTTAGGGCGTGCCGCAGTTGTGCCCCCCTCCCCACCTGTGCCCATGGTATTTTTAATGCGTAATTATGTACGCGCGGCACGAGTTTTGCCGCTGGGCTGGGATTGGGGTGGCCGCCGTATTGCTACGCGAGCTCAGATCGCGCCAGGCGGTCTATTTGCCGATTGCCTCGAGCGCGCTTGAAGGTGTCCGGGCTGTGAAGCGCCGAACTGGTTGATTGCCTTGAGAGGCTGCTTTGCATTTCTGCTGCGAGGGCTGCGGTGTGCTCCTCTGTTCGGGGAGAGCACTCTGTGTTTCCATTGACTGTAATAACTCCGCGAGGTCCTGGCATCTTGAGCTTGAGGTATGCATAATGCGGTACCGCATTGAATCTAGCAAATGCGGTTCGCCCGAGTAGCGCGTGATAACCACTGCGGAACAGGACTATATCGAAGATTAACTCTTCTCTACGGAAGTTATCCGGGGATCCAAAGACCACTTCCAGTGTAATTGAACCTGTGCAATAGGCCTCTACACCTGGAATGACGCCCTTAAAGGTCGTTTTTGTGGGTTTGATCCTTGAGGGGTCTATACCCATTTTGCACACTGTGTCCTGATAAAGCAGGTTCAGGCTGCTGCCGCCGTCCATAAGGACTCGAGTGAGGTGAAATCCGTCGATGATTGGGTCTAGGACCAGTGCGGCGAATCCGCCATGACGGATACTAGTGGGGTGGTCCCTGCGATCGAAGGTGATCGGCCAGGAGGACCAAGGGTTGAACTTTGGGGTGACTGGCTCCAATGCATATACGTCCCTGAGCGCACGCTTCCGCTCCCTCTTAGGGATGTGGGTTGCGTATATCATGTTCACCATCCGCACTTGCTTCTTGGAGGGGTCATCCTTCGCTATCCCGTCGCCATTGCCTTCTTTGGGTGTATCCACCATGTATATGTCATATGACGAGGTGGCTTTCCAGTGCCCTATAGGTGCTGGTTCATGTTTGTCTCCTACATCGTCGTCCATATCGTCGATGTCTTCGGAGTCGAAGTTGAGCATGTCGGTTAAATCATCGACAGTGGCTATGAAGTGGGTGGTGGGTGGGCGTCGAATTTCTTTGTTGTCCGCATCCCAATCCTGTTGGCCATAATCCGGCCAGGGCTCTCCTGACAAAGAGAGAGACCTTAGTGAATTCAGAATGTCGCTGAAGGGCAAGTGCTGAAAGATATTCGTGGCGGTGAATTCCATGATTGGCGCCCAATCGGATTCGATTGGCAGGGGCGCGGATGGTTCGGAGTCCGGAAAAGAGTCCGGCACCTTGGAGTCACGGGCCGCGCAAAGGGTTATGCTGGTGTTCGGCTCGATCGCCGTTGAGACTACAGCCCCTGAGGCAGTGTCTAACCACTCGTCCTCGACTGGCGCAGTTGGCTCTGAGCTAAGGGTCGGAGCTGATGCGGGCGCAGCCTCTGGGGTACTGTTCGGTGGCAGAGCTAGGTCATACCCATCGCGACAGTGTGGCACGCCCGGCTGTGGCTCGAATCCGTCGAAGATCAAGTCTCCGCGGATGTCGGCCGTGTAGTTCAAACTTCCAAATCTGACCTGATGGCCAGGGGCGTAGCTTTCAATCTGCTCCAGATGGCCAAGTGAATTAGCCCACAGTGCAAAGCCGCCGAATACGAAGATCTGTCCGGGGAGAAAAGTCTCACCCTGGACCGCATCGCTATCGATGATAGTAGGAGCCATCAAGCCTAACGGCGACGACACAGAGGAACTCTCAATGAAAGCACCAATGTCGGTGTCAAAACCGGCGGATCTCGAGTAGGGGGTCCCGAACTGTGCGTCTAGGCCGGATGGTAACAGGAGGCAGGGGACATGATGCTTTACCCAGGTTCGGGCCCTCTTATGGAGGTAAAACCCTATGTCCTGCTTGATTAATATTGATGATATGGGTAGTACAAGAGTAGATCTACCACGAGATCAGAGAGGCTAAACCCTAGAAGCTAGCCTATGGTATGATTGTATGTTGTGATTGTTGTCCTACGGACTAAAACCCTTCGGTTTATATAGACACCGGAGAGGGTTAGGGTTACACAAGGTCGGTTACAAAGGAGGAAATATCCATATCCGTATTGCCTAGCTTGCCTTCCACGCGAAGTAGAGTCCCATCCGGACACGAGACGAAGTCTTCAATCTTGTATCTTCATAGTCTAATAGTCCGGCCAATGGAGATAGTCCGGTTATCCGGAGACCCCCTAATCCAGGACTCCCTCACCCATAATCAAAGAATCGATGTTACGATAAGAGACTTTCTTGCTAGGAAACATGGTAAAGAAAGAGAACAATGGGTTTAGAAACCCATGCCCTTTCCTCCTAAGCCATCCAAGAAAAAGGATGATGAGGATTTTGAGTGCTTTGCTGAAATGATTAGACCTATCTTTTTGTGTATGCGTTTGACTGATATGCTTAAAATGCCTCCTTATGCTAAGTATATGAAATATATTGTTCCAAATAAAAGAAAGATATCTGAAGCTGAGATTTCCACCATGCTTGCTAATTATAATTTTAAGGGTGGAATTCCAAAGAAACTTGGAGATCCAGGAATACCAACTATACCATGCTCCATTAAAAGAAACTATGTTAAAACTACTTTATGTGATCTTGGAGCCGGTGTTAGTGTTATGCCTTTCTCTTTGTATCATAGACTTGATTTGAATAAGTTGACACTTACTGAAATTTCTTTGCAAATGGCTGATAAATCAACTGCTGTATCCATCGGTATTTGTGAGGATGTGCATGTTGTGCTTGCAAACGTTACTATCTTAATGGACTTTGTTATTCTTGATATTCCTAAGGACGATAGTATGTCGATCATCCTTGGTAGACCCTTTTTGAATACTGCAGGGGTTGTTATTGATTGCAACAAAGGCAATGTCACTTTTCATGTTAATGGTAATGAGCATACGATACACTTTCCGAAGAAACAACCTCAAGTTCATAGTATCAATCTATCGGAAAAAAAATTCAACTATTACTATTGGAGGTTTTGAACTCCCTCTTCCTAGTGCCAAAAAGAAATATGATATTCTTATTGTCGGGGACATGCATATCCCTATTGAGGTAACCACATGTTATTCGAAAGTTCTCTAGTTTCATGACATTTGGAAGAAGTTTGTTAATAAGACTTGATCAACCTTGTTAATGGATTCCTTTTGATGAGCATGAGATGGATGAATTTAGAAAGCACGACTCTCTCTACCCATTTTTTACTTTCTGTTATTTAGATTAAATAAAGCAAAATTAGTATTTTCTGTATGTTTTCTGATTTATCCGTGAAATAAAAAAATGTCACGAAAATAAAAGTTCTCCAAATACCTTGAAAATTTAGTATGATTTTTATAGATTATTTTAGAATTTCTAGCATTGAACACACACCAGGGGGCCTGACCAGCTGGCCACAAGGGTGGAGGGCGCGCCCTACCCCCTGGGCGTGCCCCCTGTCCTTGTGGGCCCCACGTGCCCCCCCTCCACTTATTCCAGCACCCATCCACTCCTTCTTCCTCCAGAAAAATCACTTCATAGCTCAAACTCGTGTTCTTGCTCATCTTGCTGCCATTTTCGATCTCCTTGCTCAAAGCTCCATTCACAAAACTGCTTTGGGGGATTGTTCTTCGGTATGTGACTCCTCCAATGGTCCAATTAGTTTTTGTTCTAGTGCTTTATTCATTGCAAATTTTTTCTGCTACGGTGACCTTATTCTTGAGCTTGCATGTCAAATTTATATGATCCAAAGTAGTTTTGATGCATGATATAGCCTCTAGGCACTTGTACGAGTAGCTGCTATCAATTTTGTTGAGTTTGGTTCACTTTTATTTTGAGTCACTAAAAATTTCAGAAATTTTTCAGAGAAAGAAAAATGTCTAGGAGAATGTATCAAGGTGGTTCTTCAAGGAAGCAAGCACCGAGGTGTGCGATACACGAACTGGACCTTGAACCACCAAGGGAACCTCAAGTGAGATCGTGTGAATGGCCATCGGATGAATTTATGGTTCATGCAGGTTTCAAGGATGAATTCTATGCGTACGTACAAAATGCCGGCCTTCAGGACTTCTTATCAGACAAGTGCCTACAATATTATTATCTCACCGATTCCTTTGTGTGGAGGTTTGAGTTTTCATCTAAGCGTAATACTCATACTGTCCTGTTTGATATTTATGATGAATCTTATACCATGGACCTAGAAGATTTTTGTGATGCATGCAAAATTCCACAATGGGTCCTTCTTAGTGAGCCTCATAAATCTGAATATAATGATTTCCTTGCTAGCATCACCGTTGGAGAAACTAGAAATATCACACAAGCTACCATAGGGAGCATTCACTTTCCTGCCATACACTACTTTGCTCTCTTTATTGGAAGATGCATTAATGGTAAACACGAGCATTTCCACCTTTGTGTTCCAGATCTTAGTGTCCTCAAATGTGCGGTTTTAGGCGATAAGCGATATAACTTGGGGGCCATTATTGCTAGGAGGTTACATCCTAATGCTAAAGATGGAGATTTATTTGGTGGGATTTATGCAACTTGTTTAGCTAATTATTTGGGAGTACCCGTAAGAGGGTATGATATTGAGTTGCCATCTCTTCTCTAGATTATGAGGCTATGGTACGCTACTGTTTCTTAAGAGGAATGAACAGTTCCTCCAGTACAGACTAATCTTTGATAGACGATGTGTCGTCCATGTTACTCTTCATGCTCCTGCTTTCTTTAATTTTCAGGCAAATGGGCGATATTTTATAACTAGAGAGGAGGAAAACGAGTATGGAAGAACAGCGGAGGCTGCTCGCCTCCATGCTGCAGCCCCTCAGGCAGTGGCCGATGCATCTCACTACAACCCCGACTACAACTTTGGATATTCGTTGGGCCAGCCGTGCCCCTAGACCAACTTAGGCCAAAAGCCTAAGCTTGGGGGAGTACCTATTTCTCACCGACATTATATTCATGTTTACACACTCTTTCTAGTTGTCGGTGTTCATACTCTTTCATTGTGTTATCCACGCTAATTAATTTCTTTTTCCCGCTTTCTTCTTGTGTGTTTGTATAACCTTAAGAAAAACCAAAAAATAGTTGTAGTTAGTTTACTTTATATGCATGCTTAGTTTTAATATTAAAAGAAAACCCAAAAAGATTTCTCGTTCTTCTTTTGCTTGTTGGGAGCTTTCCCGTGTATATAGCTTTTCTTGCTCTTGCTTTATTTTCTTCAGTAAAACAAAAACTCCAAAAACATTTCTGTGTGTTTCTTTGAAATTCTTTTCTTTTCTTTGGGGTCGAGAGGAGAAGACCACGATGAAAATGTTGAGTGGCTCTCATATGCATTTTTTATTGATCTAACAAAGAGCCCATATTATTGATCTAACAAAGAGCCCATATTATTGATCAAAAGGCAATAATGACGATATATGGTGAAATGATTCAGATGGGGAAAAGTTGGTATGAACTCAACTTATCTTGTTTTTGTAAATATGATTAGTTCATCATTCCTGATTCAGCCTATTATGAATGAAACATGTTTGCAATGACAATTAGATATTATAGTTACTCATGCCATGCTTAATTAGCTAGGAGTTTATAATGGTTTACCTTGCATGCCAATATGCTATTAAAATGGTTGTGATGTAGTATGATAGGATGGTATCCTCCTTTGAATGATTCGAGTGGCTTGACTTGGCACATGTTCACACATGTAGTTGAAACAAAATCAATATAGCCTCTACGATATTTATGTTCATGGTGATTTATGTCCTACTCATGCTTGCACTCAATGTTAGTTAATCCCAATCCATGTTTATGAATGTTGTCGCTCTCTAGTTGGTCGCTTCCTAGTCTTTTTCTAGCCTTCACTTGTACTAAGCGGGAATACTGCTTGTGCATCCACTTCCATAAACCCCAAAGTTGTTCCATATGAGTCCATGATACCTACCTATATATGGTATTTACATGCCATTCCAAGTAAATTTGCATTTGCCAAACTCTAAACCTTCAAATGATAATCTATTTTGTATGCTCAAATCGCTCATGTACCAACTAGGGCTATCAATATCTTCCATGCTAGGTGGATTATTCTCATGATGAGTGGACTCCGCTCATCATTCATGAGAAAATGGGTGGTAACCGGGATGCCCAGTCCCATGCTCAAATAAAATCAAAATAATTGCAAACAAAACACCCCTAGGACTGCCGTTAATTGGACGGTATCCATTGTTTCGGACTAGCCGTGGAGTGTGCTTGTTGGTGCTGGGGGGTATAAACTTTACCATTCTGTTTGGGAACCACCTACAATGTATGTAGCATGGAAGATACTAAGATCTCTTGGTTGTTATGTTGACAATGAAAGCATACCGCTCAAAATATTATTTATCTCTATTTAAAAACTCGAGCTCTAGCACCTTTGCAAATCCCTCCTTCCCTCTACGAAGGGCCTATCTATTTACTTTTATTGTTGAGTCATCATCCTCTTATAAAAAGCACCAGTTAGAGAGCACCACTGTCATTTGTATGCATTGTTATTAATTGATGTTGAATATGAGTGTGACTGGATCTCTTTTACCATGAATTACAATGTCTAGTCAGTCCTTGATCTTCAGGGGTGCTCTGCATTTATGTTTTGTTGTCTCAGAAAGGGCTAGCGAGATACCATCTTGTTATATCATATCATGATTGTTTTGAGAAAGTGTTGTCATCCAAGATTTATTATTATTGCTCGCTAGTTGATTATGCCATTGATATGAGTAAATGTGAGACCTAAATGTTATTGTGAATATGGTTAGTTCATAATCTTTGCTGAAAACTTGAATGTTGGCTTTACATATTTGCAACAACAAGATCAAACAGAGTTTGTAAAAGTTTTTCTTTATCACTTTCTGTTTGTCAACTGAATTGCTTGAGGACAAGCAATGGGTTAAGCTTGGGGCAGTTGATACGTCTCCGTCGTATCTACTTTTCCAAACTCTTTTGCCCTTGTTTTGGACGCTAACTTGCATGATTTGACTAGAACTAACCCGGACTGACGTTGTTTTCAGTAGAATTGTCATGGTGTTGTTTCTGTGCAGAAATAAAAGTTCTCAGAATGACCTAAAAATTCACGGAGATTAGTTTTGGAATTAATAAAAAATACTGGCAAAACAATCAAGTGAAGGGGGTCCACGCCCTAGCCACAAGGGTGGGGGCGCGCCACCCATCCTTATGGCCCCCCTGGACCTCCACCGACCTCAACTCCAACTCCATATATTCACGTTCGGGGAGAAAAAAATTAGAGAGAAAGATTCATCGCATTTTATGATACGAAGCCACCGCCAAGCCCTGTTCTTCCTCGGAAGGGCAGATCTGGAGTCCGTTCGGGGCTCTGGAGAGGGGAATCCATTGCCATCGTCATCATCAACCATCCTCCATCAATAATTTCATGATGCTCACCGCCGTGCATGAGTAATTCCGCTGTAGGCTTGCTGGACCATGATAGGTTGGATGAGATTTACCATGTAATCGAGTTAGTTTTGTTAGGGTTTGATCCCTAGTATCCACTATGTTTTAAGAATGATGTTGCTATGACTTTGATATGCCTAGTGCTTGTCACTAGGGTCCGAGTGCCATGATTTCAGATCTGAACCTATTATGTTTTCGTGAATATATTTGTGTTCTTGATCCGATATTGCAAGTTATAGTCACCTACTACGTGTTATGATCCGGCAACCCCGGAGTGACAATAGTCGGGACACTTCCCGGTGATGACCGTAGTTTGAGGAGTTCATGTATTCACTAAGTGCTAATGTTTTGGTCCTGTACTCTATTAAAAGGAGGCCTTAATATCCCTTAGTTTCCAATAGGACCCCGCTGCCACGGGAGGCTAGGACAAAAGATGTCATGCAAGGTGTTTTCCAGAAGCACGTATTACTATATTCGGAATACATGCCTACATTATATTGATGAATTGGAGCTAGTTCTGTGTCACCCTATGTTACAACCGTTGCATGATGAATGCCACCCGACATAATTATCCATCATTGATCCATTGCCTACGAGCTCATTTCATATTGATCTTTGCTAAGTTACTTTTTCGTTGCCATTGTTCTGATTGCTACAAAGTTGCTACTATTACTTTTGCCACCATTGCCGTTACTTCCATACTACTTTGCTACTAAATACTTTGCTGCATATACTAAGTCTTTCAGGTGTGGTTGAATTGACAAGTCAGCTGCTAATACTTAAGAATATTCTTTGTCTCTCCTTGTGTCGAATCAATAAATTCAGGTTGAATACTCTACCCTCAAAAACCATTGCGATCCCCTATACTTGTGTGTTATCACAAGACACACATGTATCGTTGCTATTAAGGATAACAAGATGGGGCTATTCCTACATGAATAGATCTCATCTACATCATGTCATCGTTCTTATTGCATTACTCCATTTTTCCATGAACTTAATATACTAGATGCATGCTGGATAGCGGTCGATGTGTGGAGTAATAGTAGTAGACGCAGGCAGGAGTCGGTCTACTAATCTTGGACGTGATGCCTATATATTGATCATTGCCTTGGATATCATCATAATTATTCGATCTTCTATCAATTTCCCAACAGTAATTTGTTTACCCACTGTATGCTATTTTCTTGAGAGAAGCCACTAGTGAAATCTATGGCCCCCGGGTCTATTATTTATCATATTTGCTTTGAGATCTATTTTTATTTGCTTTTGTTTTCAGATCTATTATTCCAAAAACCTAAAAATACCTTGTTGCACTTTTTGCTATTTATTTTATTTCGCATTTTATCAAGATCTATTTATCCAATCTATCATAATTTTATCCCGTCAACTTCACAATATCTGGCGCCATTACCCAAAAAAGGGATTGAGAACCCCTTATAAGCATCGGGTTGCAAGTATTTGTTCTTTGTGTGAAGGTACCATTTACATAGTGTTGCTTGGTTCTCCTACTGGATTGATACCTTGGTTTCATAACTGAGGGAAATACCTACCGTAGTTGTGTTGCATCATCCCTTCCTCTTTGGGGAGAGACCGACGTAGTTCAAGCGACATCACTAGTCTTTGATAGGCTAGGCTTTCCCTTCTCTTCTGGCATTTCTGCAGTTCAGTCCAAAGATATAGCCCCATTCCTTTGATACCGATGCATACTTAGCATAGTTCTGATGTAAGTCTTGCGAGTACTTTGGATGAGTACTCACGGTTGCTTTTCCACCTCTTTTCCCACATACTCAATTGTTGCGATCAGATGACAGATCCCAGGATCGAGCCAGATGCCAGCACCGATGACTACTACTACCCCGAGGGTGCCTACTACTACGTGGAGACCGCCCACGACCAGGAGTAGTTAGGAGGCTCCCACGCAGGAGGCCTTGCCATTTTGATGCACGTTTTTGTTTGTGCTAGCCTTCTTAAGGAAGACTTGTTTACCTTATGTCTATACTCAGATATTTTTGCTTCCGCTGACTTGTTTGTATTCGAGCCCTCGAGGCCCTTGGCTTGTAATATAAAGCTTGTATTATTTTAATTTGTGTCTAGAGTTGCGTTGTGATATCCTCGTGAGTCTCTGATCTTGACCGTGCCCATTTGCGTGTATGATTAGTGCACGATTGAATCGGGGGCGTCACACTCTATTTCTAATAAACTTAATACCATGCATGCTGGATAGCGGTTTCAGGGTGGAGTAATAGTAGTAGTTGCATTTTTGTCAATTGCCCGACTATAATTTGTCTACCATGCCATTGCCTGCTTTCTAGAGAGATACCTCTAGTGAACCTATGCCCCCTGGGTCTATTCTCCATCAATACAAGTCTTCTATAAAAATTGCTCTTTCATTATTTTCTCTTTTATTTTGTCATTTTACTTTATTACAAACTTTATATTATTGCTTTTAACCTTATAACTAGCAAGGACATGGCGATTGACAACCCTCTTGCCGCGTTAGTGTAAGTATTTTATTTTGTTTGTGTGCAGGCATTGCTTATCTTGGTAGTCCAAAAGCTCCTATTGGTTAGATAAACCTTGGTTCTTAACTGAGAGAAAACTTTGCTGCTATCTACCTCACGCTTCCTCTTTGGGGAAACCCAACGACTACTGCGGGAGTAGCAAAGAAATTTCCGGCATTGTTCCCATGGAGTCTTCTTCTACCAAATCAGGTGTCTTTGCACAAACTCTTTATTTGCCTGTTTTATTTCTTGCCTAGTTACCTTTTTTCTTTTGCTTTGCTTTCCAAAAATCCAAAATACCAAAAATACTTGTTGTTATTTCTACTTTTGTTGCCATCATGTCTAATCCTGAAAATACTAAGCTTTGTGATTTTTCTAGTACTAATAATAATGAGTATATTAGTACTCCTATTGCTCCTCCCGCTAATAGTGCGGAGTCTTGTGAGATTAAAGCTGGTTTACAAAATATTGTGACGAAAGATCAATTTTCTGGAAATTATAACGAAGATTTTGCTACCCATCTTAATACATTTGTTGAATTATGTGATATGAAAAAACTAGGATGGGGACAATGATATTATAAAACTGAAGTTATTTTCATTTCCTTTGAGGGATAGAGCCAAATAATGTTAGTGTCTTTATCAAGAAATAGAATTGATTCTTGGACTAAGTGTAAAAATGTTTTTATTGGCAAATATTACCTACCGCAAAAATTATATCTTTGAGAAATCAAAATATGAATTTTAAACAACTTGACAAAGAACATGTTGCACAATCATGGGAAATAATGAAATTTATGCTTAAATATTGTCCCACGTATGGACTAAGTCTTTGGTTGGTAGTACAAGATATCTATGCGGGACTAAACTTTGTTTCAAAAATCTTCTTGGATGAAATTGCAGGATAAGTGAGGATGGACATGTCATATTCTTTCGTGCCAATAAAACTTCTTTCTACTCACATTAGGATCCATTTCGTTCTCTTGATTTCTCGTTTGCTCGAGGACGAGCGAGTTTTATGCTTGCGGGAGTTGATGGCTCGAGAGTTTATGATATTTTTCAAGTGATTCTTTTTTGGTCTCCACCGGATCTTCGTTACTTCTCCGTTATTATCGTGGAATTGTCACGGCAGATGTCCTAGAGAAATGACTTAGTCGTAGGGCCATCACAACTAGGAAGCTTAAAGGGGTTAATCAGGACAAAGGACACGAGAGGTTTTTATACTAGTTCGGCCCCTTACGATGAAGGTAAAAGCCTACGTCTAGTTGTGTTGGTATTGCTAGGGTTTCGATCACCAAGAGGCTCAACTCGCCGGCTTGGTTCTCGATCTCTTGTTTCTTGCCCTAAGTCGCCACCAGGTCATCCCCTTATATACGCGGGTTGACGCCTGGTGGCCTACAGAGTCCTGGCCGGCTCATAATCGTGTCCGGCTTTGTGACTTCCTTTACATGCCTTTCCTTACAAGTCTTTCCTTACATACGGTGGTTTATAATACCGGGCCTTAAGCCGCCTCCAGGCCTTTGGGCCTTCTATAAGATTTAATAAACTATCATCTTGAATGTTTACTGGGCCTCTTGTGTAACCCGCCATTGGGGCTGACCCGGCCCCTCCTGGGCGGGTCATAACTGATAGCTATATCCCCAACATTAGGCCCCAGGTTGACTTTGAACTCCGTTCTTTGCCGATCTTCAATACTTAGACAAAAATCCATCTTATTATCCTCGTAGAAGTTTTTGTAACCTGCCGTGACGTCATCTTTTGAAAACGCAAAAAACTTTTATGACGTCATCTCCCAATGGATCTTCATCTTTAATGTCTCTGGAGAATCGAGGTGTCTGTGTAGTTGGATAACCATTATTCGGCTATCCCTCGATTTTCACGCCCGTCTGTTCACATTTCCCTTATAAATAGGCACGCCTCGGCTTTCTTTTTTCTTCTCTCTCGCTCCGTCTTCTTCCTCTCGCAAACCCCGTGCTGCTCGAGCTTCGCCGCTGCCGCACTTCGCCTCTGCCTCCATCGACTTTGGCCGCTGCATCAACACGAACCGATCCAGAGAACGGCAGTGACCATCGCAGAAGATCCGCGATTGTAAGTGCCCTCCTTTTCACTTCTCAGATCCGCATTTAGGGTTTTTAGATTTCTTCGTGTTCTTCCTAGTTCATCGTAGTTCTTCATAGTTCTTCCACCGCAAGCTTCTTCTTGATCCAAAAAGACATATATGCTTGTGCGGTAGTGTTTTCGCACCTACTTTTGACGTCCGCGGATCCCTTTCTCTGGTCCAAAGATCTCATTAGAACTTACAGACTCCTCTGCGCTGAACCTTTTAGGTCTAGAATTTTCTCCATTTTGAATAGCCATTTGATCTGGAATAATACCAAGCAATTAGGAAACTTGTTTGTCTCAACACTTAGCTGAATTTACCTTCTTCAAATATCTGTAGTCATGGCGGCTTACTGTGCCGGCTTACTTTTCCTTATATGACATTAGCCCTTAACTAAGTCGGCATTACTTCCCTGTATTATCATCATTTAACTGTTAACTTCACCATTGAATTGAACCGGCATGTTGCCTTTCTTTGCAGTTCTTCTTTGCACATTATGCCATCAAAAGCACCAACCATCTGTAACTGGGTTCCCTCAACTGTAACTTAGGAACGTTTGAAGGAGTTTTTCACCATAGGATTTCTGCCAGGAAAAGACATCATGTCTTACCGTGCCCCTGACTCGGAAGAAGAACGGCCCAATCCAAGGGCTGGTGAAGTGATTGTTTTTACTGACCATATGAACCGTGGCTTCTCACCGCCCGGCTCAAAGTTCTTCAGAGTGGTCCTCCACTTTTTGAAACTCCACCCTCAAGATATTGGGCCCAATTCCATATCTAACATCTGTAACTTCCAAGTGCTCTCTGAGGTGTATCTTCAACAAGAGTCGACCGTGGAACTGTTTAGAGAATATACTTTTATCTGAACCGGCAGAACGAGTGCACCAACAGCCTTAGCTTAGAGCTTGGAGGCATCTCAATTCAATGCCTGTAGGGCGCTGTCTTCCCCCTCATAGTCTTGTTGAGTCATCCAAAAGACTGGAATCAGACTTGGTTTTACTGCCAAGACATTTCTCCGGCAAACGAGAGGCCACTGTCGGGTTATCGCCCCGAACGTCTTGACTCCAAGTTCGCGCTCCCTAACAAGCTCACTGCCGCTGAATGCAGAAAGTTGATACCATCCATCAAAAGGATTAATGCTCTGTTAGGGAACAGGTTAACTGGAGTTGATCTAACCCGCTGCTAGATCTCATGGCGGGTCAACCCTCTAAGCCGTCGGTCAAAGCTGATGTATGTGTATGGTGGAGGCCCGGATGACTCTCTTCATCACAGGCCCGCTCAATTAACAGAAGAAGATATTGTTTCAATGTCAACCCTTCTGGTGAACGAGAAATACGAAGATTGCAGTATTGTCAGGTTAAACCCCTTCTACAAGCTTAACCCGGTGCCAAAAGTAAGGATATTCTGATCTCTTCTCCTTTGTATTTTTCCCAGCGGTATTGTTTAATACTTGCCTGACCTTTTCATCGTGTTTTTACCTGTCTGCAGGCCAACTCTGACTTCTAGAAAGTTAAATATGACCATGAGGCTGCCAAGAAAGCGAGAGCCGCAGCCATAAACGCCAAGAAAACGACCCGGAGGTCAAAAAAGAAGAAGAAGAGCACTGCCGAAGACTGGATGAAGCTTGACGATTCTTCTGAGTCGGAGGTAGCCCTTGACTCCCTTGGCCAATTTTTTAACAATCTTATTAAAACTAATCATTACCAGGATGACACTGGGGCCAGTCGGGCCGTGGAAGAAGAGGTAACTATCATTTCCTCCGACTCAGAGCCCTAGCCAAGACAAAAAATTCGACGAGTGATCCGTAAAGTAAGATTTTCTAACCCTTTAGCTCACTTGGATCCCAACTTTATTTTGAAAAGGCAGCAACATGAGAGCCGCCATCAAGCCCGCACTAAAGATGAACCGGCTATTGTTCTTCAACAAACTCCTCAAAAGCGCCGGAATGAGGTTTACTTCTTTTGTCCTTAACTCTGTTTAATGAATCCTTTCCCTTGCATTATTTTATCTTTTCAGGAGGTGTCTCGCTCTTCTGGCGACTCATCCCAGACTCAATTTCTGGCCTTCAAGATTGCCCCTGGTAATGAAAAATCCTCCTTTTTCTGGTTTGTTCAAATTGTATCTTTGTACTCACAGTCCTGCAACTTCTCTCTTAGTGGCCAAGCTAAGTCCAAGAAGGCAAAGGCAGCTAAACCCGCAGAAGACCCACCAATCCTTGCATCTGACCCTGCCAGGCCACCTTCCCCTCCATTAACTGACGCTCCAGAAGACCCGCCTGTTGATGTAGAATCAAATCCTCCTGAGCCGTCGTTTGATGAGACCACTGTGAACCCTTCCGCAACTGGACCATCAAGCTTAGCCAACCCGCCGTCACCGTCTGCACAAGACGTTCAGTTCACCGGGAGCCGTTTTATTGAGCCGGGGAATCCAACCGTGCTGGCTCGCCACACGGCGAAACAAGAGGCATTGGAGAGGCAGAAAGTGCGTTTTGACATTGCCAATTATGATCATCTAAATGCCAACGATATTTTATCCGGCTATCTCATCCATGTGCACTCCAGTCGCGATTCTGAGATCGAAATGGTCAAACAGTTGCAGTTGAAATACGAGGCATGTTCTTCTGGCTTATCTATATTCCTCCAGCCCCCAAGTCTTCAGATTATGAGAGAACCGAAATGATCTGTAGACTTTATATTATAGGCCAAGACCGTTACCTTTGAAACTTTTCTTGAATTCAGCAAAATAGAACAAAGCTTCACTTGTAGTCCCCAAGGGTCGGTTCCTTTTGATCATAAATGAGCCGGTGCTTTTAAATTGATTTGTACCGTATTGAAAGAACTTAATACTCCGACTTAACCTTGAGAAACTTGCTGGATTGCATACATTAGCCCCCAAGTGCCAAGTGATGTTACTTTGTAAAGTACTTGGGACTTAAAATATGTCTTTAGAGTCATAAAATTTTGTTTTGGCACACATTAGCCCCCAAGTGTCAAGTGGTTTTTTTTGTAAAGTACTTGAGACTTGAATCTTGATTGTTGAACATTTTGAAGCGAAATCTTGACTCGGCTGAGTATGTTTTTTGCAGAATGCCTTATTTGAATTGAACTCGCAATTGACTGACGCGAAGACCCGGCTAGCGAGTCAGGAGGCAGAAATCAAATCTGCTAACTCCAAACTGCAAATAAGTCTCTCTGAGACGGAAAATTTAAAGACCAGCTTCATCGCCAAGAAGAAAACATGGGTAGATGAAAAAGCGCTTCTGACGCAACGCGCCGAGAAGGCTGAAGCATCCCTTGAAGAGGTTTCAACAGAGCTGAAGGGTTTAAAGGTTCGGGTGTCTCAAATGGTGGCCGCCATCTTTGGTAAACCATCTATCTTTAATCTGGTGTACTTTTTGCTGATCTGGAATATAAGCCACCAGCTGACTTTGTGTATAAAATATGTGCAGGCCCACGAAGCAAGAACCTGAGCCAAGATCCTTTGATTAAACTAAAGGCAGTGTATACTTTAGTAGAACAACTGTATATTGGCGCACAACGGGCACTTGCCGCCATCTCTCCTGCCAATCAAGGACCCAACCGGCTTAGCAACGTCTTGAAGAAACTGTCAATCCTGCCTGCCAGATTTCAAGAAGTGAAATGGTCCTGTGCGCGAGCCGGAGCTTTGACTGCCCTGAGCCGCTCCAAGGCTTGGGTGCCAGACCTAGATCCGGCGGACGTGGCCAGAGGCTATCCCACCTTGAAGGAAGACAGATCTCCCTTTGAGCAGGATGACTTCATGGCTTGCATGCGCGGAGTCCGACCTCAGGCAACTACCCTTGGAGATGACACCAACATCGACAAATACCAGCCGGGTTTTGATGTTGAAAATAAGAAGATGGAGACTTCCTCGTACAAGGTGACAGATTTGATCCCGCCTGTAAGAGAAAATACATTTGCCCCGGAAGTTGACCCGGCCGTCCTGATCGACGAAGAAGCCGAATTTGTCATCGTGAATGGTTTTGACTGGCCCAACTTCCAGCCAACAGAGGGCGGTGAACTGGCGAGGGAGGAGTAATAACCATCTTCATTGGCTTATAAAAAGCCTTGTAATAGTTTAGCTGTGAAAACACTGAATGCCTTGCCTATGCCATCGTGCATAAAACACTGTGTGTGACTCCGTATTTCCCGATGGCAACATATGCATCATATTTGATGATTGTTTCCACAACACTTTAACTATATTCCTGTAGATACAAGAGAAAAGACTAGCTTGGCGGCTTAGAACCGAATTGGTTAAAACACCCGGCTGATAGCCAATATGTTTACCATAATAGAAAACAGAAACAGATATAAAAAAGGACAAGGGCTGAAACTAACCCTTTGGTTAATGCAGCAGGCAATTGCATATAAATAATAGCCATACTTGTACCTTTGATCCTTAGACCACCGGCTTGAATAACCCGAGTAATGCCTCTGAATACTTAATGATCATCATACCTTGGTGGCCTTGTTGTCAAATAAACAAGCCGGCGAAGAAGATCATGCTAATTATTTGTGGAATTGAGACAACAAAAAACTAAAAGGCAAATAACAGGTAACAAGTATGATTTAACCTTATATTTAAAGGTTGGTGGCTTCTGATTCGAATACGATCAGTAAACCGGACCAAAGGGGTTAAGCTAAGGTTCGAATACGACCATATAGCCCCCAATGGCTTTGCCGTTGCGCCTATCAAGAGGGTACCGACAGCTATGTTCTCTTTGGTCCGAATACGACCTATGTTTGAACAGGAAGCCCCCAAATGACCTTGAGAGGTTTTTAACGACCCTGATTCGAATACGATCCAAGTCGGTCCCAAAAGGGGTTAAGCTATGATTCAGATACGATCAAGAATCCCCGAAGTGAGTTTGGCCTTGAGCCGATCAAGAGGGTTACGACAGCTATGTTCTCTTTGATTCGAATACGACCTATGTTTGAACAGGAAGCCCCCAAGTGACCATGATATTGCAGCTAGATTCGAATACGATCATAAGCTGGACCAAAAAAGGTTAGACTTGATTCAAATATGATCAGCTCCTTAATAGTCATTTGAAAATAAGAAATAACAAAGATGCATAATCTTTGAAAAGAAAAGAGACCGATGGTCTTACTTTATTGCTTATCATGGTATATACAATGTTAAAGTATGTACATGATGAGAGCCGGTGGCTCAGGTGTAGTATGGCCGAAGTTGAGCAATGTTCCACGGCCGGCGGGTCTCCTCCTCCGACTTACGTGAGTCTTTGTGCTCTCGAACGTCAATGAGGTAATACGACCTGTTGTTTAAGTTCTTGCTGACCACAAAGGGTCCTTCCCAAGGTGGGGATAACTTGTGTACATCTGACAGATCCTGGACGAGCCAGAGCACCAGGTCGCCTTCCTGAAAAGTCCTGGACTTAACCCGGCGGCTGTGATAACGGCGCATGTCCTGTTGATAAATTGCTGATCGAGCCGCTGCTAAGTCTCTTTCTTCATCTAACAAGTCGAGTGCATCCTGTCTGGCTTGTTCATTATTAGCTTCAACATAAGCCGCCACGCGGGGGGAGTCATGACGGATGTCACTAGGCAACACTGCTTCTGCTCCATACACCATGAAAAAAGGTGTGTAACCTGTAGACCTGTTAGGCGTGGTGTTGATACTCCACAGCACCGAGGGTAATTCTTCTACCCAACAACCCGGTGTTCGCTGTAAGGGAACCATAAGCCGGGGCTTAAGACCTTTTAAAATTTCCTGATTTGCTCTCTTAGCTTGACCATTGGATTGAGGATGAGCTACAGAAGAAACATCAAGTCGGATATCTCACGTTGACAAAACTCCTCCATAGCCCCTTGGGATAGATTATTGCCATTGTCAGTGATAATACTGTGTGGAAAACCAAAGCGGAAGATCACCTTTTTCATAAACTGAACCACCGTGGCTGCATCACACTTACTCACCCGTTCTGCCTCAACCCACTTTGTGAATTTATCAACTGCCACTAAAAGATGTGTCTTTTTATCCTTAGACCTTTTGAAAGGCCCCACCATGTCAAGCCCCCAGACCACAAACGGCCAAGTGATTGGAATCATCCGGAGCTCTTGAGCCGGAACATGTGCTCGTCGTGCAAATTTTTGACATCCATCACATCTGCTGACCAGATCCTCTGCATTAGCGTGAGCCGTCAATCAGTATAAACTGTGACGAAAAGCTTTGGCCACCAGAGATTTTGACCCGGCCTGATGACCACAATCGCCTTCATGGATCTCACGAAGTATTTCTTGGCCTTCTTTAGGGGAAACACACCGTTGAAACGCTCCAGAGACGCTGCGATGGTATAGTTCTCCATCAGAAATCATTATTGACTTAGACCGATGGGTTATCTGTCAAGCCAGTGTCTCATCTGCTGGCAACTCTCCCCGGATCATGTAAGCCAAGAACGGCACTGTCCAATCTGGGATGACATGAAGAGCCGCCACCAAATGCCCCTCTGGGTCAGGAACAACTAAATCTTCTTCTATGGGCAACTTGACAGATGGGTTATGCAAAACATCCAAAAAGGTATTAGGTGGTACCGGCTTACGCTGAGACCCCAACCGGCTTAAAGCATCAGCCGCTTCATTCTTCCTATGGTCAATGTGTTCCACCTGATAACCTTTAAAATGCCCCGCAACAGCATCAACCTCCCGATGATAAGCCGCCATGAGAGGATCCTTGGAATCTGTCGAATTTCGGGTTCCGGCAGACCCTTGAGGTTCGAACATTGGGGTGCGCGTGGAGATCTCTCCCCTACCGATCTACGTACAATCTCCTCGCGTGATCTAAACTGGAAACAACGAACAACACAAGGGACACAAGGTTTATACTGGTTCGGGCCACTGTTGTGGTGTAATACCCTACTCCAGTGTGTGGTGTGGTGGATTGCCTCACGGACTGATGACGAATAGTACAAGGGAAGAATAGCCTCGCGAGAGGTGTTCTTGAGCTAGTGCAATGAACTGCTAGGGTGAGTTCAATCGCCTCTCTCTCTCTCTCTGCTAGGGCTCTCGATGTCCCTCGACTCTGTGTGGCTAGTTCTACTTATAGAGGCCCTGGGCCTCTCCCCAAATAATGAGTGGGAAGGGCGCCAACAATTGGCCATTTTGAAGGGGAACATATAGTACAAGTTATCCTGACCAAAGGTGGTCTTCGGCTGCCAAAAGTATTGGTGATGACGCTGTCTTGGGCTCCATGGTGACCTTCGTCCTGCCGCTCTGCTGGTCTTGGTCTTGTTGCACCAGAATGGTAACATTTGCCCGGTGCCTTGGCCTGTGCTTGCCCCCTTTGCACCAAAGGGGAAACAAGGACACTGCACAGGCCGGCGCCCGCCTGGTCTCGATCGTCATGGCTTGCGTCATCGGTTCCTCGCGAGGTACCCCTGCCTTGATCTCTTCGCCTCCTCGCGAGCCTTCCTGATGAGGCTGCCTTTGACGAAGCTTTCTGTCGTCCGCCCCGTGAGGCTTGGCCCCTCGCGAGGGTCTTGAGCTTGAGCTGATGAAGATGGGCCGCGCTGGGCCACCGCTTGAGCCACGCCGCAGGCCGCAGGCAGGCAAGTCTGGGGACCCCCATTCCCAGAACGCCGACAGTAGCCCCCGAGCCCAAGGCGCGCCCGGGCTTGGCCCAGTAGGGAAGCGAAGGGGCAAGCGCGAAGCACCGCGGCCCCAACAGCCTGCGGCCTTGGGCGCCGCGTGGCGATTGATTGGACGTGGGCGTTTGCGCTTCCCCACGATGCCTCGGCGACCGCACGACTTGACAATTCCCTGCATGCAGAGAAAACGGTCATGATTACCTGCGATCGTGGTGCTCGGCGGTTGGCCTCCTCCGGCTATAAGTACGGGGCTGGGCGAGCCCCTTCAGTCCATCCCTTCTTGCTGCTCCTTTCCTTCTCCTTCCTTGCTCTTGCTTCTCCTTACGCCAATGGCACCAATCTGCCGGTTCTCTGCAGAAGAGAAGGGAAAGGCCCCCCGAGAGGGTCCTGACCCACTTCCGCCGAAGAAGCCGCTGGTCCTCTGCCACCCAGATGAGGGTGCTTAGCAGGAGGCACCGAGGCCCTGGTACGAGCGGCCGCCGCCTGGGTTTCCGCTACCCTTACATGCCCACGTCGTAGGTCCTGGGGGAGAAGGCGTCGAGTAACATCGATGGTGCCGCCGTCCACACCGGCGAGTCACGGTGGTGCGCGCCGTTCCTCCTGGAGTCCATGTCGAGCGCTCCTCTCGCGAGCTCGTGCTCCACGCCGCCATGCCTCCAAGCTCATGGATTCGCCTCCCTCCTTCCTTCGCCTTCAAGATGCCGCCGAGCGGGGCTCTGGAGCTCTAGTTGCAGCACGCTGACTGCAGCACCCTTGCAACCGGAGCGGAGGTCGCGGTCGTCGCTCCGGGCAAGGTCTTCATGACCCGGGGCTGGGGCAAAATTGCCCGGGTCTGCCGAACGGTGGGCGCCCTTGTAATTCATCTTGAATACGACGGCGCCTCCCTGATGTTCTTCAAGGTGTTCGATGCTGAAGGACGCCGGCTGGAGTGCTGCCCCAGGGAGAGCGGCAGGGGCGACAAACTGGCAAGGACCTGGCCTGCCCATCGGCCCTCCAGCAGCTCCTCAGGCAGCAGCGGAGGAGTTGGGGAATTCAGTGGCTCCCCCGAGCTCCTCGCGACTCCGGAGATGAGCGACGACAGCTACGAGCCCCCGAGCTCGCACGGTGCTCAGAGCGGGGCAGCTGCGTCCAACGCCGACGCCACTGATCTGGATGGGGTTGGCGTCGATGTTGGGCAGCCCACTGTTGATGATGGCGTCCCTTGCGGCGGTGCAGGCAATTAGCGTTCCTTAGGATTAGTACTCTTGTTCCCCGTGAGGAATCGAAGCAACACCCCACGGGGGTATGTAAGGCGTCTGCCATGTCTTTTATGAATATTATATCCTTAATATGAATCAATGTGAGGTGCTTGTCCTATCTCAGCTCGGCTCCCCCTTTCTATCCTTGCGAGGACTTGGCGCTCTACGCTGACAGGTCTCAGTCCCCAGGCAGGCTTCAGCCGTCGCTGGTATGCCAGGTCATGATGCCGTGGTCAAGGCCAGGAGGTGAGCGGCCCGAGGTCCGGTAAGAGCCCCCGAGTCGTGATGATCGGGAGGTCCCCTTTAGCACTCAAGCAGCCCTCGCTAGGCGAGAAAGGAAGGTAACGTCGCCGTGACAGAGCCGCACTGGGCGAGGGTTTTGCGCTACGTTGGTCCAACTCTTGTAACGGCGTGACTTATCTCTTGAGTTTGGTGTAGTTCCTCGATGAAGCACCTGGCCCGAGCGGTGGCAGCTGAGGCGCTGCTGGGTTAGGTCCTCGCGAGCTTCTTCCCACTCCCCCGCATTTTCCTTAATGCTCTACGTCCTCAGGTCCCGGCCCTTGAGCGAGCTCAGCCGCCGCTGGTATGACAGGTCGCGATGCCGTGGGTCAAGGCCAGGGGTGAGGGCTGGAGAGCCAGTAGGAGCCCATGAGTCGCGATGCTCAGGCGCTCCCCTTTTAACGTGCAAGCGGTCCGTGCCGGAGAGAGGGAGAGACAGCTCGTGATGTCCCTAGCGTTGCTCCTGGAGTAGGTCCTGCACACCAGTCATAAAGAGAAACAAGACCTGTCGTTATGGTTGCCAGCCAACCTTTGGTTGCTCCGGGGGAGTGATTGGGGCATTGAGGGCCTGGTGAGGTGGCACCTTGCGGGGATGACGCGGCCAGAGCTCGACCACTCAGATTTTTCGGTGTTGCAGGGACGGACCCGTGCGCAGATGTCGTGCCAGAGCGAGCAGCTCCATAGGTGGGCGTCAATCGAGTAGGCGGTTAGGTCGGGTATGTTAAGCATGCAGGAGGAAATTCATTTTAAGTAGACGCGGGAAAAGCAAACGCCGCAGGGCCAGGCCCAGCAGCTCAGGGATGATGCAGCCCGAGGGGCGCCCCCGACAAGGTAAGTAAAGAGCATAAGCAAAACGGATACATGCCGCAGGGACAGACCCACGCGACCTGGGAATGATGCGGCCCTGTGGGCGCTCCCAGCTAAAAACAGAACTTAGAAAGATGTCACCTGGTGCCGTTGAAGATGGAGTGATGTTGAAGAAGCGGGCGATGCGCGATGAAGACGTCGATCCTTACGAGCCCCAGGCCCAGGAGCCTCGGGAGGCTCCGGGGGCACAGGTGGGTTTCCGAGGGCCTTTTACATCTCCGCCAGGACCGTACCATGCCTGACCTCCTGAGCCTCCAGAATGCTCCTCAGCACGCGCCGATGAGCGGCGACCGCGTTCGGCAGGCCGAAAGGCATGCGAACGTAGTTGTGAGGCGGACCCTCACAACGCCCCACGCGTGAAGGCCAGAGGCGCTCCTGAGACGCGGCTCGGTTGAGCCCTGGCACGTCGACACAGACGCGCAGCCCACCATCCTCGCCTGGATGCAGGGCCATGGCAGGCAAGCGGCGGCTGCTGCGCATGACTCTCGACTCCTGTAGCTCCTGAGTGTTGCTTGCGATGAACTCCTGAGGGTTTGGTCTTCCTTGCCTTGTACCTTCATGAGGGAAACATGCCTGAAAGCACCCCTCCAAGTGGTGCCCGAGCTCCTCCCTCGCGACCTTGGCAAAGTTGGTGGCTCTCCAAGAAAGAGCCCCCAAGCCCTGCCTGAGGAGGGCGTCGAGCGCGCCTTCCTATGCGAGAGAGGGTGGCGCTCCCTGATTGGGCGCAGATCCTGACCCAACACCTTCGGAGGCGCTTGCCTCCTTATGGATTGGGCCAGGCGAAGCCTTCTTCTTGGGGGTCGCCTCGGTAAGTCTTCCGTTTCTGCGGTCCGGGTCTTCGATTGCCGCGGCTTGGAACACGCGCTCAAGTGAACACACCGCATCCCTTTCTTCATAGGGTATGGTGATGACTCCACCGCTTCCTGGCATCTTGAGGACATTGTATCCATGGTGAGTCACTGCCATGAACTTGGCCAGGGCTGGGTACCCGAGGATGGCGTTGTATGGTAGACGGATGTGGGCGATGTCGAAGTCGATGAGCTCGGTGTGGTAGTTGTTGCGCTGCCCGAAGGTGACTGGAAGGCGAACCTGCCCTATCAGAACAGTGGAACCATCAGTGACTCCTGAGAAGGGCTTGGTTGGCTGAAGCTGATCGTACGGCACTTGAAGATTGTCGAACGTCTCGACAGACAAGACCTTGAGTCCTGCTCCGCCGTCAATGAGGGTCCTGGTGACCTGCACGTTGCTGATGACTGGGGAGCAAAGCATCGGGAGGACTCCGGTCGTTACCGCGCACTTGAGCTGATCCGCTGAGCTGAACATGATAGCGCACGCAGACCACCTGAGGGGGCGCGTGGCCTCAAGCTTGGGGAGGACTCCATTCACCTCGCGAGCAAACTGCTTGAAGATGCGTTGTGAGGCTGGGGCCTGTGCGCCACCCAAGATGCAAGCGATTGCACGCGGCTCCTGGAAGCCCCCGGCCCCCTCGTCCTGATGTTGGTCTTCGTTCCTCCTTGGCGGTGGCGGCAGAGGAGGAAGGCCTGCGTTGCCGCGCGGGCGATCCTCATGAGGCTGATCCCTCCAGCCTCCCTCGCGAGGCTGGTCCTGCCAGTGATCCTCGCGATGTGGGTCTCGCCACCCTTGGCGAGGGACCCGGTCTTCCCATCGTCCGCCACCTCTTCCTCCTCCTCGGCCATAGCCCCTGTCGTTGCGCTCGGGGCGTCGGCCGACATGTCCATCTCTCATGGCCCTGAGCTCTTGACATTTGTTGGTGTTGTGGGTGTGGAGGTCGTGGTACACGCAGTACCGGCTGCCCTTGGATGACTCAGGCTAATCCCTGCCTCGCTTGGTGTCTGGCTCCGCTGCAAGCACGACAGCCCCCTTGCGCTTCACGTCATTGGCCTTAGGCTTCTTCTCTTCTGGGTCGGCAGCCGGGAGTTCGAGGAGGGAAAGGCGCCCTTCCTCAGCCCTGGCGCACTTGGTCGCCAAGTTGAACAGCTCCAGGGATGTGCACAGGTCTTCATGGATTGCTAGCTCCTCCTTCATCTTGACGTCGCGTACGCCATCGGAGAAGGCCGAGATGATGGCTTCTTCAGTCACCTTGGGGATCTTGAGGCGAGCGTTGTTGAAGCGCTGGATGTATTTCTGCAGGGTTTCCCCTTGCTGCTGCTTGATGCGGCGCAGATCGCTCACGGCCGGGGGCCGGTCACGAGTGCCCTGGAAGTTGGCGATCACTACACCACGACACTCAAAGGAGCGTCAAATTATCTGTCGGCATAGGGCACCTAAGGAGTGTCGGCAAAGACCTTTGTCGACAGAAAAGAGCTATCGCCTATAGTCCTGCCGGGAAAGGTCTTCGCCGACAGATAAATATATGCCGACAGATAGTATGTCAGCTTTGGAGAGACCTATGGCGACAGACATTTATACACCGACGGATTGTTCTATGCCGACAGATCATCTAACAGTGCGCTATACCGATAGATTGTATGACATACATTGCTACGCCGACAGTTTGTGTGTAAGTGCCCTAAGCCGACAGTTTGTGCGACGCCCAATACTTCTGCCAACAGATTTGCTGTCAACGCTCTACATTTCATGAGAAATACAAATGCTCCATATTGTGAGTGAAAACACATTCATAATATTCAACTCATGTTCAATACGAAATACATATACAGACAATTGCACTCTTCTATTCAGCAAAAGATACCATTGATCAATGCATTCATTCGACATATATAGAAGATTCATTAGTTTTCTTCACTGAAGTTAGCTACAGCCATTAAGTATACACAAGTCAGATATAAGTACCGAGAGAGGCACGTTATTACAAGCATAATGGCCAAAGTTCCTAGGAGACAAATGCTTGATCACTTGACTACTACAGAATATTATGGAAGACCAACTCTTCAATCACCAAGCCAAATCAACTTCCATATGAACAAAATGTGTGAACCCTGTTTTCAACAAAAGAAATCAGGAGAACATCTTCGATCAACTTGTGGACTTGCTACTTTCTACCATTTGTCCCTACAAAAGAACTCATATGTTTCAGAAGATGTACAATACACACACACATCATGCAGCAATACGAAATATCATATGATGAATTGAAACCATTCATAGTTGAACTAGCCTCGTACATGAAAGACCACAATAAAGAAAAAGGCTGGAGTCGAGTGGCATCAATCAAGTAGAAAACAAAGTTGAACTGTATATCATGGGTTCAAAACAGCAGGGGCACCCTTGGTTCCAAAATTACAGAATCTCTGACATGCAACTACACAAGCATGAACCTAGGAGCCCAGTCGAATGCAGTGGCGGCAACCGAAGCCCGAATGGGCCTCAGCATGGTAGTTTGGTTCACGACCAAGTACTCCCTGCGTTCCTAAATATAAGCCCTTTTAGAGATTCCAATATGGACTGCATATGGAGCAAAATGAGTGAATCTACATTCTAAAATATGTCTATATACATCTATATGTCGTACGTATTGAGGGGGGGGGGGGGGAGCAGGGCCACAACCTTGTGTGGGAAGTCGAGGTCAGGGTCGTCGACTTGGGGTTGGGGTCCCAGTTATCCTCCTCGCCCACGGAGCCGTGTGCCTACCAAATCAAGAAGGAAAATAAATACCATATTATTCCAAGGTCAAACATACAATCAAGTGGCAAAAGAAAGAAAGATCACATGACGATTATAAGCAAAAGAATAACTTATTTATAAAAACCCCTCCATTAATTCAATCTAGTCTAGTGTCAACCAAGTAGCAACTAGATCATGGTTTAGTATTTTTTTTATCCTGGACCGAACTGGTAGATTTGATGAACAATGCCTGAATAAGAAAACTACTACTACAATCAATATATATCGACAATGGTGGTCTCATATATAGTAGCACATTACGCGAAAAGATGATATGACACAATCAAAAACCTCAAATGAGCAACCAACAAAGCTTCATTTAGTTGGAGGGCTTAGAACACGGGCATCAGAGAAGAAAGATAAATATACCCACTTGTTGATATATAAGCAAGCAACATCACATGGTCTGCAAGCGTCAAAAGGGCAGCCCGGTGCATGTAGCTCCACTTGCGCAGGGTCCGGGGAAGGGTCCGACCGCTTTGGGTCTATTGTACGCAGCCTTTCCCTACATTTCTACAAGAGGCTCTTTCCAGGACTTGAACACATGACCTCATGGTCACAAGTCTGCAAGCGTCAAAGTAAAGAGTAATTTCTATTGTACCAGATTAGATTGCTTACTCAATAAATAAACCTGAAATTCAATCTATAAGCAAGCAACATTGATATCATTCAATAAAAACCTCAGAGGAGCAACCAGCAAAAATGATGCATTCAGTTTATATATCAATGTAAACAGGACAAACAATGCATAAACGATGAAAACAAAAGCAAGAAAGAATAATTGATGTTGTTGTGGCTTGCATCGGACTCCATTTTCGGTTGCGACAGCGATTAGAACATCTCTGTCAAAGAGGGATCACAAGCCCAGAACAAAACAAGATAACTGCATTTACGCACAATTCCTAGTTCCCTACTAAACAACAATAGCAACATAGTCAGGCCACTTGCATCGGACCATAAACTGGCCAGAATTAATGCGATGATACAGAAAGGCCAGAGGGAGGAAAGTTGTTGTTTATTACCACCATTGACTGTTGTTACTATTTTAGTTGATCAAAAGGGTGACTTAGTTGCTTCCTAATCCTGATACTGATCCAATTCCAACCGACCTCCTGCCTAGAGCTGGGCTAGAGGGATTCCAACTCTACCTACAAACCAGGCATATTAATTGGTAATATATATTTGAAAAAACATGTATATATCTAATTCACATGTATGTGCTTCAAAACTAATGATGCATATAGTACCACAAGCCATTTTCAATTAGTACAAGGGTTACCCAGCAGCAACGATATAGAAAAAACCATGAAAGTTGTTTACCTTCAGACCAAACAGCGCCAAGTATTGCTTCTCATGTCCTTAATACTACTTCCCAGGCTGATCATGCCTAGGCAGCAGAGCGGTCCACCCATCAGCGTCAGAGACAGGCTTCGAGGACCTCGGCTAACCCTGCTTCATCCTCGAGCATCAATGGCTCATCACCGTCATCATCATCGAAATATAAATCATCGTCATTAGCAACCATCTGCTCTCAAAAAGGAAATCATTCAATTAAAAGAGAGTCATCTCCTGAATCTTAATTGTAACCAAGATCCAACCAGCAGAATGGTGGCATGCCACAGGATGCCAAAAATTGTTAGTTCAACAAGGAGAATATATCAAGGGAAAATCTAAAAAGAAGAAACAAGGCTTGCCGCTGGCCTATCCGCAAAGTACCTGGGATAGATATATGCTAGCAGCTAGCATTCTTGCTGGAATAATATTCACATGTATGTGCTTGCAAACTAAACCATACATTTTCCACTAGTTGCCGTGATTAAGGCTCGGGATTTGATACTATTTGCATAATTAGGGTGCTGCTATACATATATAAATATAGAAACCAAATACTCAATGTTCTTCCATAAACCAGATTTACTATCACCACATTGTGCCCTTACTTATGATACTTTTCGATAGAAACTAGGTATTATGACAGTCTAATGCATCCAATGTTCATAATGACATTACAAATTGTACCATTAAGCAGCTTAGGAGGACCATCCTCTGTTCCTGTAACAGAACCGATGTAAATTCTTCACTTGCCCCCACCACCTACATATAAAGATTGATTGTTAGTACATTATTACTGAAAAATGCTTCTCTTTGATAGACGCATCACTACATGTGTACATAATTAGGACATACAGATCACATCTGTGACTTCATAGGCCCACACATAATCTGATTTAGCCACAAGGCTTTGAAGCTGGCACCCGTGCAATAAGAAATAAATAAATGAAAAATAAAATATGCCACTCACAACGGGAAAAGTAATTACAATTCTAACAGACTCATCCCTCTCCTTTGTACTGCCTCTGCCAGGAAATTGTTACATGCTACAAATTTGTGGATGAAGCACGCACAAGAAAAACAATAGATTTACTTACCCAGAGGCCAGCCGATTCATGGCTGGATCTAGTTAGTTACCTACACGTACTAGAAAAGCATTGACCCAGCTCACCTAGAGCGACCGAATCTGGAGGTGGGGCAAGGAAGGGGCGACGAGAAAGGACTCACATACCAGAAGCTTACCTCAGGCCGGGCAGAGGGAAGGAAATCAGCCGGAACAGAGGCCACAGGTGGAGGAAAACCAGCGCTGGATCCTCGGCGGCCGACGGCCTTGCTTCTCCTTACTGGTGGACGGTTCTGCTGCTCCTGTCTGGTGGCGCTTGACGGCGCTGCTGCTCCTGTACGGTGGCGCTTGACAGCGCTGCTACTCCTCAGCGCAGCGGATGGAGCTGCTGCTCCTGGGCGGATGGTGCCCTGCGGGGAGGAAGGTCAGGGTTGGAGTTGATGTGGCGCGAGGGAACAAGCGGACGGGCGGCGGCGCGGTCGAGTTAGGTTTAGGTCGGAGGCGGCGGCGCACGGGTTCTATGTGAGTGGTGAGAGAGAGAAGGGTGAGATTGGGGGTTGGACGGGTGTGTTTTTTCTTTTCTTTTGCTGGTCTGGTCCGACTCGGGTGTTTTCCATCGCGCGCATATGGATGTGGAAGGAAACAAAGCCGACACTTTTTGTGTCCCAAAGAATCAGCGACACACAAACAATCAGTAAAGATTGTAACTGCTGACAGAAATTACGTCGGTGCTTTGTTGGTGCTTCAGCGACAGATAATGTGTCAAGAGGTTATATAAATACTATCATACTATGTGTCGGTATAGTTTGGGAAAAAAAGTGCCGGCATTGCTCACTTTTACCAACAGATGCATGTCGTCTTTGTGGTGTCGTGGTGTAGTGGATGAAGCGAGTGCGTATCTCGTCCCAGAAGGAGATTGTGCCAGGAGCCAGGTTCAGGAGCCAGGTGCGGGCCCCGTCCTTGAGCGCCATGGGTGCCGGGAGTTCGAGGAGGGAAAGGCGCCCTTCCTCAGCCCTGGCGCCCTTGGTCGCCAACTTGAACAGCTCCAGGGATGTGCACAGGTCTTCATGGATTGCTAGCTCCTCTTTCATCTTGACGTCGCGTACGCCATCGGAGAAGGCCGAGATGATGGCTTCTTCAGTCACCTTGGGGATCTTGAGGCGAGCGTTGTTGAAGCGCTGGATGTATTTCTGCAGGGTTTCCCCTTGCTGCTGCTTGATGCGGCGCAGATCGCTCACGGCCGGGGGCCGGTCACGAGTGCCCTGGAAGTTGGCGATCACTACACCACGACACTCAAAGGAGCGTCAAATTATCTGTCGGCATAGGGCACCTAAGGAGTGTCGGCAAAGACCTTTGTCGACAGAAAAGAGCTATCGCCTATAGTCCTGCCGGGAAAGGTCTTCGCCGACAGATAAATATATGCCGACAGATAGTATGTCAGCTTTGGAGAGACCTATGGCGACAGACATTTATACACCGACGGATTGTTCTATGCCGACAGATCATCTAACAGTGCGCTATACCGATAGATTGTATGACATACATTGCTACGCCGACAGTTTGTGTGTAAGTGCCCTAAGCCGACAGTTTGTGCGACGCCCAATACTTCTGCCAACAGATTTGCTGTCAACGCTCTACATTTCATGAGAAATACAAATGCTCCATATTGTGAGTGAAAACACATTCATAATATTCAACTCATGTTCAATACGAAATACATATACAGACAATTGCACTCTTCTATTCAGCAAAAGATACCATTGATCAATGCATTCATTCGACATATATAGAAGATTCATTAGTTTTCTTCACTGAAGTTAGCTACAGCCATTAAGTATACACAAGTCAGATATAAGTACCGAGAGAGGCACGTTATTACAAGCATAATGGCCAAAGTTCCTAGGAGACAAATGCTTGATCACTTGACTACTACAGAATATTATGGAAGACCAACTCTTCAATCACCAAGCCAAATCAACTTCCATATGAACAAAATGTGTGAACCCTGTTTTCAACAAAAGAAATCAGGAGAACATCTTCGATCAACTTGTGGACTTGCTACTTTCTACCATTTGTCCCTACAAAAGAACTCATATGTTTCAGAAGATGTACAATACACACACACATCATGCAGCAATACGAAATATCATATGATGAATTGAAACCATTCATAGTTGAACTAGCCTCGTACATGGAAGACCACAATAAAGAAAAAGGCTGGAGTCGAGTGGCATCAATCAAGCAGAAAACAAAGTTGAACTGTATATCATGGGTTCAAAACAGCAGGGGCACCCTTGGTTCCAAAATTACAGAATCTCTGTCATGCAACTACACAAGCATGAACCTAGGAGCCCAGTCGAATGCAGTGGCGGCAACCGAAGCCCGAATGGGCCTCAGCATGGTAGTTTGGTTCACGACCAAGTACTCCATGCGTTCCTAAATATAAGCCCTTTTAGAGATTCCAATATGGCTGCATTTGGAGCAAAATGAGTGAATCTACATTCTAAAATATGTCTATATACATCTATATGTCGTACATATTGAAATATCCAGAAAGGCTTATATGTAGGAACGGAGGGAGTAGAATAGAAACTATGCCAGA
>NC_041382.1:425447950-425485480 GCF_002162155.2 Triticum dicoccoides
GGGGGAGCAGGGCCACAACCTTGTGTGGGAAGTCGAGGTCAGGGTCGTCGACTTGGGGTTTGGGTTGGGGTCCCAGTTATCCTCCTCGCCCACGGAGCCGTGTGCCTACCAAATCAAGAAGGAAAATAAATACCATATTATTCCAAGGTCAAACATACAATCAAGTGGCAAAAGAAAGAAAGATCACATGACGATTATAAGCAAAAGAATAACTTATTTATAAAAACCCCTCCATTAATTCAATCTAGTCTAGTGTCAACCAAGTAGCAACTAGATCATGGTTTAGTATTTTTTTTATCCTGGACCGAACTGGTAGAGTTGATGAACAATGCCTGAATAAGAAAACTACTACTACAATCAATATATATCGGCAATGGTGGTCTCATATATAGTAGCACATTACGCGAAAAGATGATATGACACAATCAAAAACCTCAAATGAGCAACCAACAAAGCTTCATTTAGTTGGAGGGCTTAGAACACGCGCATCAGAGAAGAAAGATAAATATACCCACTTGTTGATATATAAGCAAGCAACATCACATGGTCTGCAAGCGTCAAAAGGGCAGCCCGGTGCATGTAGCTCCACTTGCGCAGGGTCCGGGGAAGGGTCCGACCGCTTTGGGTCTATTGTACGCAGCCTTTCCCTACATTTCTACAAGAGGCTCTTTCCAGGACTTGAACACGTGACCTCATGGTCACAAGTCTGCAAGCGTCAAAGTAAAGAGTAATTTCTATTGTACCAGATTAGATTGCTTACTCAATAAATAAACCTGAAATTCAATCTATAAGCAAGCAACATTGATATCATTCAATAAAAACCTCAGAGGAGCAACCAGCAAAAATGATGCATTCAGTTTATATATCAATGTAAACAGGACAAACAATGCATAAACAATGAAAACAAAAGCAAGAAAGAATAATTGATGTTGTTGTGGCTTGCATCGGACTCCATTTTCGGTTGCGACAGCGATTAGAACATCTTTGTCAAAGAGGGATCACAAGCCCAGAACAAAACAAGATAACTGCATTTACGCACAATTCCTAGTTCCCTACTAAACAACAATAGCAACATAGTCAGGCCACTTGCATCGGACCATAAACTGGCCAGAATTAATGCGATGATACAGAAAGGCCAGAGGGAGGAAAGTTGTTCTTTATTACCACCATTGACTGTTGTTACTATTTTAGTTGATCAAAAGGGTGACTTGGTTGCTTCCTAATCCTGATACTGATCCAATTCCAACCGACCTCCTGCCTAGAGCTGGGCTAGAGGGATTCCAACTCTACCTACAAACCAGGCATATTAATTGGTAATATATATTTGAAAAAACATGTATATATCTAATTCACATGTATGTGCTTCAAAACTAATGATGCATATAGTACCACAAGCCATTTTCAATTAGTACAAGGGTTACCCAGCAGCAACGATATAGAAAAAACCATGAAAGTTGTTTACCTTCAGACCAAACAGCGCCAAGTATTGCTTCTCATGTCCTTAATACTACTTCCCAGGCTGATCATGCCTAGGCAGCAGAGCGGTCCACCCATCAGCGTCAGAGACAGGCTTCGAGGACCTCGGCTAACCCTGCTTCATCCTCGAGCATCAATGGCTCATCACCGTCATCATCATCGAAATATAAATCATCGTCATTAGCAACCATCTGCTCTCAAAAAGGAAATCATTCAATTAAAAGAGAGTCATCTCCTGAATCTTAATTGTAACCAAGATCCAACCAGCAGAATGGTGGCATGCCACAGGATGCCAAAAATTGTTAGTTCAACAAGGAGAATATATCAAGGGAAAATCTAAAAAGAAGAAACAAGGCTTGCCGCTGGCCTATCCGCAAAGTACCTGGGATAGATATATGCTAGCAGCTAGCATTCTTGCTGGAATAATATTCACATGTATGTGCTTGCAAACTAAACCATACATTTTCCACTAGTTGCCATGATTAAGGCTCGGGATTTGATACTATTTGCATAATTAGGGTGCTGCTATACATATATAAATATAGAAACCAAATACTCAATGTTCTTCCATAAACCAGATTTACTATCACCACATTGTGCCCTTACTTATGATACTTTTCGATAGAAACTAGGTATTATGACAGTCTAATGCATCCAATGTTCATAATGACATTACAAATTGTACCATTAAGCAGCTTAGGAGGACCATCCTCTGTTCCTGTAACAGAACCGATGTAAATTCTTCACTTGCCCCCACCACCTACATATAAAGATTGATTGTTAGTACATTATTACTGAAAAATGCTTCTCTTTGATAGACGCATCACTACATGTGTACATAATTAGGACATACAGATCACATCTGTGACTTCATAGGCCCACACATAATCTGATTTAGCCACAAGGCTTTGAAGCTGGCACCCGTGCAATAAGAAATAAATAAATGAAAAATAAAATATGCCACTCACAACGGGAAAAGTAATTACAATTCTAACAGACTCATCCCTCTCCTTTGTACTGCCTCTGCCAGGAAATTGTTACATGCTACAAATTTGTGGATGAAGCACGCACAAGAAAAACAATAGATTTACTTACCCAGAGGCCAGCCGATTCATGGCTGGATCTAGTTAGTTACCTACACGTACTAGAAAAGCATTGACCCAGCTCACCTAGAGCGACCGAATCTGGAGGTGGGGCAAGGAAGGGGCGACGAGAAAGGACTCACATACCAGAAGCTTACCTCAGGCCGGGCGGAGGGAAGGAAATCAGCCGGAACAGAGGCCACAGGTGGAGGAAAACCAGCGTTGGATCCTCGGCGGCCGACGGCCTTGCTTCTCCTTACTGGTGGACGGTTCTGCTGCTCCTGTCTGGTGGCGCTTGACGGCGCTGCTGCTCCTGTACGGTGGCGCTTGACAGCGCTGCTACTCCTTAGCGTAGCGGATGGAGCTGCTGCTCCTGGGCGGATGGTGCCCTGCGGGGAGGAAGGTCAGGGTTGGAGTTGATGTGGCGCGAGGGAACAAGCGGACGGGCGGCGGCGCGGTCGAGTTAGGTTTAGGTCGGAGGCGGCGGCGCACGGGTTCTATGTGAGTGGTGAGAGAGAGAAGGGTGAGATTGGGGGTTGGACGGGTGTGTTTTTTCTTTTCTTTTGCTGGTCTGGTCCGACTCGGGTGTTTTCCATCGCGCGCATATCTCTACTACTATTAAACAAGCAAACATATTTTTCTCTAAACACATTCAAAAACACGTACACGAAACAACCAAGATAAAATACCACCTCACGATTCGATCCATCTAATTAGATCTAACCGTTAATAACCCTCATCTGTGTACGTTTAGCAATTTAGAGAAGCGGACGAAACTCTGTCATCTATTCATCGAGAGGACGAAACGTTCCGCTGCGAGCAAAAATTTAACTGATTCGCGTGATTAAAGGCCTGCATGCAGCGGCATGGCCCACGTTCAGCATTATGGCGTTCGCATGCATTTGTTCGGCCTGCCGAGGCGCATCTTCAGGAGAGGGGGGAGAATGAGAGGCCTGGCGGCGGCACAGGGCGTGCTCGCCGGCGAGCGTGCTCCCGCATCTGCCTGGCGCACGGGGTTGGATCGGGCGCTAGGGTTGCCCTGCCGCCGCCCATAGCAGTCAGGGGTTGACGGGGAGAAGCAGTCGGAAGGCGACGGAGGCGGCGGTGGCTCGATTACATCTATGCGACGATGACGGCTCGGCAGCGGCGAGTGGCCGATTCATCTCCTCGCTAGCCCCTCGCCCTTTAAAGGTTAAAGATCTGGCACCCTCTTCCCCCGGACGCCCAGAACGAGCGGCGGATCCAGAAAACCAGTTCGTCAAGATACGCGCATACACAAGAAGTAGACATGCAAACAGCTGGATGGATTTTTCTTACAGGAGCGCACACACACATATGGAATAGGCAAGCCGCCGGTGAAGACAGCTTCAGCCTCACCACCAAGGACGGAATCACGGAAAGGTCAGCTTCATCCGAACCAACCGCGAGGACCATGCTAAGGTACATACATACATATACCAAGATCGATATTGACCGATGCTTGTGGTTGCAATTTCATGTCCATCACTGATGTATTGGTGCTCATGGTGAGATATGGGATAATAAGTGGAAACTTTTCACCGCTCAGTTCTTACCGAATGAATCTTTGTAAGTAATCTTTTTTCCCTACCTCCTCTTATATTTACAGGAAATTCAAGTGTGGTACACATATGAGTATGCTTTGCTTCCCTCTGTTGTACACATGTGGTTATTTGTTATCTCTGATTAAGAGAATCAAGGGCCACTACATTCTTGAATATTGAGACTGTGTTAGTTGGTTTAGGTTAAACTTGATACATGCTATTTACTTTTTCTTCATCTGACAATTCAGTTGTACTATTGATTTTGACAATTTTCAGGAATTTTAAGCCATCTTTGGATTTTAGCTTCCTCAATCATTCTGAATTATTTAATGTTAATATGAGGTACATGTGTTCCCAAGATTAAACTTGAGAAATGTGTAGTTGACCACTTGGGTACGTTTGATTTCTTTAGTAGATGCAGCGACAACCACCATTGTCCATGATCTATACTAAAGATAATTATTAGCAGTGCAACATCTCTGCTGGTTCAATCAAATAGTTCAGCCTGGTCGGTTCTTACTAATATTTAAGCCACCTTCAATTTTTAGCCTGCTCGGTCATTTTGGAGTAGTTTCAGTTTTGGGTGCATGTCTTTAATAGAACAACAAACTTATTTTAGGTGCTAAAATAAACACTAAACACCAATTCCTGATGGCGACTATTTTTAGAAAGACCATCCGGCTGGAGGAGATCCTTACTATCGATGTCAAGCCGGGGTGGAAGAAGGCCACGAAGATCACCTTCCTAGATGGAAGGATCTGGTTTTTTTGGTGCAGTTCTGTGTTTTAAAAAGTTATTGCGATGTAATTTTTTTATTAACACTACAGTCCATGAAGTTATATTTACGGATATTTCATTTTTCGCATAAGATGAAGCACCATTTTATTTTTAAATATTTTTTGAAGTAAAATTTGTGAATAAACGGAATGATGTTTCAGAGGATTTGAATGGTTGTGACTTGTGGGGTCGCCTGGGGAGGCGACTGCGGCAGGGAGCAGCGGCACATCGGCGGACAACAACACATGTGTAGCGTGCAGCGGCAGCGGCTGCACGGCCACGACGGAAGAGCAACAACACGAATGAGGTGCAGGTGGGGGTAAGAGTAAGTATCACTTGTCATGTTTAACTCATGGCAACAAAGAGTAAGGATCACTTCACACTCACTACAGGAAAAATACTGCTGTGACGATTATATACATATATGTTCCACTTGGTCGCTCAGTTAGTATTAATTTCCTATCTATTCCTTTTTCTTGCAGACACGTTTTGAAACTAGACTTTGATGGGAAGTTCATCCGTATATGGGAATTATACCTTTATATGCCTCTGGTTTCACATCATGAGCAGTTAGAAATTACCATGTATAGACGCATGTATGTGTGCTCTTTGTGTAGGTTTACCTGCATTATTCCTAGACAAATGGAAGTCATATACTCCCTCTGTCCTTCGAAAAACATCTTGCTGGAAATTGTTTGATGGTTTCCAATGCAGACTAAAATTTGAGTTGATGTTGCCTTTTGCAATTATGTTAATCTCAGCCATAAGATTGAAAGATCAGCAGACATTAGATCTTTGAGTAAAAAGTAGTAACTTGGAACCTTTGGTGAACGGTAGAAAGTGAGCTTTCGTTGTTTGAGATTGTAAATAACATGGGATGGAGACTTGACCGCCACATAATTATTTTACACTGACCTATTGAACCATGAAACAACATTGCTGAACTTCAACATTTCGGTAAAACATCACATGGAAAATTGGCTACAACCAACCAGATTGTTAAATCCTCATGTATTTTATACTGAACTCAAGAAGTGTGAATAAGCAAGAAAGCTTTTGAAGAGATCAGTGTATCGTCGCAACTGCTACTACGATTGGCTCCTTTCCAAGCACTGGTAAGATCTTTCAACAGATCTTAGCGACATCTCTCTCTTCTTAAATTTGCCAGGATTTTATGTAGTTGCTTTTCTTCTAATAAGGTGCATCCTGCTTGCTGTTGAATTGTGCAGAAAGGCTACATTGTATTAATTTCTTTTTCGCATAGTTGATACAATTCAACACATTTTGTATCAACTGATAACTTTGAATCTTTGCGTCTTTCATCAGATCGTGCTTTGAATTTGCACATGAATAACTAAAAGCACCATGACATTACGCATTTCCTTCATTTTAGCCATTAAACTTACTTATGTATCCGGTGTTAATTTATCATTTCTTGTATATTCATCTTAGTTAGGAAGGGTGGCTTCGGTCATCCTAAATTTTGTGTGGGTTCTTTTTTCAGTCCTGGCTAGCTTTGCAAAACAATAATTATTATAATCCTTGATCTGCACATGCCCAATTTCCTTATACCGTATAGTGTCTCATTCTAGAATAGTAGCCTTTCTGCTCTGTTAAGATGTTGAAGCACGGCGACATTTTTAACTCATGTTTAATATTGACAGAACTAAGCATTAGGTAGTTGCTTGCATGCCATTCATGTCATAGAGAAAATGCTAAATTTCCTCTCTCCAATTCCTTATCATGAACCTAACGCTTTATTGATCTGTTTTTAGCTTCTAGATGTTCTGAAACTATATACACAATAGATACTGTTTGTCTGAACTGTAGTTCCACTCCATGAAAAGCTGAGATAAACTAAGAATGGGGTAAAAAAAAATCCGACTCTTCCTGCTCACTGGCGGTGCCCGCTATGGCATGGGTGGCTTTACCGCAGCCGCCGAGCCTTCAAATTCTGAAGATAACAAGCAGCTCGAATCCAAGAAGAAAACTAATTTAGTTCAGCCAACACTCCTATTTTTTGTGCATCTTTGTTCCAACTTTGCATTGACGCCATGTCCACTTGGACAATGTTCATATGTTACTTTGATTTTCGCCCAAGAAAATAAACATTCTGAAATCTTTGTAGGAATAGACTAAATACGCTACACCCTTACATTCTTTGTGGAGAAGTTCTTCAGCCAATCTATTGCCATTGATTTCTGTCATCCTAAAGTTTGAATTCAAAATTTTATACCCGCAAAATTTGATATGGTTTGATTGAGATGTGCGACGTGCGTTGCACGTACACACTTACTTTTCGATAGAAACTAGGTATTATGACAGTCTAATGCATCCAATGTTCATAATGACATTACAAATTGTACCATTAAGCAGCTTAGGAGGACCATCCTCTGTTCCTGTAACAGAACCGATGTAAATTCTTCACTTGCCCCCACCACCTACATATAAAGATTGATTGTTAGTACATTATTACTGAAAAATGCTTCTCTTTGATAGACGCATCACTACATGTGTACATAATTAGGACATACAGATCACATCTGTGACTTCATAGGCCCACACATAATCTGATTTAGCCACAAGGCTTTGAAGCTGGCACCCGTGCAATAAGAAATAAATAAATGAAAAACAAAATATGCCACTCACAACGGGAAAAGTAATTACAATTCTAACAGACTCATCCCTCTCCTTTGTACTGCCTCTGCCAGGAAATTGTTACATGCTACAAATTTGTGGATGAAGCACGCACAAGAAAAACAATAGATTTACTTACCCAGAGGCCAGCCGATTCATGGCTGGATCTAGTTAGTTACCTACACGTACTAGAAAAGCATTGACCCAGCTCACCTAGAGCGACCGAATCTGGAGGTGGGGCAAGGAAGGGGCGACGAGAAAGGACTCACATACCAGAAGCTTACCTCAGGCCGGGCGGAGGGAAGGAAATCAGCCGGAACAGAGGCCACAGGTGGAGGAAAACCAGCGTTGGATCCTCGGCGGCCGACGGCCTTGCTTCTCCTTACTGTTGACGGTTCTGCTGCTCCTGTCTGGTGGCGCTTGACGGCGCTGCTGCTCCTGTACGGTGGCGCTTGACAGCGCTGCTACTCCTTAGCGTAGCGGATGGAGCTGCTGCTCCTTAGCGTAGCGGATGGAGCTGCTGCTCCTGGGCGGATGGTGCCCTGCGGGGAGGAAGGTCAGGGTTGGAGTTGATGTGGCGCGAGGGAACAAGCGGACGGGCGGCGGCGCGGTCGAGTTAGGTTTAGGTCGGAGGCGGCGGCGCACGGGTTCTATGTGAGTGGTGAGAGAGAGAAGGGTGAGATTGGGGGTTGGACGGGTGTGTTTTTTCTTTTCTTTTGCTGGTCTGGTCCGACTCGGGTGTTTTCCATCGCGCGCATATGGATGTGGGTGGAAGGAAACAAAGCCGACACTTTTTATGTCCCAAAGAATCAGCCACACACAAACAATCAGTAAAGATTGTAACTGCTGACAGAAATTACGTCAGTGCTTTGCTGGTGCTTCAGCGACAGATAATGTGTCAAGAGGTTATATAAATACTATCATACTATGTGTCGGTATAGTTTGGAAAAAAAAGTGTCGGCATTGCTCACTTTTACCAACAGATGCATGTCGTCTTTGTGGTGTCGTGGTGTAGTGGATGAAGCGAGTGCGCATCTCGTCCCAGGAGGAGATTGTGGCAGGAGCCAGGTTCAGGAGCCAGGTGCGGGCCCCGTCATTGAGCGCCATGGGAAACCAGTTCGCCATGACCCTTTCGTCTCCGTTGGCGGCTTCGATGCATAGCTCGTAGAGTTGCAGGAACTCCGCAGGGTCCGCCGTGCCATCATAGCGAGGGGGCAGGTCGGGCTTGAACTTGCCTGGCCATGCGAAGCCGCGTAGCTTGGGGGTGAGGGCACGACAGCCTGCTGTGGCCACCGGTGCCTTTTGCTGGTACTGGGCTTGCTCCTGGGGATTACCGCGCGCCACCGCTTGGAGGAGCGCGGGGTCTTGGCATGGGGGTGCAGGGACGCGATCTTGGCGCGCCGGCGCCGGGAGCGCGCGAGTGCCTTCTTGGGGACGAGGGATCTCTTGGCAGCTCCTTCCTTGCTGCGTAGGCGCCGGGCGCGGAGGGTCTTGCCCCGGGGCTGCGCGCCTTGGAGCCAGGGCACCTCCTTGGGGAGGAGGTGGTGGAGGCACCTCCTGATCCTCGCCTCCTGCGCAGAATGGAGGGCGAGGCAGCGAGAGGGACGGCAAGGGGGAACCCTCCTGCGGCGCTGACGAGCTCGGTGATGCGGGCGAGCCAGTCTTCGTAGAGGTCGTCGACGAGGCGGTAGTGCAAGAGTTCTCTTGCCAGGAGCAGCGCGGCATGCGCGTCCGTGGGGGCGCGACGGGCGTGGGACGACGAAGCGGCTGGAGTCAGCGACGGTGTGGCGGTGCGGCCCTCCCGCTGCACCGAAGGATGCTGTGAGGAGGCCTGCTGCTCGTTCCCCGCCGGGCCGGTGGCGGCGTTGGCGGCAGGCGACGGGGAACGACGAGGACGTCCGCCGACGGGCGCCGTCTGGGCGACGCGGGTGGCGAGAGCAGCCCGGCGCTCGACGCGAGCCCGACGAGCGTCAGCCATGGACACGACGGAAGATCACACGCGAACGGCGGAAGAAAAGATTCCGGCGCACCCCTACCTAGCGCGCCAAATGTCGGATTTCGGGTTCCGGCAGACCCTTGAGGTTCGAACACTGGGGTGCGCGCGGAGATCTCTCCCCTACCGATCTACGTCCAATCTCCTCGCGTGATCTAAACTGGAAACAACGAACGACACAAGGGACACAAGGTTTATACTGGTTCAGGCCACCGTTGTGGTGTAATACCCTACTCCAGTGTGTGGTGTGGTGGATTGCCTTAGGGGCTGATGACGAACAGTACAAGGGAAGAATAGCCTCACGAGAGGTGTTCTTGAGTTGGTGCGATGAACTGCTAGGGTGAGTTCAATCGCCTCTCTCTCTCTCTCTGCTAGGGCTCTACCAGATTTCTCGATGTCCCTCTACTCTGTGTGGCTAGTTCTACTTATAGAGGCCCTGGACCTCTCCCCAAATAATGAGCGGGAAGGGCGCCAACAATTGGCCATTTTGAAGGGGAACATATAGTACAAGTTATCCTGACCAAAAGTGGTCTTCGGCTGCCAAAAGTATTGGTGATGAGGCCGTCTTGGGCTCCACGGTGACCTCCGTCATGCCGCTCTGCTGGTCTTGGTCTTGTTGCACCAGAATGGTAACCTTTGTCCGGTGCCTTGGCATGTGCTTGCCCCCTTTGCATCAAAGGGGAAACAAGGACACTGTGCAGGCCGGCGCCCGCCTAGTCTCGATCGTCATGGCTTGTGTCACGGGTTCCTCGCGAGGTACCCCTGCCTTGATCTCTTCACCTCCTCGCGAGCCTGCCTGATGAGGCTGCCTGTGAGGAAGCTTTCTGTCGTCCGCCCCGCGAGGCTTGGCCCCTCGCGAGGGTCTTGAGCTTGAGCTGATGAAGATGGGCCGTGCTGGGCCCCCACTTGAGCCACGCCGCAGGCCGCAGGCAGGCAAGTCTGGGGACCCCCGTTCCCAGAACGCCGACAGAATCCCACTTGCCTGATACCTGTTGAGCCACTAAATCTGAGTCGCCAAGACATCTGACCCAGCTCAAACTCATCTCTTTTGCCACTCGAAGACCATGGAGCAAGGCTTCATACTCTACTGCGTTGTTAGTGCAAGGAAACATCAGCCATAACACATAACAAAATTTGTCACCTCGAGCAGAGGTGAAAACAACTCCAGCCCCCGAGCCTTCCAACTGTCTGGACCCATTAAATTAATAGTCCAATACGTGTTGTCTGGTTTCTCTTCTGGCATCTGCATCTCCGTCCAGTCATTAATGAAGTCAACTAGTGCTTGAGATTTGATCGCAGTACGTGGTATATACTTCAACCCGTGAGACCCAAGCTCAATGGCCCACTTGGCGACTCGTCCAGTGGCCTCTCTATTTTGAATGATGTCTCCCAAAGGAGCAGAGCTAACCACAGTGATTGGATGACCCTGAAAATAATGTTTAAGATTCCGGCTTGCCATGAACACCCCATACACGAGCTTCTGCCAATGTGGACATCGTTTCTTGGATTCAATTAACACCTCACTGACGTAGTAAACCGGTCGTTGAACCGGATGTTCCTTGCCAGCCTCCTTGCGCTCCACCATAATAGCCACACTAACAGCACGTGAGTTGGCGGCCACATATAACAACAGCGGCTCTTTCTCAACTGGAGCAGCCAGGACCGGCGGCTCAGCAAGTTGTGTCTTCAGATCTTCAAAAGTAGAGTTTGCAGCATCGCTCCAAACAAAATCATCTGTTTTCTTCATCATCTGATACAAAGGCATTGCCTTCTCCCCTAACCAGCTTATGAACCGGCTCAAAGCAGCAACACGACCTGCCAGTCGTTGAACATCATTGATGCATGTTGGTTGGGCCAGGGATATAATTGCCTTGATTTTCTCCGGGTTAGCTTCAATACCTTGGTTGGACACCAAAAAACCCAAGAGCTTGCCGGCTGGGACTCCAAAAACACACTTGGCCGGGTTAAGCATCATTTTGTAGACCCGGAGATTATCGAAGGTCTCTTTCAGGTCTGTTACCAATGTTTCCTCTTTCCTGGATTTTACCACTATATCATCCACATAAGCATGAATATTACGCCCAATCTGATCATGAAGACAGTTCTGTACACACCGTTGGTAAGTCGCCTGGGCACTCTTAAGCCCAAAAGGCATAGACACATAGCAGAAAACTCCAAAAGGAGTGATAAAATCCGTCTTCTCCTGATCTTTGACCGCCATCTTAATCTCATGATAACCTGAGTAAGCATCCAAGAAACTCAAACATGCGCAACCCGCCGTAGCATCGGTGATCTGATCAATACGGGGGAGGGCAAAAGGATCAGCCAGACAAGCCTTATTCAGATCGGTGTAATCCACACACATATGCCAGGTGCCATTCTTTTTTAGTACAAGCACCGGGTTGGCTAACCACTCTGGGTGAAAGACTTCTACGATGAATCCGGTCGCCAAGAGCCGGGCCACCTCTTCTCCAATGGCCTTGCGCCTTTCTTCATTGAACCATCGGAGAAACTGTCTGAGTGGTTTAAACTTTGGATCAATATTGAGAGTGTGCTCAGCGAGTTCCCTCGGGACACCCGGCATGTCTGAAGGTTTCCATGCAAAGATGTCCCGGTTCTCACGGATGAACTCGATGAGCGCGCTCTCCTATTTTGGATCCAAGTTTGCACTGATGATGAACTGCTTGGATGAGTCGCCAGGCACAAAGTCAACCATCTTGGTGTCATCAGCTGATTTGAATTTCAACACCGGCTCATGCTCTGTTGTTGGTTTCTTTAATGACGTCATGTCTGCCGGGTCAACATGATCCTTGTAAAACTTTAATTCCTCTATTGCACAAACAGATTCAGCAGAGGCAGCATCACCTTCTTCACACTCCAAAGCTATTTTCCGACTCCATTGTACTGTGATGGTGCCCTTATAGCCCAGCATCTTGACCTGCAAATATACATAACACAGCCGAGCCATGAACTTGGCATAAGCCGGCCGTCCAAACAAAGCATGATATGGGCTTTTGATCTTTACCACCTCAAAGGTTAATTTTTCTGCTCTGGAATCATACTCATCCCCAAAGGCTACTTCCAGTTCAATCTTACCCACTGGGTACGCCGACTTGCCAGGAACCACACCATGAAAAACAGTGTTGGATTGTTTAAGACTCTTATCAGTCAATCCCATCCGACGGAATGTCTCGTAGTAGAGGATGTTGATGCTGCTGCCTCCATCCATGAGTATCTTAGTGAATTTGTATCCACCAACCTGAGGCGCCACTACCAAAGCCAAGTGACTCGGATTATCGACCCGGGGTGGGTGATCCTCTCTGCTCCACACAATAGGCTGCTCTGACCAACGTAAGTAACGTGGAATCGTCGGCTCAACGGCATTGACGAGCCTCTTGTGAAGCTTCTGGTACCTCTTACATAAACTAGTGGTGAATACATGGTATTGCCCACTATTTAGTTGTTTTGGGTTGCTCTGATATCCGGACTGTTGCTGCTGATGACCTTGGCCGGGTTGTGGATTATATCCTCCTTGGTTACGAGGATGGCCTTGACCGTGAAATCCTCCTCCACCTGAACCGGCGCCCGGGCCTTGGAAACTGCCTCCACCTCAACCGCCACCTGGGCCGTGAACTCCATCAAACGCGTTTGAATTTTTAAACGCCTTCATGATCGTACAATCTTTCCACAGGTGGGTGGCTAGCTTCTCACGGGTGTCGTGCCTTGGACAAGGTTCATTCAATAGTTGCTCAAGGGTGGGACCTGACCCGCCCGACCGAGGGGTTTGTCTGCCCTTGCGCCGTTGATTTCCGCCCTGTGCATTGGTGTTAGCAACAAACTCATCAGCCTTGCGTTTATTACCTCCTTGATTTGCCGGGTTATGCTGATGACCCTTCCCGTTCTTATTTCCCTTCGTTGTCTTTTCTTCGTCATATATCGGGTCTTTGGTACTATCAGAATCAGCATACTTGACGAGAGCCGCCATCAACTGGCCCATGTCATTATAGTCACGCTTGAGCCGCCCCAACTTCTGCTTCAGAGGTTCAAAATGGCAATTTTTCTCCAACATCAAAATTGCTGAGCCGGCGTCCATCTTATCAGACGAATGTATTATCTCCTTGAACCGGCGCACCCAATGGGTTGTAGACTCACCATCCTCTTGCTTACAATTAGTTAGGTCCACAATCGACATAGGCTGCTTACACGTGTCTTTGAAGTTCTGGATGAACCGGGCCTTTAACTCCGCCCATGAGCCGATAGAATTAGGTGGCAACCCCTTCAACCAAGTACGATCTGTTCCATCCAACATCATAGTGAAATACTTGGCCATTGTTGCGTCGCTGACCTCCAACAACTCCATAGCCATCTCATAACTCTCAATCCAAGCCTCAGGCTATAAGTCAGCCGTGTAATTAGGCACCTTACGAGGCCCCTTAAAGTCCTTCAGTAGACGCTCATTACATATGGCCGGCACCAAGCAAGGGACGCCTCCGGTTCTTGTGGCCACTCCTGCCTCGACCGAGGTTGCTGGATAAGCCGGAAAAGTTTGATGAGCCTCCTGATCTGCTGCCATTTGAACTACTCGTTCCGCCTCTTGACGAATCCTCTCCTGATCCGCTAAGTTAAGGGCTCCAGCCCGCATCGGCTCATGCCTGTGTGGCCGGTTGTGGCGTTGAGCATTGCTTGACATGTCTACGGATTCCATATGCCTACTGTAGCTCGGGCTCTGGCTTGGGCGAGGAGTTGAGTGGATCCTGTCTCGACTGTAGGAGTATGCATCCTGTTGTGCCATAGCTGTTTGAAGAAGCTCTCTTACCCTCCGCGTTTCAACCGCCGCCGGTGAGTCGCCTTCCATCGGGAGAGCCGCCAAACGAGCCGATGCTGCGATGAGGTTTTCCAAGGGGTTGGAGAAGTGACCCGGCGATGTTGGTACGTAATGAGGTGGAGCGGTAATTATACGAGGTGGTTCCATGGCACGCGGCTGAACCGGTGCGCCGGGTGTCGTGATCCGGTTTGCCTCCGGCGGGTTGCTTCCCCCAGCTCCGGGTGTGTGGAATAGGTTCCTAGGATCAAGCGTCAGAGGTAAACGTGACTGAGTTTTCTGATGCCTCCTTCTCATGACCTCGTTTGACGCGTTAGGATCCACCGTGAGCCGGAAGGTCTCCGCTTGAAGCTGTTGAGCACGAACGTCCAAAGCCGCCCGCTCTGCTGCCATCCTGACTTCCTCTGCGGCTAGATTTTCCTTAGCTTGCACCATCTCTTCATGTACGCGTGCCACCTTTGCGTCGTGCTGGGCTTTATCCGCCGGCTCTACCATGGCAGTCAACAGAGTCATCAGTTTATCCATGAGGTCCATTAGAATCTGAGCCGGGGGCGCGTGAGGTCTCCTGACCCCGCTGCAGCCGACCCGGTAGCTGTTGCCGCCGCTTCTGTAGAGTTCTGCCCAGGCTGTGTCCCTGCCATGAAGACTCCGGCCCAATTCGGCGGCTCAAGAGGGTCTAGAATACTGCTGCCATCGGAACAGCCCCCGAGCATGCCGTCCTGCAGCTGGTACAAAGAGTCCGTCTCGCCTGTTGATGGTGCAGTGTCAGAACAGATGGCCGTCTCACTGCCCTCCACCGATCCTTCAGAGTATTCACCGCCGTGGAAGCAGCCTACAAAGGCATGCTTCACGACAGACTGAACACAGGTGGTCCTTGCGCGCTGAGCCGTTTCGATGAGGTTGGTGTGGACGTCCGGCTCAGGGCCTGACTCGCCGATCCGGCCGATGAAGACGTGAATTCCGCCGAAGGGGACCCGGTACCCGTACTCAATCGAGCCGGCCTCGGGGCCCCAGCCTTCGTCATTGATGTAGAGCTTGCCGCGACGACTCTTGGTCATCCGGCCCACATCGTATCCCTTGAGCCCTTTGAAGTTGCCCATCAAGAACTCAAATCCACCGTGCGCTGGCCCCACGTTGGGCGCCAACTGTCGTGGAATTGTCACGGCAGATGTCCTAGAGAAAGGACTTAGTCATAGGGCCATCTGAAGGTGCAATCATGCCCTTAATCATATTTTGATGTTGATGACAACATGCATATTGGGACTAATCATGTTTATCGAGTATTTCTCAGGATTATGTCTCAAGGGCTATGTGTGTGTGTGGATCACGACTACGGACATAAAACATATATCACACAAGAGCAGAGACACAAGAGAAAGATAAAAAGCTTCGGCTCCTTGTTTTCGGTTTGCTCTTGAGTGTACGGATCCCGCACTATTAAGAGGGGATCGATGGATTTCGCGAAAGAACTTGCTCAAAACCACAAAATTCCCTCTCACACCATCTCTAAATTCTTCCTCTAACTTGTGCAAAAATGTTAGTAGGTTTCTAAGCTAAAAGGTCCAACTTTCACTGGACGTCCGAAGTCTACGGACGTCCGGTCTCTCTCAACCAACCAGACATCCGACTCTCTCCAGTCGTCCGGTGAGTCTTCACAGAACTGAAATTAGCAGAAGATCGATCACACCGGATGTCCGGTCACCGGACGTCCGCTCATCTCCGGATATTCGGTGCACTCCAACAGAACTACAATTAACGGATTTCCGGCAACACCGGACGTCCGGGCTCCGGACGACCGGCGCCTTTCGGATGTCCGCTACCTGTGCTGTTTTCGCGGTCAGATTTATACTCCAGCAAGCGGACGACCGGCTGCCCGGCCGGACGTCCGGTCCTATCTGTGTCACTGGTCGTCCGGTACCCACTGGATGTCCGACAGCTCCTGAGCCTTAAGTGGCCAAACGGCTAGCTCTTCACTACCACCATATATAGGTTGTCTTCCCCCTCGCGATATGGTTGACCACTCATTTTGAACAAACCCTAGAACACATTACACTCTCTCTCTCACTCCTCCACACCAAATCTTAGATCCCCAAGGGATTTGAGAGCATTTGAGAGAAGTTGTCTAACCAAGTGATAGATCCACTCCTTCCCCCTCTTTGCACCAAAGGAATTTGTGACTTGAGCAACTCTTGAGCTTTTCCCATCGTTCTTGTTACTCTTGGAGGTTGGAGACTCCTAGGCGGTAGGAGTCTTTCGGAGAGGAATCAGCCCTTGTGATTACCCCCGGAAAAGTTTGTGAGGGTTTGGAGACCACCCCAAGGTCTACCACTAGTGGTTCAGAAACGCCTTCGTGGTGTTGTCTCAAAGAGAGAATAGGGTGAGCCTTCGTGGCGTTGGTGTGCCTTCGTGGTAACACCCACCTCTCTAAACGGTGACGTAGCTTCCCTCCAAGGAAGTGAATATCGGCTTACATCCTCGTCTCTCGGAGTTGCGGTTATCCCTAACCTTAACTCTCTGCTTGTGGTTACTTGTCTCATATGCACTTACCTAATCATATTGTGTTAGCCTACTCATCTACTTGTATTACTTGATTATCTTATTTAGCTCTTAGCATCACACTTGCAATTGTTAGGCTCACTTTCATATTCCGCACTATTGCCTAAAATTGCCAAGTAACAATTAAAATTTGTATTTCTACCTATTCACCCGCCCTCTAGGTCCATCTCGATCCTTTCAATTGGTATCAGAGCCTCGTGCTCTAGTCTTGTGGCTTAACCGCCCTAGAGCGAGATGAGCCCCGATGGGAGTCCCCTTGTTGTAGATCCGAAGGATAAAGGCAAGGCTTCTTCTGAAGTCAAGACCTTTACTTCTGAGGATCTAGAACGGGCCCTTGCTAAGCAAAAGGAGGAGCATGATGCTTTTGTAGAGCCTTGGTCCAAATGAGGATAGCCACATTGTCCATAGTGCTTGCACCACTTTCGGGTGGTGCGGCTTCGAGACCAACTGTGCCTACTCCGTCACTTGGTCAACAACCTCCTAGCAATGAACACTCTAGTGTTCCTTGGCTTTATGCAAGACCCCAAGTTGAGAAACCAAAATATAACTCTCAAGGCAAACCTCCTTTACTTGACTCCACTTCCAATTTTGCTTTGTGGAGAGTTGCTATGCAGGATCATCTTCGATTTGGAAACGATGAGATGCTAGAGATCTTGGAGTATGGTTACCATGTGGTTGATCCAAAGAATCCTACACTAAGAGAAATTTATGACTAGAATCTCAATGACACGCAATCATGTGTATAAGGAGAGGTATGTTTGAAAAGCAAAGGAGACCTTTCATACACATCACAAGTGCCAAGGAATTATGGGAAAGTATTATAAGATCCAGGACTGGTACCTCCACCCTCTGGAGTGCTCAATATGAAATTGCCTAGGGGCAATTGCAAAACTTTTGTATGGAGAAAGGTGAAACTCCAAATCAACTCCTTGAGCGTCTCATGACTCTCACCGCTGATATTGAGTCATGTGAGTGTGACAAGACACAAGATGGATTTAACATGACTAAGCGATTCCTTGTGGACAAGTTGCTCCATGCTCTTGCTCCATATCACCATCAGATGGTATGGGACATAAGACAACACCATGCCTTCAAGGAAATGACTACAGATGACATCATATCCACTTTCCAACTATTTGAAGAGTCAAAGGCAAATGCTACAAAACATCTTGCCATGCATGGTACCCCATTGTCGAAGATCAATCTTGCATTGAAGGCCAAGCATGTATGTGAAGATGAGCAAAGTGAAGAAGAAGAAGATGATGATGATGAAGAAGATGGTGATGAGGTTGAATCCGATGAGGGCTCTTCATATGAATACATGGCTCTCTTTGTCAAGAAGTTTAGCGCGGGAAAATTCAAGGGAAAGTTTCAAAAGAAGAAAGTAAGAAAATGCTACAACTGTGAAGAAACCAACCACTTCTCCAACGAGTGCCCTTATGAGAAGAGAGAAGATAAACCTAGGTTTCCCAAGACCTTTCCCAAGAATAAGTTGCCAAATCCTTTGAACTCCAAGCTCAAGAAGAGAGATGGGAAAGCAATGGTTGCTCGAGAAGAATCGGATCTGGATGATGTTAGTGGTGTTGCCGGAGTTGCTCAAGATTCTCAAAACACATTGAGGCTAGTCAACAAGAGTGGTGAATTTGTCACCTACAACTACATGAAGGATTACAAGGGCAACGCTCACAAGTGTCTCATGGCGAAGGCCGTGGTAGAAGATGGAGAGGACCAACACTCTCCTGACAAGGTCAAGGTAACCCCATAATCAAACCCTCCTTTTTTTCACTCCTCCTACTCCTAGTGATGAGTATCTTGATGCGGAGGATAGGTATGAGGATGATGATATAAATGATCCTATGCTTGCTAAACTAAATAAGTTCATGTGCTCTCTTAAAGGAAAGAAGCTCACTATGTTTCGTATGCTTATGGAGATGGTGAGTAAGCACACCATTTCCATTAAGGAACTCGAAACCCTCGTCACCGAGGAAAAGGAAAAATATGAAATCCTTGAGCGGAAAGTCCAATATGAGGAAGCACGCAATGATGAACTATGCTTAAAAATTGGTGCAAACATTGACGTTCATACTAGAGATCTTGCCTACTTGAAAAAGGTTATCGACTCTTGCGAAGAGTTGATGAATGATAAAAGTAAGCTTGTAAAGTCTAATGCTTATCTCTCTAAGGATTGTGAGCTCCTATCCGTGTCCCTCAAGACCAAGGAAGAAGAGCTCACCCTTCTTACAAAGAGTTTTGAGACACTCAAGCTTACTTATCTTGAAACTCTAGCCAAGGCTTACTCTTCTCCTATTATCAATGTTGATGCTTGTACTACTAACTATAGTAGTGATCTAGCATCTATTCTTGAGGAGAATCGCTTTCTCAAAGCTCAAATCGAGAAAGGGCTCATGACATGTGCTCAAGGGCAAAAGAACCTTAATGAGGTGTTGAGCCAACACAATGAAGTGTTTGCCAAAGAAGGACTCGGGTTTGACCCAAGCACAAGCAAGAAGACATCCTCTCAAAAGTGCACCACCCCTCTAGAAGAAATTTTTGTACGAGAAGGGCACAAGGAGAAAGGTAAGGTTGTTTGTGGGAAGGCCACAAGGGGCATGCCCACTATCATCAAGCCAAAAGAGTTCATGCCTCCATCCTATGTTCTTCGTAAGACTAAGGATGGAGAAGTTTGTGCAAAGTTTGTTGGTCCTCGAAATGCATTTCGGTTTTATGCTATTTGGGTCCCTAAGACCCTTATGACTAACTTGAGAGGTCCCATTGCAAAATGGGTGCCTCTAACCAAGTAATAATTGTGTGTAGGTTGCCTTCTCCGATGGAGTAAAATGGGTGATTGATAGTGGATGTACCAATCATATGACCGGAGATAGCAAGTTGCTCTACGATTTCATGGAAGCTATTCAACCATTTATGAGCATTATGTTTGGTGGAGGATCAATAGGACAGGTACTCGGTTTGGGTAAGGTGGCTATCACAAATGACATGTCTCTTCCAAATGTCATGCTTGTCCAATCCCTTAAATACCATTTGCTTTCTGTTCGCCAATTGGCATCTGTTGGTTATGATACACTATTTGGACTAACGAATATGAAAGTCTTTAAGAGAGATACTCTCGAAGTGGCCTTTGTTGGAGAGTTGGATGGCAACCTTTACACGGTTGATTTCTCAAAAGAGAGCACATTCCATGCAACTTGTCTAATGGCCAAGGCCGACAAGGGGTGGCTATGGCATCGCCGGCTAGCCCATGTCGGCATGAGAAATCTTCAAGATCTCTTAAAGGGAAATCACATCCTTGGAGTAACAAATGTCTCTTTTGAGAAAGATCGTGTGTGTAGTGCATGCATAGCCGGGAAGCAACATCAATCAAAGCACCCACCCAAGAATATTGTGTCTACTTCAAGGGCTTTGGATCTCCTTCATGTGGATCTGTTTGGGCCTCCTTCATGGGATAGTCTTGGTGGGAAAAAGTATGGACTTGTCACTGTGGATGATTACTCAAGATACACATGGGTGTTTTTCCTCAAGTCCAAAGACGAGACGAAGATCACCTTCATTGATTTTGCCAAGCAAGCACAACACAAGTTTGACAAAGAAATCATGGCAATAAGAAGTGATAATGGTTCCGAGTTCAAGAATTACACCTTGGAAGGATTTCTTAGTGATGAAGGGATTGAGCATCAATATTCAGCTCCATACACTCCCCAACAAAATGGTGTTGCAGAAAGGAAGAACCGCACCCTTGTGGAGATGGCAAGGTCCATGTTGGATGAATACAAGTCGCCACATAGTTTTTGGGCCGAGGCCGTCAACACTGCATGTCATGCTTCAAACCAGCTCTTCCTCCGCACGATATTAGAAAAGACTCCATATGAGCTCCTGACCGGGAACAAGCCAAATGTCAAGTACTTTCGTGTATTTGGGTGTAAATGTTTCATCCTCAACAAAAGAGAGCGGTTAGGAAAATTTCAATCTAAAACTATTGAGGGCATATTTGTTGGTTATGGATCAAACTCTCATGCCTATAGAGTCTACAACAAATCCAATGGATGTGTTGTAGAAACTTGTGATGTGGTGTTTGATGAATTTAATGGCTCCCATGGGGAGCAAGTTGATCTAAGTGATGTAGGTGAAGAAGATTCTTCTCAAGATATCTTGACGATGGGTGTTGGCGCACTTCTTCCAATGGAACAAGACCCTCATGATGATGAAGAAGAAGATGAAGGCCTCACACACCATCAAACTACTTCCACACCCATACCACCACAAGCACCTATTACTCAATCAATGCCCTTAGTCCAAGTACAAGATGATGATCAAGTTCCTCTTCATGATAATCATCAAGAACAAGATCATCCTCAAGGGAAAGAACAAGAAAGTGCAATCATTGACAATGAACCTCAACAGATGCAAGAAGAAGAAGAAGTTTTTCCACCACACATTAATGATCCATATGTTGAGGACGTGGATGATGAACATGAAGTTGAACCTCGCGAAACCTTAACCTCCATCATGCCTCGAGTGGCCGGTCGTGTTGATATTGATAAAATCCTCACCGGCATATCGGAAGGTAGAGTCACTCGTAAACAATTGACAAACTTTTGTGCTCACTTCTCTTTTGTGTCTAGTGTTGAGCCTCTCAAGGTACAAGATGCATTGATAGACAACGATTGGCTTATTGCTATGCAAGAAGAGTTGAATAGTTTTGAGCGCAATCAAGTGTGGTAATTAGTCAAGAGTCCAACTACGGAACACAACGTCATTGGAACAAAGTGGATTTTCAAGAACAAGCAAGATGAGAATGGCGTAATCATCCGCAACAAGGCAAGGTTAGTGGCACAAGGGTACTCACAAGTTGAAGGTTTGGACTTTGGTGAGACCTTTACCCCCGTTGCCCGACTTGAATCCATTCGAATCTTACTTGCTTATGCTGCTTTCAATGGCTTTACATTATATCAAATGGATGTGAAGAGTGCTTTCCTTAACAGTCCTCTACAAGAAGAAGTATATGTATCACAACCACCTGGGTTCATTGACCCCGATCACAAAGACTATGTGTATAAACTTCATAAGGCTTTGTATGGCCTCAAACAAGCACCTCGTGCTTGGTATGATCATCTTAAGAAGTTTCTACTCGATGATGGTTTTGTGAGAGGGGTGATTGATCCCACGCTTTTTACTAAGAGGGACAAAGGTGATTTGATCTTATGCCAAATCTATGTAGATGATATCATTTTTGGTTCTCCTAACGTTCATTTATGCAAGAAGTTTGCGGCATCAATGACCAAGAATTTTGAAATGTCACTCAATGCAGATTTGAAGTTCTTTCTCGGCTTTCAAATTCAACAATTTCAAGAAGGAATTTTCTTGTCCCAAGCCAAATAGCTCAAGGATATCCTAGCAAAAGTTGGCATGTCTGATGCCACCCCATGTAAGACCCCCATGCCAACCAAAACTGTACTCACTGAAGACTCAAACGGTATCCCCTTCGACCCATCTAAATACCGCTCTATGATTGGTTCATTGCTTTATCTTTGTGCATCTAGACCAGACATCATGTTTAGTGTTTGCATGTGTGCTAGATTTCAAGCTTCCCCTAGGGAAAGCCATCATAAGGCGGTTAAGCATATTCTTAGATACCTTGTTCACACCCCAAAGTTGGGTCTATGGTACCCCAAGGATGCTAAGTTTGATCTCATTGGGTACACGGATGCGGATTGGGCTGGAAACAAAGTGGATCATAAATCCACCTCCGATGGATGTCAATTTCTTGGACGCTCCTTGGTAAGTTGGTCCTCGAAGAAGCAAAATTGTGTTGCCCTCTCCACTGCCGAAGCTGAATATATTGCAACCGCCAGTTGTGCAACTCAGTTACTATGGATGAGGCAAACTTTGAAGGATTACGGTATCACCTATAGACATGTGCCTCTTCTATGTGATAATGAAAGTGCCATCAATATTGCTGAGAACCCCAAAGATCATACCCGCACCAAGCACATTGACATTAGGTACCACTTCCTGAGAGATCATGTGGAGAAGGGTGATATTGACATTGCTCATGTTGGCACAGATATGCAACTTGCAGATATTTTCACCAAGCCATTGGATGAGGCAAGATTTTGTCAACTTAGGCGTGAACTTGGTATCTTGGAGCTTGACAACATTATGTGAAAACTAGTACTCATGCATGCATTGTCACTCAACTCATGCATTCTCTCACCCTATGAAATGCATAAAAAGAACAAACACTCTCAAAGCTACCATGTTACTCTAACTATGGTGCTTTCAATGATGGGGTAGTGATTATGGACCCAAAGTTCAAATCTTTGCAGTGTCATGTCACGTATACTCATACATGGTGGCATCAGCCACCGCCTTGTCATTAGAACAACATGTGAGCAGTATGTGTGTTTATTATTGTTGGTTTAGGAAACTCATTGTTTCATCTAGGGTGTCCTTGCATCCTACTACATATTTCACTCATCATCTCTCCATCATTGTCATTAGCACCAACTATGGCACCCTAGTCTTCCTCGAAAAGATATTAAATAAATAAATTAAAAAAAATGCCATCGGACGTCCGTCAGGACCGGGCGTCTGTCCAATCCTCTCTGGTGCCCTATTGCTGGTCGTCCACTGTAACCGGACTTCTGTTAATTAAATGCCACTGGACGTCTGTCAGGACCGAGTGTCCGTCAAATCCTCTCTGGTGCCCTATTGCCGGCCGTCCGCTGTAACCGGACTTCCGTTAATTACTGCTCTATCTAAACGCGACGGACGTCCGTTTTTTGTCGGTTGTCCACTGCTTCTCGTATCAGTTTGCCCTCTCAGGTCTCGGACATCCGGTTCGCACCGGATGTCCGGTACGTTTCTCGCACGCCTATATATACTGGGGCATGCGATCCGGTCGTATCTAAAACCTAATTTCTCTCCTCTCACCGCCGCCGCCGCCGCACTCTCTCCTTGCTGCGTTCACGGGCTGGGCCACTCGCCGCCGGGACCCCGTTCGGCCCTTCCGGTTGTCGTCGCGCCTCCGGCCGCCCTTCTCTCGACCCGGCCGGCTTCGGGGGAAACATCACATCTTCTCCTCGCCCTTCTGAGGTAGCAACTGCTATTTTCCTCCCCCCATTGCTCTAACCTTCTTGATCCATGGCAATTGTTAAGATGTGGAGTCTCCTCCTTCCCTATGTAGCAATGCCACGGACAAAGCGCTCTGCTCGCAAGCAGGTCACCGCTGGGGGCTCTCGTCCGTCTCGTCGTGGTGGGTCCGATGATTCGCAGGAGTGCGCTCGTCCTCGGAAGCGTGTCGCTCACCCTCGCAGCTCCACTAGCGCCTCTTCGACGGAAGAATCCGACTACGAGGATGAATTGGAAGAAATTGAGGAACCCGCTTATGTTGATGTTCGCACCACTGCACCCAAGCCTGGAACTCGTCGGCCCACATTCAAGCCTCCTCCTCCTCCGATACAACCACAAGGTGTTGCCCGTCGCATCTCTCTTGAACCTCCACTCCCTCACGGCCGCATCGTTAAACGGTTCAATGAGGTTCCCGTTGCTTCTTACCTTAAGCTTCGTCGTGATGTAGATCAATTCACTGTTCTTAGCGATTCACAGGATGCTCGTTTTCGCACAAATGTCCAAGCCGACATTTTCACCACTATAATCATTCCTAAAGGTTTATCTATCCATATGTGCATCGACTTAGAGCATATCCGCACTCATCTGGCGAAATATCCGGGAGCTATTGAGCTCATTGAGTCCTCTGGTCTTGCTGCACCATTTGAATTCCAGCATGATTTTAACCATGCTGCAATTCATCAATTCTATGCCACTTGTTACTTTGGTCCCGATAAAACTATCACTTGGATGACCTCCGACACCATGCTCAAGGCATCATATGCTCAATTTGTTGCTGCTCTTGGTTTTCTTGACACAGGGTTCAAAATCCATAAGGATGACCCTAACCATAAGCCCAAGGGCATAGAGGTCTGTGCGGATCTTCTCAAACCCATAAGTGAAATGTCTGATCAGGAGAAACAAAAGGGCCTGAACCAAGTTTCAATTTGGCGCTCACCCTTCTACATCATTTTTCAGTGTGTTATTCGCACCATATATCCCAAGATGGGTGACAAGGGGTCATGTAACAGCTACTGCATTGATCTCATGCATCGCCTCTATGTGTCTCCCACAGGGAAGATAAATATCCCTCATTTTCTGTGGCATGAGATCCGTCTGGCCTGTTTTCAACACAAGCGAGCCTTTCCTCATGCCCCCTTTCTTCAGGCATTTATCGAGAGTGTTGCTCCGTTTCCCATTGCCCGCACTCACTTGCACGAACGGTGGGTCATTCCATCTCACATGGCGGATTATTGGGTTCCCAAGGACTCTTCTGCTCCTACTCGTCGTACCCCGGCTAGTGTTCCCTCTTCCGCCACTCGATCTACTTCTTTCGGCTCCGCACCTTTTGGTCGCATCTCTCGCTTTCTTGGGAAAGCTCACTCTGCCATGATGAAGATGTTTACCTTTCATTTCTCTCAAAACCACGGCATTGTCACACGCTTGGTCACCTCCAAGAATGCTTTGAAGGCTCGTCTGAGAGACTCCGGAGTTTACGATGTGAGTGATGATGAACGTCTTCCTGATGATCCACCTTCTGACTTCGACTTTCCTTTGGGTCCTGAGTGGGCTGACTTCCTTGACGAGGCTGGTGGTAGTGGTGCTCATGATGATGATGACGATGATGCTCTTTGATGTTGTTATGACACCTCCTTTTGGGTATTTGCTGCCAAGGGGAGTAGGCACGTATTTATGTGATATGATGCTATGATACTATCTTATTATCTTGTTATCGAACTCATGTTATGTGATTAACCTGTTATTGAACTTATGATATGTCTTGTATCGACCTATGTTATATGCTATGAGTGATGAATCTTTGTGAAGCCTATTCTAAATCTGATGTTATCTTGATTATCTTGTGTATGAGTTTCGGTTGTGTTGGTATCATATTGAGGGGGAGCTCACTTCATGCTTACCTATTAGTTATTGCACATATTGAGGGGGAGCTCCACAACAAATCCTTCGATATTCAATGCTTTTTAAATTCTTTCGATATTCAAAGTCTTATTCAAAAAAGTGCATGTATGTTGTCATCAACTACCAAAAAGGGGGAGATTGAAAGTGCAATCATGCCCTTAATCATATTTTGATGCTGATGACAACATGCATATTGGGACTAATCATGTTTATCGAGTATTTCTCAGGATTATGTCTCAAGGGCTATGTGTGTGTGTGGATCACGACTACGGACATAAAACATATATCACTCAAGAGCAGAGACACAAGACAAAGATAAAAAGCTTCGGCTCCTTGTTTTCAGTTTGCTCTTGAGTGTAGGGATCCCGCACTATTAAGAGGGGATCGATGGATTTCGCGAAAGAACTTGCTCAAAACCACAAAATTCCCTCTCACACCATCTCTAAATTCCTCCTCTAACTTGTGCAAAAATGGTAGTAGGTTTCTAAGCTAAAAGGTCCAACTTTCACCGGACGTCCGAAGTCTACAGACGTCCGGTCTCTCTCAACCAACCAGACATCCGACTCTCTCCAGTCGTCCGGTGAGTCTTCACGGAACTGAAATTAGCGGAAGACCGGTCACACCGAATGTCCGGTCACCGAACGTCCGCTCATCTCCGGATATCCGGTGCACTCCAACAGAACTACAATTAACGGATTTTCGACAACACCGGACGTCCGGGCTCCGGACGACCGGCGCCTTTCGGATGTCCGCTACCTGTGTTGTTTTTGCAGTCAGATTTATACTCTAGCGAGCGGACGACCGGCTGCCCGGCCGGACGTCCGGTCCTATCTGTGTTACCGGTCGTCCGGTACCCGCCGGACGTCCGACAGCTCCTGAGCCTTAAGTGGCCAAACGGCTAGCTCTTCACTACCACCATATATAGGATGTCTTCCCCCTTAGGATATGGTTGACCACTCACTTTGAACAAACCCTACAACACATTACACACTCTCTCTCTCTCTCTCTCACTCCTCCACACTAAATCTTAGATCCCCAAGGGATTTGAGAGCATTTGAGAGAAGTTGTCCGACCAAGTGATAGATCCACTCCTTCCCCCTCTTTGCACCAAAGGAATTTGTGACTTGGGCAAGTCTTGAGCTTTTCCCATCGTTCTTGTTACTCTTGGAGGTTGGAGACTCCTAGGCGGTAGGAGTCTTTCAGAGAGGAATCAACCCTTGTGATTACCCCCAGAAAAGTTTGTGAGGGTTTGGAGACCACCCCAAGGTCTACCACTAGTGGTTGAGAAACGCCTTAGTGGTGTTGTCTCAAAGAGAGAATAGGGTGAGCCTTCGTGGCGTTGGTGTGCCTTCATGGTAACACCCACCTCTCTAAACGGTGACGTAGCTTCCCTCCAAGGAAGTGAACATCGGCTTACATCCTCGTCTCTCGGAGTTGCGGTTATCCCTAACCTTAACTCTCTACTTGTGGTTACTTGTCTCATCTGCACTTACCTAAATCATATTGTGTTAGCCTACTCATCTACTTGTATTACTTGATTATCTTGTTTAGCTCTTAGCATCACACTTGCAATTGCTAGGCTCACTTTCATATTCCGCACTATTGCCTAAAATTGCCAAGTAACAATTAAAATTTGTATTTGTACCTATTCACCCCCCCCTCCTCTAGGTCCATCTCGATCCTTTCACCATCGCAACTAGGAAGCTTAAAGGGGTTAATCGGGACAAAGGACACGAGAGGTTTTTATACTAGTTCAGCCCCTTACGATGAAGGTAAAAGCCTACGTCTAGTTGTGTTGGTATTGCTAGGGTTTCAATCACCAAGAGGCTCAACTCTCCGTCTTGGTTCTCGATCTCTTGTTTCTTGCCCTAAGTCACCACCGGGTCGTCCCCTTATATACACGCGTTGACGCCTGGTGGCCTACAGTGTCCCGGCCGGCTCATAATCGTGCCCGGCTCGGTCACTTCCGTTACATGCCTTTCCTTACAAGTCTTTCCTTACATACGGCGATTTATAATACTGGGCCTTAAGCCGCCTCCAGGCCTTTGGGCCTTCTATAAGATTTAATAAACTATCATCTTGAATGTTTACTGGGCTTCTTGTGTAACCCGCCATTGGGGCTGACCCGGCCCCTCCTGGGCGGGTCATAACTGATAGTTATATCCCCAATAGTTATTTCTAGCAATAATTCTTCAAAAGAAAAGAAAATATGTTTTTCCATTGTTTGGCAGGAAATATCATATACAGAAGGAAACCAAAGGGAATTACGACAAATCAAGTCAAATGGAGCAACTTCCATGTGGAGAGCCAAGCCACCAGGCGCACCAGAGCAGAAAGACAGCCTTCCATGTGACCGTAAGCACTTGTATGAGCGATCATATGAGGTGCCAACAGATCCACCATGTCTATACAAGACAATTTCATGAAGGGACCCAGGGGAGAAGAGAACCCTAGCCGCCACCGCCACATCCAGAACAAAGAAGAGGAGATCCAAAGAACCTTTGGAGATCTTCTTAGTTTTGGTCCTTTCATCTCCATCATCATATCATTCTTCACTATTGTAAGAGGCATTCCAAGTTGTGAGAACAATTTTAACTCTATTCATTCTCATCCGGAGATCAAGACTATTTGAATTATCCATTTCATCATATTGTTGATCTTCGCGGTATTATCGATATGGTTTTCATGGGTTTAATATCTGGTGTGATTGGTTTCTCTCTTATGATGCGTGAGTAATCCCCCGTAGGCGTGGGAGATGTAGGTGAGTGGTAAGATTCATTTGTGTCTAATCTATATGTCGTCATTTGTATTTGTGGTTTTATGATCTATCTAGAAAGTTCTTATTTTGTGGTGAAACCTATGCGTGTTGTCCAATTTAAGGGCCCATACAAACACGATCTCAAGACCTACATAGGTAACACATATTGTTTAGGGAATATGTGACCTCTGACGTGACAGGTGGAGATATCTATGAGGATCGAATACAATATGAGATAATGGTGATACACGAAACTTAATGCTTGGTTCCGGCCCAAGGACCTTAATTGTGGAGACGGCCACTCTATGGCAATAGCAAAGCACAACCATAGAATGAAATGTTATTTACTTTCACTTTTATTTATGTTATTTACTTTTATGGGTTTTTCCTGTCATTGCTATAAACCTTTTATCCTTGTCATTTTGGTTTACTCGCCCTCTAGGACAGTAATAATATTTGCAGAAGCTCAAGCAGGTACTTCACACGAGAATTGTGACACCTTGTGTGTGATAGAAGCGCCACTATAAATACCCTCATCTGCTCTTCGTTGGGACGATAGCTAATTGGGATACTTCCACGAAAGTGCTACATAACCTTGTTTGGCTTGCAGGCACCAGCCCCTAGGGGGCATGACATGTAAGCTTGTGGGCCCATCATGGCTCCGTTTGACCTAATTCAAAGCCTATAAATTCCCAAATATTCCAAAACCCCCGAAGCTAGACCCGAAACAATTTTATCGCCGCCGCAAGCCTCTGTTCTTCTGTGATCCCATTTGGAGGCCTTTTCCGGTACTCTACCAGAGGGGGCATTGGGGAGGCAATCTTCATCGACCTTGATGCCTCCATGATGATGTGTGAGTAGTTCCTTCACGACCTACATGTCCATAACATTAGCTAGATGGATTTCTCTCTCTCTCTCTCTCTCTCTCTCTCTCTCTCTCTGGTCTTCAATACAATTATCTCTTCGGATATCTATTCGATGTAATTCTTGCGGTGTGTTTATTGGGATTCGATGAATTGTGGGTTTATGATCAGTTTATCATTTAAACTATTTGAGTCTTTTGAGAATTAATCGATGTGTGATTTTATAGCTATGTATGATTTCCAATCTGTAAGTCTACTTTGGCCAATTAGACAAGTAGATCTTCAGAGGGAGTGATGCATAGTAGTGGGTTCGATCTTGCGGTGTCCTTACTCTGTGACAGGAGAAATTGCAAGGCACGTATTGTATTATTGATACTAAGGATAAAACGATAAGGTTCGAACATATTTTTTTGGTCTCACTTTGTCTACATTATGTCATCTTGCTTAAAACGTTACTCTGTTTGTCATGAACTTAATACTTTGAGATGCATGTTGGATAGCGGTTTCGGGGTGGAATAATAGTATTAGATGCAATTGGATCAACAGTCTACGTTTCACGGACGTAATGCCTATATACGAATCATGCCATGAAGAATCATAATCATAACTATGTGTTATTCTGTCAATTGTCCAACACTATTTTGTTTACCCACCGATGTTATCCTTATGAGAGAGATGTCTCTAGTGAACCTATGGACCCTGGGTCCATTCTCCATTATTACTAAAACCTAAAATTGCTCGCTGTTTTTATTTGCTTTTATTTTATTTTATTTGCATACTTATCACTATCATATTTAATCCTTGCAATTGGCGAGAACAAGGGGATTGACAACCAACCCTCTTGCCTTCGTCGGGTGCAAGCATTTGCTTTGTGTGTGTGCAGATACGGTTCATGTTGTTTGTGTGTCATCTCCTTTTGGTTTGCTGAACCTTGGTTCTTAACTGAGAAAAATACTATCTGCTACTATAGTACTTCACACTTCCTCTTCAGGGAAGCCCAACAACTCTACAGAGAGTAGCGACAACAAACATCCATGATGTGAGGCGGGAACCGCTCTTCGCATACAAGGAGGAGGAGACGTCGCCGATGACCAGGAGGTTGACGACTCCGGCAAAGGGTTCCTTGACGTCATGATTTGGGTAGTTTCCTTTTTCTATATCTCGTTTTATCTTTGTACCATGTACTACATTGCACAAGGTTGTATGGAAATGAGGGTTTGCAAATGGGGTGGGGGGTCTGGTTGCCTTGGCGGACAAATGAGGGCCTGTTGGCCCCTATTCGTTGACGCGTCTGCGGACATATACGGGGTCACATTTTCCCAGTCCGGTTGGAGATACTCTTAGGACTTGGTCGGAGTCGTGTCCATGGAGCTCAACAACGTTGTCCTCATTCTTCACCACCACGAGTCCACAACCCCATGCCCTTCTCTTCCTTGTTCTCGCCGGCGTCGGATGCAAACTCCGGGTTATTCCGGATGCGGAAGGTGGTATAGAGCACGATGATGAGGACACCGCCGGTGATCGAGAAGAGGAGGGCAACGAACAGTGCAGTTACAAGGCTGCATAGTGGAACGTGAAAGTAGATGAATTGCAAAAAACCATCACATTTGGGGCATCGATTGCAGAAAACCACCTAGTCCCTAATTTTCTGCAAAAATCACTGCGTTTCTAGTAAACTTTTTGCAAATTGCACTGATCAGATGATTTAGCCTGATTGATTACTTTCTAACAAGTGGGGCCGGATTGTAAGGAGATGATTTGGTAAAAACTTGACATACAACTCCCTGGATTTCACAAAAATACCCTTATTCAAAAAATGAAAAAGCAATCGGCCCCCCCTCCCGCGGCCTCCCGCGGCGGCGAGTCCGGCGGCTCCACTACCAGGTGAGCCCATCACCTTCTCCCTCTCCCTCCGCGCATAGGGCCGACCGGCGCAGGCCGGCGAGGCAGATCAGAGCAAGCGCAAGCGCGCGCGAGCGGGGCCGGCAGCGCGCTCTAGCGGAGCGAGCGGGGCAGCTGCTTGCCGACGCGCGCGGGGGAAGGCAGGCAGGGGCCGCGGCGTGGCTGTGGTAGTAGCGGGGGCGGGAGGTCCTTGGCGCTAGGCATTTCCCTAGGCGCGTGGTTGAGCACCAGCAGCGGCAGCAGCATGACATTTCCGTTGGTTTCCTGCTGCAGGAGCTCCGAGGACGAACGCGAGCTCGACGCCCGCACAGGGGGTGTGCTTCACGGACGCGCCTTCCTCCCCCTCGATTCCCCCGCCGCCAAATCCGAGGGTTTTTTTCCCGCCCCAAATGGAGGAGGTCGAAGCTCGAGCTCCATTCCTGCATCACACGGTCGGATGCAGAGGCATCGTGCCCCAGGATGCCGCCGCCGCTCGCCGAGACGCCGCCACCGGCCCGATCTACAGAAGCCCAGCCACGCGAACACGAAGGCATCGTGCGCTAGGACGCCGCCGCCCGCGGCTGCTGCTGCTCGTCGTCGCTCCAGCATCCCCGGCCCAGCGCGAGCACGCCTCCTCCTGTGGCCCAGCGCACCTCCGCCCACCGTCAGCCCAGCGCATCGCTCCGGCGTCCCAGGCAAAGCAGCGCGGTGGAGGCCAGGAACCCGACGCCCAGCGCGCCTCTGCGCAGGGGTGAGGGGTGAGGGGCTGATTGCTTTTCTGTTTTAGATCAAGGGGTGTGTGTGTAAAGTTTTTGCTCCTACAATCTGGCCCCACTTGTCAGAATGTTGTTAAATGGGACAAATCACCGTATCAGTGGAATTTGCAAAAAAGTTTACTAGAAACACGGTGATTTTTGGACAAAATTAAAGACTAGATAGTTTTCTGCAATCAATGCCCTAAATGTGGTGGTTTTTTACAATTCACTCCGTGAAAGTAAGATAGATATTTCCAATAAATATTTCCATGGAGGGACGTAGCAAGAAAACGTAAGTGAGAGGGAGGTCAGACGAAGAGGAGCTAAACTAGAACACTACTTATTTTTTTTATGTAGGAGAGATAACAGAGCTTATAATTATTATTTTTAGTGAAACCACAGCTTATAACACCACTAACATGTGACACACGTGGTAAGCAATCCAAACTATTAAAAAGAGCTTATAACTCCGCTCGACAACTCTCTGCAGGCCGCACTGGGCTGACCCACACACACACCTAGCCCAATGCTCAATGAACTTAATGCACACCTAAGACCCAAACAGCTTGGCTAGCCAGCAGGGCAGTTGGAGCCTTTTCCTTCAGCTTATGGCTGCGCCGCCCCCATGTCCAAAGTAGCGGTGCTGACAAAAGCTTATCCAAATAGATATTTCAGACTTTCGGGCAATGTTTAGGCAGCCACACATACAGGAATACTTCGTTCACTGATGCTATTTTATCTCAATAACGAGCGTGTAAAATACTCTATTGACTTAACCCATCCTATAATATATGAAAATCTAGAGCTGACTAGAAATTGGCCTCACATATCAGCAAATAAGTGGTAGGTACTGGAATCCAGTATGATAAGCCTGAGCGCGGCGGCTGCAGCCGTGACCGACAACAAGCTGAACCCAACAACATTCAGCCAGTGCCAACCTTTCTGGAAGGCAGAAAGTTTGGGCCCCTTCACCATCAGGTACATGTGGTTCGCAAGAACGAACGTGAGGGGGAATGTGCTCAGGGCGCCGGTCAGGCTCATGAAGTCGCCAAGGAACGGGAGCATCGCAGCCACCAATGTGTTCACAGTCAGGTAGCCTCCTCTCACACCAACTCTGAACACAACATTATGGATTGCAAAAGGCCCACCGTGTCCGCTGCCGAATCTTGTGTCCAAGTACTCATACATTGGGCTTGCAAATATCTAGAAAAGAAACTCAAATGTTAGTTCAGCGAGGGGAAATATCAACTTTGAGATGGATTGCTTTTTGGACTATGAAGTACGAAGGTAGACCTACATGTAATGCTATGACAGTCTGAAGAAAGGCAGAGAGATTTGCCACAACTTTTATCCAAGCTGGACCATGGACGCTATTCAGTAGATAACTCGAGGTTGACGATCCGTAAGCCCAGTATCCCATAAAGGTCACAGCATACAGAGGCAACGAACCAACAGTGAATTGGAACCAGAGAGCTTTCTCCATGTTCTTGACCACAGGAGGCCTTATGGTTGCCTGCAATGTATATGAGTCACATAAGGTAATCTGATGGCACATAAACTAGTCGGTACCCTTCTGTGCTATTACAATGACTCACTTGAATTTCTGGTAGCATTCCAGTGTTGTACGCAAATACAAGATTTGCTACAGCACCTATCGTAGTGAAGACTCTAGTTGACTCTGATCCAGGAATACTGTAATCTTTTGCAGGTGCTGTTATGCCTTGAAAAAATCAAGTGATGAAACAAAATGTCATGTTGAAGAAACCTAAAGCATATTTATGGTATGTCAACAAATAGAATGCATACGAAATTATGGTACGAAATATGCCAAGACAGCTGAACAAGGCAGCAAAGGGTAATACCATCTCTAAGCGACAGCACAAATGCTATCACGATATAGATGAGACTGAAAACAGTGGAGAATCCCAACCAAATTCGGAGAGCAGATAGGTAAGGAATTCCAAATGCAAAAAGAGCACAGACAAACCCAGATAATGCTATGCAGTAGGGAAGTTTGAGAAGCCCGTCATCTCTAAAGAGTACGTATATTGCCTGAAGACAAGAAATCACATCACAAATAAGCCTTGGGAGGACAAAACATCACAAGTAACTTCGCACAACATAAGATCAACAATTTAACTGTTTTCAATGGAAAGAAATTCAACAGATGGATTCCCAGCAAATGTTTTGAATACAGATATTTTAACCAGAATGGTTAAGTTAGGTGCTAGTGGATACGCTATTCATACCTTCAGTGCTTGGCCAGCTAAGATGATAAAGCCAGTGTTGATCATGAAAAGATTAATATACTGCAGAGCCCATGTAAGCGCATACATTTTTCTTCCTGTAATCACCAAAAAAAAGGTAGACTAATTATGTTGGGACAAACAAATTGCATTTGAATTCCATCCAGATAAAAAAAATCCCAACTGGAGCGGTAAAAAGGGAAGTGGTGTCCAAATGGCAAACAAGTACTCCCTCTGTACCAAAATACTTGTAGTTGGGAGAGCTTGTACTAGTTTCCCCCAGCTACAAGTATTCCGGTACAGAGGTACTCCCTCCGTCCGAAAAAGCTTGTCCCTCCAATGGATGTATCTAGCACCAAGTTACTTGGTGCTAGATACATCCATTTGAGAAAGAAGCTTGGGACAAGTTTTTCCGGACGGAGGGAGTAGTAGATTAGAACGAGGTACTATGTATCTTTGACCCAAACCTCAACAACCACAACATGCACTCTACAACTAGGACATATGGGTGTCCTCAAAATCAAATAGAGCAAACTCCAGTTTATTAAACGTTATGTCTATCTCATTAGAATGCAGGGAAAGAGTGTATGAATATGTACCATATATATGTCCAGCAAGATCTCTGTATCTAATATGGCGTTTCCCGCCAACTTCATGAAGGCGACCAAGCAGAGCATTTGCATACATCGAGATTGCAGCAGCCAGGATCAAGCCGCATGTTCCACCAATCCAGCCCAAAGGGACCATAATCGACCCAGAGTATCCAAGAACATATGCACTATTGACCCCTGTTGTCAGGACAAATCCAACTTGATACCAAGGATCTGAAAACAAGCAGGATCTTTCGTGTGTTAATTAGTCACAGATACAAGAACTGCAAGAAAACGATTCATGCGCATAACATTTTAAGGTTCTGAACCCTGATCAGAGGAAGCAGTGAGACGGGGCATCACCTAAAATGCAGATTAAATCAGCATTTATTTTTTTATTTTATGTCTTCTCATGATCAAAGTATGATGAATGTAAAAAACCCTTGGAGCGTTACAGAAATCAGTTGGGTTAACATGGTATTAATTTGATAGCAGAAGATACTATTGATAGGCATTTGAGTTGATGGCAACAGAGTGATCAAGATGCAGAGGGAGTATCAGAGACACATAGCCGACAACCAGTTTGGTGAGCTATCCTTGTTGTTATCACGGAGGGAAGAGTGAGGTAGAAATGGTTACCAACGCTAATCTGGTGGGCCGTATCATCAGAAACGTCAACCCTGTCGACCTTTTCATCGTCGGCCATCTTGCAGGGCAGCAGCGGCGCCCTGTCTGTGTCCCCTGAGCCAGGCAAGCAAGAGGAAGAGGTTGACGCCCAGGAAGAAGAAGCTGGAGGAGAAGAGTTGGAGAGTGCTTCCTCGTCGTGCTGTTGCTGCTGCCGCTTGGTGGCCTATAAAAAGGAAGCCGCAGACGTCAGAAAAGTAGCATCCGACAACTGAATTTGGGGATTTTCTTTCTTCTAAGAGGGAAAAACTTGATTAATTTCTCCTTTTCACTCCACATCCATAAGAAAAACATGGATATCTATATTAATAATCTATTAAATTCCTCCTTTGTGGTACTACACATGATCCATAGCACACTTTGTGAAAAATAATTAAAGTAGCACTCCATGTCAGAATATTAATAATGATCACAACAATAATAATAACAGCAATATCAGTAATATTAGTAACAATAATAATAATACAACTAGTCTTTCTGAATGAAAAATCTATAATACAACACCTGCTATTCAGCTATTTACATTACATACTAATAATTAGTATTATTATTATTATACTATTGAAGCGATCAATCCATGTCAGAATAAAGGCATTAGTCCATTCATCCGATTCTGTAGCAGAATAGGTTCGTTCGTTCTGTGCGCCGAGCTATCTATACTATGTAATCTGGTAAAAGTAGTGGAAAGGGGGGAATGAAAGAAAGAGAATCCCCACTCACATCCATGTGAAAGGCAGCCGGGCGGGGCGGGGCGGGGCTTCCTTTTGGATTTGTTATTAATGCCTTCCTCCTTTGATTTCAATCTGAAGAGAAAAAAAGAGAAGGGAATGGAATCGATCCCCTCCCCCTCCCCACTAACTCGACCCCTTTAATTCTCCGCCGACGGTGCCGGCTATGATGATTGATGGCAGCAGCTGTGGCAGAGGAGGCCGCGGCTTGAGATTAGAATAGGGCCGCGGCAGCAGCAACCGCTCGCCGTAGCTGGCTAGTGCTGCACCGCCGCGGCTCTACCTAGGTAGCTAGTGCTATATAATAGGCCGAGGGGGAGGGGGAGGGGGAGGGGGCGAGGGAGGAAGAAGAGGAGGGAGGTTGTGCCCGTCTACTGGACTCTCCGTTTGTTTAAAGACCACGAGGAGGATCGAGTCGAGTTGCTTCATTTGTTAGTTGGTCGCGATTTTTCTGGCAACGTACGAGCAAGCGGTTAGTTTGTTACCGCGAAAAGATCCCAATATCACTTACCGTAACATATCTATATCTATCTATCTACGAGAGAGGGATTATCTCCCTACAACTTCACATAACCCGTCTTAGAGCATCTCCATTTGGTGGGCATAAACACATTTTAGAGCAAAAGGGGGTAAAAATGCTGCTCCACAGGTGCCCTACTTGGGGCATGTACAATGGTTCTATTATAGCAATGTCACGTAGGATAAATGATGAGGTGGAGGAGAGAAAAATCATAAAAGAAGGCTTGTCTTCTCTTATTTAAGAGAAGACAAGAAATGATCTCTTAGTACAATATGTCTTACTACATTTTAAGAAATAACTAGTTATTGAAGATAAAGCTAAGAGATGACCCATTGTAGACATATTTTTTGTCATCTCTAAATTACATGCAAGATTTAAGATAAAACTATCTTATCAACCACTGTATATGCCCTTACAAACTTTTTTACTCTGATTCTAATTTTAAGGCAGGTGCAAAATACAACACTAAGTGTTGCGACTGTTGTCGCAAAACAAAAAACAGTCTCGCGGGCACCCACCCACCGTATTGAACGTTTCCCTTCCTATTCCCGCCTG
>NC_041382.1:425486486-425510506 GCF_002162155.2 Triticum dicoccoides
GTCGTCGGATCCGCCTACATCGGTTGTTGCCGCGCGCCACACTGAACTTTCCCGTCCCCATCCCTACGGGACTAACGCACCACCTCCACTCTGTCGCCGCCTCCAAAGTCGTTGAATCCTGCCCCGCCGCCGGATCCGCCCAAGTCCATCGTTACCACCCGCTTCGCTGAACTTTCCCCTCTCCATCCTTTCGCGGTTGCCACACCACCTCCGTGTCGCCGCCTCCAAAGTTGTTGAATCCCATCCCGCCGGCGAATCCGCCCACGTTTGTCAACGCTGCCCGCCGCACCGACCAAATTAGGCACCGCTCGTGCCCATCACGATGCATCACCGCCTACACACCGCCACCACAGCCGCACCAACCAAATCTATCCTTCACGGTCATCTGGTCACTACGTCGTGGCCGCAGCGACCGAATCCGTCCACCACCATCGCTTCGTCACCGTGTCATGGCCGAACTGCCCAAATTAGGCCTCCACGCCGCAACCATAGCACCCCACCGCAATCTGTTGTCTCGGCCTCGCCCCTACGTCGTCGCTACACCCCCGCCGCCGCCATGCCGCCAAAGCTCAAGTCAAATAGTAAGTCAACCTTCAAGGGCGTGCGGCAGCAGGACTCCGATCGGTTCGGCGTGGAGTTCTAGTGCGACGGTAGTCGCTACTGGCTCGACACGTTCAAGACAGTCGAACTCGCCTCATGAGCCTATTACATCACCGCTTGGCGGTTCAGCCGACCACAAGAGGAGATGAACTTTCCATAGATCGCATCCCGGGAGGATGCGGAGTTCATCGGTCCATTGGTGACCATGTTGGGGAACGTAGTAATTTCAAAATTTTCCTACGCACACACAGGATCATGGTGATGCATAGCAACGAGAGGGGAGTGTGTGTCCGCGTACCCTCGTAGACCGAATGCGGAAGCGTTAGCACAACACGGTTGATATAGTCGTACGTCTTCATGATCCGACTGATCCAAGTACCGAACGCACGGCACCTCCGAGTTCTGCACACGTTCAACTCGATGACGTCCCGCGAGCTCCGATCCAGCAAAGCTTCACAGGAGACTTTCGTCAGCACAACGGCGTGGTGATGGTGATGATGATGCTACCGACGCAGGGCTTCGCCTAATCACCGCTACGATATGATCGAGGTGGATTATGGTGGAGGGGGCACCGCACACGGCTAGGAGATCAATGATCAATTGTTATGTCTCCAAGGGGTGCCCCTCTCCCCGTATATAAATGAGTGGAGGAGGGAGAGGGCCGGCCCTCTCTATGGCGCGCCCTAGGGGAGTCCTACTCCCACCGGGAGTAGGATTCCCCCTTTCCTAGTAGAACTAGGAGCCGTTCCAAGTAGTAGGAGTAGGAGAGAAGGAAAGGGAAAAGAGAAGAGAAGGAAGGAGGGGGCGCCGCCCCTCCCCATAGTCAAATTCAGACTAGGACTTGGGGGGGGGGTGGGCGCAGCCTCTCCTCTATCTTTCCCCTAAAAGCCCAATAAGGCCCATCTACTCCTCGGTGAATTCCCGTAACTCTCTGGTACTCCGAAAAATACCTGAATCACTCGGAACCTTTCCGATGTCCGAATATAGTCGTTCAATATATCGATATTTACGTCTCGACCATTTTGAGACTCCTCATCATGTCCGGGTCTCATTCGGGACTCTGAACTACCTTCGGTACATCAAGACACAAAAACTCATAATACCGATCGTCACCGAACTTTAAGCGTGCGGACCCTACGGGTTCGAGAACTATGCAGACATGACTGAGACACGTCTCCGGTCAATAACCAATAGCGGAACCTGGATGCTCATATTGGCTCCCACATATTCTATGAAGATCTTTATCGGTCAAAACACATAACAACATATGTTGTTCCCTTTGTCATCGGTATGTTACTTGCCCGAGATTCGATCGTCGATATCTCAATACCTAGTTCAATCTCGTTACCGGCAAGTCTCTTTACTCGTTCCGTAATACATCATCCCGCAACTAATTCATTAGTTACAATGCTTGCAAGGCTTATAGTGATGTGTGTTACCGAGTGGGTCCAGAGATACCTCTCCGACAATCGGAGTGACAAATCCTAATCTCGAAATACGCCAACTGAACAAGTACCTTCGGAGACACCTGTAGAGCACCTTTATAATCACCTAATTACGTTGCGACGTTTGGTAGCACACAAAGTGTTCCTCCGGTAAACGGGAGTTGCATAATCTCATAGTCATAGGAACATGTATAAGTCATGAAGAAAGCAATAGCAACAAACTAAACGATCAAGTGCTAAGCTAGCGGAATGGGTCAAGTCAATCACATCATTCTTCTAATGATGTGATCCCGTTAATCAAATTTCAACTCATGTCTATGGCTAGGAAACATAACCATCTTTGGTCAACGAGCTAGTCAAGTAGAGGCATACTAGTGACACTTTGTTTGTCTATGTATTCACACATGTACTAAGTTTCCGGTTAATATAATTCTAGCATGAATAATAAACATTTATCATGATATAAGGAAATATAAATAACAACTTTATTATGCCTCTAGGGCATATTTCCTTCAGTCTCCCACTTGCACTAGAGTCAATAATCTAGTTCACATCGTCATGTGATTTAACATCAATAGTTCACATCTATATGTGATTAGTTCATATCTCCATATGACTAACACCTAAAGGGTTTACTAGAGTCGATAATCTAGTTCACATCGCTATGTGATTTACACCCAAAGAGTGATCATGTTTTGCTTGTGAGAAATTTAGTCAACGGGTCTGCCACATTCAGAGCCGTATGTATTTTGCAAATTTTCTATGTCTACAATGCTTTGCATAGAGCTACTCTTTGCTAATTGCTCCCACTTTCAACATGTATCTAGATCGAGACTTAGAGTCATCTAGATCGGTGTCAAAAGCTTGTATTAATGTAACTCTTTACGACGAACTCTTTTATCACCTCCATAACTGATAACCCGCAAGTATAGGGGATTGCAACAGTTTTCGGGGGTAAAGTATTCAAACCAAATTTATTGATTCGACACAAGGGGAGCCAAAGAATATTCTCAAGTATTAGCAGCTGAGTTGTCAATTCAACCACACCTGGAAACTTAGTATCTGCAGCAAAGTATTTAGTAGCAAAGTAATATGATAGTAGTGGTAATGGTAGCAAAAGGTAACAGTAGTAAAAGTAATGTTTTGGTATTTTGCAGTGATGATAGCAATAGCAACGGGAAAGTAAATAAGCGAAGAACAATATATGGAAAGCTCGTAGGCAATGGATCGGTGATGGAGAATTATGCCGGATGCGGTTGATCATGTAACAGTCATAACCTAGGGTGACACAGAACTAGCTCCAGTTCATCAATGTAATGTAGGCATGTATTCCGAATATGGTCATACGTGCTTATGGAAAAGAACTTGCATGGCATATTTTGTCCTACCCTCCCGTGGTAGCGGGGTCCTTATGGAAACTAAGGGATATTAAGGCCCCCTTTTAATAGAGTACCAGAACAAAGCATTAACACATGGTGAATACATGAACTCCTCAAACTACGGTCATCACCGGTAAGTATCCCGATTATTATCACTTCGGGGTTAACGGATCATAACACATAATAGGTGACTATAGACTTGCAAGATAGGATCAAGAACTCTCATATATTGATGAAAACATAATAGGTTCAGATCTGAAATCATGGCACTCGAGCCCTAGTGACAAGCATTAATCATAGCAAAGTCATAGCAACATCAATCTCAGAACATAGTGGGTACTAGAGATCAAACCCTAACAAAACTAACTCGATTACATGATAAATCTCATCCAACCCATCACCATCCAGCAAGCCTACGATGGAATTACTCACGCACGGCGGTGAGCATCATGAAATTGGTGATGGAGGATGGTTAATGATGACGATGGCGACGGATTCCCCTCTCCGGAGGCCCGAACGGACTCCAGATCAGCCCTCCCGAGAGGTTTTAGGGCTTGGCGGCGGCTCCGTATCGTAAAACGCGATGAATTCTTCTCTCTGATTTTTTTCTCCCCGAAACACAATATATATAGTTGGAGTTGGAGTCGGAGGAGCTCCAGGGGGCCCACGAGGTAGGGGGCACGCCCTAGGGGGGCAGGCGCGCCCCCCACCCTCATGGACAGGTGGTGGGCCCCCTGGCCTTCATCTTTTGCAGGTATTTTTTATATTTTCCAAAAAGTTGCTCCGTGACGTTTTAGGTCATTCCGAGAACTTTTGTTTCTGCACATAAACAACACCATGGTAATTCTGCTGAAAACATCGTCAGTCCGGGTTAGTTCCATTCAAATCATGCAAGTTAGAGTCCAAAACAAGGGCATAAGTGTTTGGAAAAGTAGATACGACGGAGACGTATCAACTCCCCCAAGCTTAAACCTTTGCTTGTCCTCAAGCAATTCAGTTGACAAACTGAAAGTGATAAAGGAAAACTTTTACAAACTCTGTTTTCTCTTGTTGTTGTAAATATGTAAAGCCAGCATTCAAGTTTTCAGCAAAGATTATAACTAACCACATTCGCAATAACGCTTAAGTCTCAAGTTTACTCATATCAATAGCATAATCAACTAGCGAGCAATAATAATAAATCTCAGATGACAACACTTTCTCAAAACAATCATAATATGATATAACAAGATGGTATCTCGCTAGCCCTTTCTGAGACCGCAAAATATAAATGCAGAGCACCTTTAAAGACCAAGGACTGACTAGACATTGTAATTCATGGTAAAAGAGATCCAATCAAGTCATACTCAATGTAAACCAACAATAATGAATGCAAATGACAGCGGTGCTCTCCAACTGGTGCTTTTTAATAAGAGGATGATGACTCGGCATAAAAGTAAATAGATAGGCCGTTCGCAGAGGGAAGCAGGGATTTGTAGAGGTGCCAGAGCTCGGTTTTGAAATAGAGGTGAATAATATTTTGAGCGGTATACTTTCATTGTCAACATAACAACCAAGAGATGGCAGTATCTTCCATGCTACACACATTATAGGCGGTTCCCAAACAAAATGGTAAAGTTTATACTCCCCCATCCACCAACAAGCATCAATCCATGGCTTGCTCGAAACAACGAGTGCCTCCAACTAACAAGAGTCCCAGGGGGAGTTTTGTTTGCAATTATTTTGATTTAGTTTGCATAAAGCATGGGACTGGGCATCCCGGTGACCAGCCACTTTCTCGTGAGTGAGGAGTGGAGTCCACTCCTCTTGAGAATAACCCGCCTAACATGGAAGATACAGACAACCCTAGTTGATACATGAGCTATTCGAGCATACAAAACAGGATATTTATTTGAAGGTTTAGAGTTTGGCACATACAAATTTACTTGGAACGGCAAGTAGATATCGTATATAGGTAGGTACGGTGGACTCATGTGGAATAACTTTGGGGTTTATGGAGTTGGATGCACAAGCAGTATTCCCGCTTAGTACAGGTGACGGCTAGCAAAAGACTGGGAAGCGACCAGCTAGAGAGCGACAACAGTCATGAACATGCATTAAAATTAATCAACACCGAATGCAAGCATGAGTAGGATATAATCCACCATGAACATAAATATCGTGAAGGCTATGTTGATTTTGTTTCAACTACATGCGTGAACATGCGCCAAGTCAAGTCACTTAAATCATTCAGAGGAGGATACCACCCTATCATACCACATCACAACCATTTTAATAGCATGTTGGCACGAAAGGTAAACCATTATAACTCATAGCTAATCAAGCATGGCACAAGAAACTATGATCTCTAGTTATCATTGCAAACAAGTTTATTCATAATAGGCTGAATCAGGAACGATGAACTAATCATATTTACAAAAACAAAAGAGGTCGAGTTCATACCGGCTTTTCTCATCTCAGTCAGTCCATCATATATCGTCATAATTGTCTTTCACTTGCACGACTGAATGATGTGAATAATAATAATAGTGCATGTGCATTGGACTAAGCTGGAATCTGCAAGCATTCAATAAACAGGAGAAGACAAGGCAATATCGGCTCTTTTGTCAGATCAACAATTATGCATACAAGAGCCACTTCAACAATTTAATTAAGGTCTTCTCCTATCGACCCCAAGGAAAAGAAAAGAAATAAAACTATTTACACGGGAGAGCTCCCAATAAGTAAAAGAAGAACAGGAAATCTTTTTGGGTTTTCTTTTTAATTACTACTACAAGCATTGGAAGTAAACTAATTAAAAGCTACAACTAATTTTTTTGGTTTTTTCTTAAGGTTTATTAAACACACAAAAAGAAAGCATAAAAAGAAAATAAACTAGCATGGATGATACAATGAAAAAGTATGAGCACCGACATCTAGCAATGAGTGTGTGAGCATAAATGTAATGTCGGTGGGAAATACGTACTTCCCCAAGCTTAGGCTTTTGGCCTAAGTTGGTCTATGGCCACGGCTGGCCTGGCGGATATCCATAATAATAGCTAGGGTCGTACTGAGATGCAGCGGCTATCGCCTCCTGAGCTGCAGCGTGGCAACGAGCGGCCTCCGCTCTCTTTTCGTACTCATCTGCCTCCTCTCCGGTAATAACATATCTTCCTTTTGCCTGATGATCAAAGAAGGTAGGAGCAGGGAGAGTAATATGGGCAGCACGGCGTCTGTCAAAGATTAGTCGATACTGGAGAGGTGATTCATTCCTCTCGACAAGCTGGTGGTGAACCATAGCATTAAAGTCTAGGTAAGCAGGGGGTAATTTAATATCATCTTCGCGTATGGATACACCAAGAAAATTAGCTATGCGGGTTGCATAAATTCCTCAAAGAAATCTCCATTAAATCTATTAAGATGCAACCTACGTGCAACAATGGCTCCCAAATTATAAGATTTATCTCCTAACACAGCACTCCTAAGAATACTGAGGTCAGGGACACACATATGACATGCCTCATCTTTACCATTAATGCATCTACCTATGAAGAGAGCAAAATAATGTATAGTAGGAAAGTGAATGCTCCCTATGGTAGCTTGTGTAATATCTCTAGATTCTCCCACAGTTATTTAGCAAGAAAATCTCTAAATTCATATTTGCGAGGATCCCTTATACTACCCCATTGTGGAAGTTTGCAAGCAGTGGTAAAATCCTCTAAGTCCATAGTATAAGAATTTTCTTTAAGATCAAATAGGACAGTTGAAGAATTACGTGAAGATGAAAATTCAAACCTCCTCACAAAGGAACTAGTGAGATTGTGATACTGGCTGCACTTCTCTTCCTCGAAGCTCACAAGATCAGCGTTAAGCAAATATGCGTTGAATTCTTCCTTAATTCCCACTCGATCCATAAAGTTTTCAGAAGGCCACTCACAAGGACGCACTGGAGCGTCTCTTGGTGGCTCATCATCAGCATCACGCATTGCAAGTCTGGGTCCTTGCTTCCTTGAGGAACCACCTTGGAACATTTTCCTAAGCATTTTTCTTCCTCTGAAAAAATTCTGAAAATTTTAGTAACTTCAAAATAAAAGTAAACCAAACTCAATAATATTGATAGCAACTACTCCTACAAGTGCCTAGGGCCTATATCATGCATCAAAACTACTTTTGACCATATAAATTTGACATGCAAGCTCAAGAACAGGGTCACCTAAGTAGCAAAAATTTGCAATGAATAAAGCACTAGAACAAAAACTAATTGGACCAATGGAGGAGTCACATACCAAGGAACAATCTCCCCAAGCAGTTTTGTGAGAGGTGCTTTGAGCAAGGAGATCGAAAATGGCAGCAAAATGAGCTTGGACTCAGGTTTGAGCTGGATATTCGTGTTTGAGGGAGGAATAAGGAGTGTGTGGGTGAAAGGATAAGTGGAGGAGGGCCACCGTGGGCCCATGAGGCAGGGGCGCGCCTAGGGGGTAGGGCGCGCCCTCCACCCTCGTGGGCAGGTGGGTGACCCCCCTGTTGTGTTCTCAGTGCCAAATATTCTCAAATATTCCAGAAAAAAATCATATTTAAATTTCAGGGCATTTGGAGAACTTTTATTTTCGGAGTATTTTTATATTGCACGGATAATCAGATAACAGACAGAAAGTACTTATTTTTATTTTACTTAATATAAATAACAGAAAGTAAAAGGAGGGTACAAAAGGTTGTGCCTTCTAGTTCATCCATCTCATGCTCATCAAAAGGAATCCACTAACAAGGTTGATCAAGTCTTGTTGATGAACTCATTCCGAATAACATGGAACCGGAGAAATTTCGAATAACACTATGTTACCTCAACGGGGATATGCACATCCCCAATAATAAGAATATCATATTTCTTCTTGACAGTAGGAAGATGAAATTCAAAACCTCCAAATATAATCGATGGAATTTTTTCAATAGAGTTGATACTATGAACTTGAGGTTGTTTCCTCGGAAAGTGTACCGTATGCTCATTACCATTAACATGAAAAGTGACATTACCTTTAGTGCAATCAATAACAGCCCCTGCAGTATTCAAAAAGGGTCTTCCAAGAATAATAGACATACTATCGTCCTCGGGAATATCAAGAATAACAAAGTCCGTTAAACAACAGGCACATCCTCACAAATACCGACAGGTATAACAGTTGATTTATCAGCCATTTGGAAAGATATTTCAGTAGGTGTCAACTTATTCAAATCAAGTCTACGATATAAAGAGAGGGGCATAACACTAACACCGGCTCCAAGATCACATAAAGCAGTTTTAACATAGTTTCTTTTAATGGAGCATGGTATAGTGGGTACTCCTGGATCTCCAGGTTTCTTTGGTATTCCACCCTTAAAAGTATAATTAGCAAGCATGATGGAAATTTTAGCTTCCGGTATCTTTCTTTTATTTGTAACAATATCTTTCATATACTTAGCATAAGGATTCATTTTGAGCATATCAGTTAATCGCATACGCAAAAAGATAGGTCTAATCATTTCAGCAAAGTGCTCAAAATCCTCATCATCCTTTTTCTTGGATGGTTTGGGAGGAAAATGTAACGCCCCGGACACACCCGCCGGTGGTCGTTACTCCTGGCGGGATCTAGACTGGCCCCACAGATCAATACTAGTCTTTTCTGCGCACTTTGTCCTCACTCGTGTGCACCCGGGAGCAACTTCCCGGTCGGTCACCCATCCTGACACTACTCCAAGCTAAGCACGCTTAACTTTGGAGTTCTGTCTGAATGGGCTACCGGAAAAGAAGGAATTCCTTATTGATATGAGTAGTCTATCATCCCTAATAAGCCAGGCCATCACATACACCCCCACTCAGAGGAACCGACGTCCTCGTCGGGCCACAGGAACGTTCCCTCTTGGCACAAACGTCTGTGCTTCCAGTCCGGTACATGTGCCATGCCGGGTGCCACGACGAGTCACAAACGTCATGAACAACATGACCACGCACCTGTCCGCAACCATCCGTGTAACCGCGAGGGTCGGCTCTGATACCAACTTGTAACGCCCCGGACACACCCGCCGATGGTCGTTACTCCTGGCGGGATCTAGACTGGCCCCACAGATCAATACTAGTCTTTTCTGCGCACTTTGTCCTCACTCATGCGCACCCGGGAGCAACTTCCTGGTCGGTCATCCATCCTGACACTACTCCAAGCTGAGCACGCTTAACTTTGGAGTTCTGTCCGAATGGGCTCCCGGAAAAGAAGGAGTTCCTTATTGATATGAGTAGTCTATCATCCCTAATAAGCCAGGCCATCACAGAAAAGGCATGGGTTTCTGAACCCATGGTTCTCTTTTTTTACCATGTTTCCTAGCAACAAAGTCTTTCTTATCATAACGTTGATTCTTTGATTGTGGGTTATCAAGATCAACAACATGTTCAATTTCTATATCATTATCATTACTAGGTTGAGCATCATCATGAACATTATCATTAACATTATTACTAGTTTCAGGTTCATTGCCAGATTGAGTTTTAGCATCAGAAATAGAAATATCATTTGGATTCTCAGGTGTTTCAATAACAGGTTCACTAGAAGCATGCAAAGTCCTATCATTTTTCTTTTTCTTCCTTTTAGAAGGACTAGGTGCATCTATATTATTTCTCTAAGAATCTTGCTCAATTATCTTAGGGTGGCCTTCAGGATACAAAGGTTCTTGAGTCATTCTACCAGTTCTAGTAGCCACTCTAACAGCATAATCATTATTCTTACTATTCAATTCATTGAGCAAATCATTTTGAGCTTTAAGCACTTATTCTACTTGAGTGGTAACCATAGAAGCATGTTTACTAATAAGTTTAAGTTCACCTTTGACATTAGCCATATAATCACCCAAGTGTTCAAGCATATTTGAATTGTATTTCAATTTTCTACCAAAATAAGCATTAAAATCTTCTTGTTTAACCATAAATTTATCAAACTCATCTAAGCATGGGCTAGCAAACTTAGTAAATGGGATTTCAGCTTTATCATATATATAGAGAATTTACCTTTACTACCTGTGTCGGGTTATCAAGACCATAAGTTTCTTCAATAGGTAATGGATTAAGATCATATGTTTCTTCACCAGGCGGTAAATTAAGACCATGTATTTCTTCAATAGGAGGTAAATTCTTAACATCTTGAGATTTAATACCTTTTTCTTTCATAGATTTCTTTGCCTCTTGCATATCTCAGGACTGAGAAATAGAATACCCCTGTTCTTCAGAGTTGGTTTAGGAATAGGCTAAGGAATTGGCTCCGGATGTGTCCAATTATTTTCATTTGTCAACATATTATTCAATAGAATTTCAGCTTCATCCGGTGTTCTTTTCCTGAAAACAGAACCAGCACAACTATCCAGGTAATCTCTGGAGGCATCGGTTAGTCCATTATAAAAGATATCAAGTATTTCATTTTTCTTAAGAGGATGATCAGGCAAAGCATTAAGTAATTGGAGAAGCCTCCCCCAAGCTTGTGGAAGACTTTCTTCTTCAATTTGCACAAAATTATATATATCCCTTAAAGCAGCTTGTTTCTTATGAGTAGGGAAATATTTAGCAGAGAAGTAATAAATCATATCCTGGGGACTACGCACACAACCAGGATCAAGAGAATTAAACCATATCTTAGCATCACCCTTTAATGAGAACGGAAATATTTAAGGATATAAAAGTAGCAAGTTCTCTCATCATTAGTGAACAGGGTAGCTATATCATTTAATTTAGTAAGATGTGCCACAACAATTTCAGATTCAAAGCCATGAAAAGGATCAGATTCAACCAAAGTAATTATATCAGGATCAATAGAGAATTCATAATCCTTATCGGTAACACAGATAGGTGAAGTAGCAAAAGCAGGGTCAGGTTTCATTCTAGCATTTAGAGATTGCTTATTCCATTTAGCTAATAACCTCTTGAGTTCGTATCTATCTTTGCAAGCTAAAATAGCTAAAGAATCTTTATCAAAAACATAACCCTCAGGAATAACAAGCAAGTCTTCATCATCAATTTCATCAGTATTATCAGATTTAATATTTTCAATCTCTCTAGCCCTAGCAAGTTGTTCATCAAGAAATTCACCAAGTGGCACAGTAGTATCAAGCATAGAAGTAGTTTCATCATAAGTACCATGTATAGCAGAAGTGGCATCATCAATAACATTGCGACATATCAGAACGAATAGCAGAAGCAGGTTTAGGTGTCGCGAGCTTACTCAAAATAGAAGGTGAATCAAGTGCAGAGCTAGATGGCAGTTCTTTACCTCCCCTCGTAGTTGGCGGATAAATCTTGGTTTTTGGATCTCTCAAGTTCTTCATAATGATAAGCAGGTATAAATCCCAAGTGACTCAAAGAATAGAGAAATGCTCCCCAGCAACGGCGCCAGAAAATAGTCTTGATAACCCACAAGTATAGGGGACCGCAACAGTTTTTGAGGGTAAAGTATTCAACCCAAATTTATTGATTCGACACAAGGGGAGCCAAAGAATATTCTCAAGTATTAGCAGCTGAGTTGTCAATTCAACCACACCTGGAAACTTAGTATCTGCAGCAAAGTATTTAGTAGCAAAGTAATATGATAGTAGTGGTAACGGTAGAAAAAGGTAACAGTAGTAAAAGTAATGTTTTTGGTATTTTGTAGTGATGATAGCAATAGCAACGGGAAAGTAAATAAGCGAAGAACAATGTATGGAAAGCTTGTAGGCAATGGATCGGTGATGGAGAATTATGCCGGATGCGGTTCATCATGTAACAGTCATAACCTAGGGTGACACAGAACTAGCTCCAGTTCATCAATGTAATGTAGGCATGTATTCCAAATATAGTCATACGTGCTTATGGAAAAGAACTTGCATGACATCTTTTGTCCTACCCTCCCGTGGCAGCAGGGTCCTTATGGAAACTAAGGGATATTAAGGCCTTCTTTTAATAGAGTACCGGAACAAAGCATTAACACATAGTGAATACATGAACTCCTCAAACTACGGTTATCATCGGTAAGTATCCCGATTATTGTCACTTCAAGGTTAACGGATCATAACACATAATAGGTGACTATAGACTTGCAAGATAGGATCAAGAACTCTCATATATTGATGAAAACATAATAGGTTCAGATCTGAAATCATGGCACTCGGGCCCTAGTGACAAGCATTCAGCATAGCAAAGTCATAGCAACATCAATATCAGAACATAGTGGATACTAGGGATCAAACCCTAACAAAACTAACTCGATTACACGATAAATATCATCCAACCCATCACCGTCCAGCTAGCCTACGATGGAATTACTCACGCACGGTGGTGAGCATCATGAAATTGGTGATGGAGGATGGTTGATGATGACGATGGCGACGGATTCCCCTCTCCGGAGCCCCGAACAAACTCCAGATCAGCCCTCCCGAGAGGTTTTAGGGCTTGGCGGCGGCTCCGTATCATAAAACGCGATGAATTCTTCTCTCTGATTTTTTCTCCCCGAAACACAATATATAGAGTTGGAGTCGGAGGAGCTCCAGGGGGCCCACGAGGTAGGGGGCGCTCCCTAGGGGGGCAGGCGCGCCCCCCACCCTCGTGGACAGGTGGTGGGCCCCCTGGCCTTCATCTTTTGCAGGTATGTTTTATATTTTCCAAAAAGTTGCTCCGTGAAGTTTCAGGTCATTCCGAGAACTTTTGTTTCTGCACATAAATAACACCATAGTAATTCTGCTGAAAACAGCGTCAGTCCGGGTTAGTTCCATTCAAATCATGCAAGTTAGAGTCCAAAACAAGGGCAAAAGTGTTTGGAAAAGTAGATACGATGGAGACGTATCAATTACCGAGAAATATTTCCTTAGTCCTCTAAGGATAATTTTGACCGCTGTCTAGTGATCTACTCCTAGATCACTATCGTACTTCTTTGCCAAACTCAGGGCAGGGTATACAATAGGTCTAGTACATAGCATTACATACTTTATAGAACCTATGACTGAGGCATAGGGAATGACTTTTCATTCTCTTTCTATTTTCTGACGTGGTCGGGTTTTGAGTCTTTACTCAACTTCACACCTTGCAACACAGGCAAGAACTCCTTCTTTGACTATTCCATTTTGAACTACTTCAAAATCCTATCAAGGTATGTACTCATTGAAAATATATCAAGCGTGTTGATCTATCTCTATAGATCTTGATGCTCAATATGTAAGTAGCTTCACCGAGGTCTTTCTTTGAAAAACTCATTTCAAACACTCCTTTATGCTTTCCAGAAAATTCCACATTATTTCCGATCAACAATATGTCATTCACATATACTTATTAGAAATGTTGTAGTGCTCCCACTCACTTTCTTGTAAATACAGGCTTCACCGCAAGTCTGTATAAAACAATATGCTTTGATCACTTTATCAAAGCATATATTCCAACTCTGAGATGCTTGCACTGGTCCATAGATGGATCGCTGGATCTTGCTCACTTTGTTAACACCTTTAGGATCGACAAAACCTTCTGGTTGTATCATATACAACTCTTCTTTGAGAAATCCTTTAAGGAATGCAGTTTTGACATCCATTTGCCAGATTTCATAAAATGTGGCAAGTGCTAACATGATTCGGACAGACTTTTAAGCATCGATACGAGTGAGAAAATCTCATCGTAGTCAACACCTTGAACTTGTCGAAAACATTTTGCGACAGTTCGAGCTTTGTAGATAGTAACACTAATATCAGCGTCCGTCTTCCTCTTGAAGATCCATTTATTCTTAATGACTCATCGATCATCGGGCAAGTCAATCAAAGTCCACTTTGTTCTCATACATGGATCCCATCTCAGATTTCATGGCCTCAAGCCATTTTGCAAAATCTGGGCTCATCATTGCTTACTCATAGTTTGTAGGTTTGTCATGGTCTAGGAACATGATTTCCAGAAAGGATTACCATACCACATTGGTGCGGACCGTACTCTGGTTGACCAACGAGGTTCAATAGTAACTTGATCTGAAGTTTCATGATCATCATTATTAGCTTCCTCACTAATTGGTGTAGGAATCACTGGAACTGATTTCTATGATGAACTACTTCCAATTCGGGAGAAGGTACAATTACCTTATCAAGTTCTACTTTCCTCCCACTCACTTCTTTCGAGAGAAACTCCTTCTCTAGAAAGGATCCATTCTTAGCAACAAATGTCTTGCCTTCGGATCTGTGATAGAAGGTGCACCCAACCGTTTCTTTTGGATATCATACGAAGATGCACTTTTTCCGATTTAGGTTTGTGCTTATCTGGCTGAAACTTTTTCACATAAGCATCATAACCTCAAACTTTAAGAAACGACAACTTAGGTTTCTAGCCAAACCATAGTTCATACGGTGTCATCTCAACGGATTTAGATGGTGCCCTATTTAACGTGAATGCAGCTGTCTCTAATGCATAACCCCAAAACGATAGTGGTAAATCAGTAAGAGACGTCATAGATCGCACCATATCTAGTAAAGTGTGATTACGACGTTCGGACACACCATTACGCTGTGGTGTTCCAGGTGACGTGAGTTGCGAAACTATTCCGCATTGTTTCAAATGAAGACCAAACTCGTAAATCAAATATTCTCCTCCACGATCAGATCATAGAAACTTTATTTTCTTGTTACGATGATTTTCCACTTCACTCTAAAATTCTTTGAACTTTTAAAATATTTCAGACTTATGTTTCATCAAGTAGATATACCCATATCTTACTCAAATCATCTGTGAAGGTCAGAAAATAATGATACCCGCCGCGAGTCTCAACACTCGTCAGACCGCATACATCAGTATGTATTATTTCCAATAAGTCAGTTGCTCGCTCCATTGTTCCGGAGAACGGAGTCTTAGTCATCTTGCCTATGAGGCATGGTTCGCAAGCATAAACTGATTCATAATCAAGTGATTCCAAAAGCCCATCAACATGGATTTTCTTCACGCGCTTTACACCAATATGACCTAAACGGCAGTGCCACAAATAAGTTGCACTATCATTATTAACTTTTCATCTTTTGGTTTCAATATTATGAATATGTGTATCACTACGATCGAGATTCAATAAACCATTCACCTTGGGTGTATGACCATTGAAGGTTTTATTCATGCAGACAGAACAATAATTATTCTATGACTTTAAATGAATAACTGTATTGCAATAAACATGATCAAATCTTATTCATGCTTAACGCAAACACCAAATAACATTTATTTAGGTTCAACACTAATCCCGAAAGTATAGGGAGTGTGCGACGATGATCATATCAATTTTTGAACCACTTCCAACACACATCGTCACTTCACCCTTAACTAGTCTCTGTTCATTTTGCAACTCCCGTTTCGAGTTACTAATCTTAGCAACTGAACTAGTATCAAATACTAAGGGGTTGCTATAAACACTAGTAAAGCACACATCAATAACATGTATATCAAATATATCTTTGTTCACTTTGACATCCTTCTTATCCGCCAAATACTTGGGGTATTTCTGCTTCCAGTGACCAGTCCCTTTGCAGTAGAAGCACTTAGTCTTAGGCTCAGGTCTAGACTTGGGCTTCTTCACTTGAGCAGCAACTTGCTTTCCGTTCTTCTTGAAGTTGCCCTTCTTCCCTTTGCCCTTTTCTTAAAACTAGTGGTCTCGTCAACCATCAACACTTGATGCTTTTCTTGATTTCTACCTTCGTCGATTTCTGCATCACGAAGAGCTTGGGAATTGTTTCCATTATCCCTTGCATATTATAGTTCATCACTAAGTTCTAGTAACTTGGTGATAGTGACTAGAGAACTTTGTCAATTACTATCTTATCTAGAAGATTAACTCCCACTTGATTCAAGCAATTGCAGTACCCAGACAATCTGAGCACATGCTGACTGGTTGAGCTATTCTCCTCCATCTCTATAGGCAAAGTACTGTCAGAGGTCTCCTACCTCTCGACACGAGCATGAGTATGAAATACTAATTTCAACTCTTGGAACATCTTATATGCTCCATGGCGTTCAAACATTTTTGAAGTCCTGGTTCTAAGCCGTAAATCATGGTGCACTAAACTATCAAGTAGTCATCATACCGAGCTTTGCCAAACGTTCATAACGTCTGCATATGCTCCTGCAATAGGTCCGTCACCTAGCGATGCATCAAGGACATAATTCTTCTGTGCAACAATGAGGGTAATCCTCAGATCTCGGATCCAATCTGCATCATTGCTACTAACATCTTACAATTTATTTTTCTCTAGGAACATATCAAAAATAAACGGGGAAGCTATGTGCGAGCTATTGATATACAACATAGATATGCAAATACTATCAGGACTAAGTTCATGATAAATTTAAGTTCAATTAATCATATTACTTAAGAACTCCCACTTAGATAGACATCCCTCTAATCATCTAAGTGATCACGTGATCCATATCAACTAAACCATGTCCGATCATCACGTGAGATGGAGTAGTTTTCAATGGTGAACATCACTATGTTGATCATATCTACTATATGATTCATGCTCGACCTTTCGGTCTCAGTGTTCCGAGGCCATATCTGCATATGCTAAGCTCTTCAAGTTTAACCCGAGTATTCTGCATGCGCAAAACTGTCTTACACCAAATGTAGATGAACGTAGAGCTTATCACACCCGATCATCATGTGGTGTCTCGGCACGATGAACTTTGGCAACGGTGCATACTCAGGGAGAACACTTTTACCTTGAAATTTAGTGAGAGATCATCTTATAAAGCTACCGTCGAACTAAGCAAAATAAGATGAATAAAAGATAAATATCACATGCAATCAAAATATGTGACATGATATGGCCATCATCATCTTGTGCTTTGATCTCTATCTCCAAAGTACTGTCATGATCTTCATTGTTACCGGCATGACACCATGATCTGCATCATCTTGATCTCTATCAACGTGTCGTCACATGGTCATCTCGCCAACTATTGCTATCGCATAGCGATAAAGTAAAGCAATTATTTGGCGCTTGCATCTTATGCAATAAAGAGACAACCATGAGGCTTCTGCCAGTTGCCGATAACTTCAACAAAACATGATCATCTCATACAACAACTTATATCTCATCACATCTTGACCATATCACATCACAACATGCCCTGCAAAAACAAGTTAGACGTCCTCTACTTTGTTGTTGCAAGTTTTACGTGGCTGCTACGGGCTGAGCAAGAACCATTCTTACCTACGCATCTAAACCACAACGATAGTTTGTCAAGTTAGTGTTGTTTTAACCTTCGCAAGGACCAAGCGTAGCCACACTTGGTTCAACTAAAGTTGGAGAAATTGACACCCGCCGGCCACCTGTGTGCAAAGCACGTCAGTAGAACCAGTCTCGCGTAAGTGTACGCGTAATGTCGGTCTGGGCCGCTTCACCCAACAATACCGCCGAACCAAAGTATGATATGCTGGTAAGTAGTATGACTTATATCGCCCACAACTCACTTGTGTTTTACTCGTGCATATAACATCTACGCATAAACCTGGCTCGGATGCCACTGTTGGGGAACGTCGTAATTTCAAAATTTTCCTACGCACACACGATCATGGTGATGCATAGCAACGAGAGGGGAGAGTGTGTCCACGTACCCTCATAGACCGAATGCGGAAGCGTTAGCACAACGCGGTTGATGTAGTCGTACGTCTTCATGATCCGACCGATCCAAGTACCAAACGCATGGCACCTCTGAGTTCTGCACACGTTCAACTCAATGACGTCTCGCGAGCTCCAATCCAGCAAAGCTTCACAGGAGAGTTTCGTCAGCACAACGGTGTGGTGACGGTGATGATGATGTTACTGACGCAGGGCTTTGCCTAAGCACCACTACGATATGATCGAGGTGGATTATGGTGGAGGGGGGCACCGCACACGGCTAAGAGATCAATGATCAATTGTTGTGTCTCCAAGGGGTGCCCCTCTTCCCGTATATAAAGGAGTGGAGGAGGGAGAGGGCCGGCCCTCTCTATGGCGCGCCCTAGGGGAGTTCTACTCCCACCGGGAGTAGGATTCCCCCTTTCCTAGTAGAACTAGGAGCCCTTCCAAGTAGTAGGAGTAGGAGAGAAGGAAAGGGAAAAGAGAAGAGAAGGAAGGAGGGGGCGCCGCCCCTCCCCCTAGTCCAATTCGGACTAGGCCTTGGGGGGCCGCGCAGCCTCTCCTCTCTCTTTCCCCTAAAGCCCAATAAGGCCCATCTACTCCCCGGCGAATTCCCATAACTCTCCGGTACTCCAAAAAATACCCGAATCACTCGGAACCTTTCCGATGTCCGAATATAGTCGTCCAATATATTGATCTTTACGTCTCGACCATTTCGAGACTCCTCGTCATGTCCCCGATCTCATCCGGGACTCCGAACTACCTTCGGTACATCAAAACACAAAAACTCATAATACCGATCATCACCGAACTTTAAGCGTGCAGACCCTACGGGTTCGAGAACTATGCAGACATGACCGAGACACGTCTCCGTCAATAACCAATAGCGGAACCTGGATGCTCATATTGGCTCCCACATATTCTACGAAGATCTTTATCGGTCAAACCGCATAACAATATATGTTGTTCCCTTTGTCATCGGTATGTTACTTGCCCGTGATTCGATCGTCGGTATCTCAATACCTAGTTCAATCTTGTTACCGGCAAGTCTCTTTACTCGTTCCGTAATGCATCATCCCACAACTAACTCATCAGTTATAATGCTTGCAAGGCTTATAGTGATGTGCATTACCGAGTGGGCCCAGAGATACCTCTCCGACAATCGGAGTGACAAATCCTAATCTCGAAATATGCCAACTCAACAAGTACCTTTGGAGACACCTGTAGAGCACCTTTACAATCACCCAGTTATGTTGTGACGTTTGGTATCACACAAAGTGTTCCTCCGATAAACGGGAGTTGCATAATCTCATAGTCATAGGAACATGTATAAGTCATGAAGAAAGCAATAGCAACATACTAAACGATCAAGTGCTAAGCTAACGGAATGGGTCAAGTCAATCGCATAATTCTCCTAATGATGTGATCCCATTAATTAAATGACAACTCATGTCTATGGCTAGGAAGCATAACCATCTTTGATCAACGAGCTAGTTAAGTAGAGGCATACTAGTGACACTTTGTTTGTCCATGTATTCACACATGTACTAAGTTTCCGGTTAATATAATTCTAGCATGAATAATAAACATTTATCATGATATAAGAAAATATAAATAACAACTTTATTATTGCCTCTAGGGCATATTTCCTTCAGTCTCCCACTTGCACTAGAGTCAATAATCTAGTTCACATCGTCATGTGATTTAACATCAATAGTTCACATGTTTATGTGATTAGTTCACATCTCCATGTGACTAACACCTAAGGGTTTACTAGAGTCAATAATCTAGTTCACAGACCATTGTGCCCTATGAGGAGGAGAAGAAGAGGGACATACTCATTGTTCCGATGAGAGTGATGCGGAGGCAACGGTGAGGTTCGTGAAGGAGAATCTGCAATACATACAGTACGAGGCATAATTCTTGTGGAAGCGAGATTATATGAAGGAGGAGGACGAGCTAGGCCCTTGACGATGATGAAACTCGAGTCGGAGGAGGAGTTGAACTCCTCTAAGGAGGAGACCATAGCGCTTTGGAACTCCATTGCCACCGACTACGTGTCGGACGAGTAGGATCTTTATGTTTAGGTGATCAAGTAGTAGTGATCTTTTATGTTTTAGAGTGATCAGGTATAAGGATGAACTTTATGTTTAGTGCAATGTTTGGATATTTTAAAATGTTTAGAACCAAGTATGCAATATGCTTTCAAAAAATTGTTTGCATGTTTGGAAGTGCTCTATTTTAGGGTAGCTGTTGGAGATGGACGATTTTTGGTGACCTAAAAAGCACTTTTTGGTATTAAATTTTTACTCGAAGCCAGCTTTGGTGCCCTAAAGTAGATGCCCCATATCCTCCCTAAACGCCCGGGCGGCCTGCCCGGATAGAAGAAAGCCACCCAACCGGCCGCCACAAACGCAACCTAAACGTTCCGGCTGATCAGCAACCCCCATATCCAGCCCATCTGTGGGATGGAAAAGGGGACGCTAGGGCCACCATGGCCCATCCAAATCCCACATATATTCATCCATATCCGCACTCTGGACCAAACCCTAGACACTACACTCTACTCCCTACCCAAGCTCTTGTCCGTCGAACTTCGATCTTCTCCGCCATGACGGATAGTAAATCCGACTCCGAGATGTCCGGATCCACCAACTGGGACCTCGACCCATGCAAGGACGATGAGGAGATGGTCGTCCACTACTCCAGGGAGGAGTGTGCCCGACCGTGGTCGGAGTCAATCTGGCAGGAATTCATTGTGTCTGCTCAAATGGTGCTTGGGTTCGCTGGTGCGTGTGGCTCCAAGCACGTGACTGACATGAGTTGCTCGATGCCAAGTTTGTTGATGTATTTGAACAAACTCATCAAATGTGGCCATTTCTTCTCTGAAAATTTGATAGGCTCACCCATGTTCTCAAATTCAAGAGTTGTGACATCATCCCCAATCTCATCCTTCACGATCATGGTGTGCATGATCACACAACATGTCATCACCTCCAACAAGGTCTCTGGATCCCATTCTTTAGCAGGTCCACGAACAACTACAAAATGGGCCTACAGAACTCCAAATTCCCTCTCAACATCCTTTCTAGCTGCTTCTTGTTTGGGGACAAAGTGAGACTTTTTCTGATCAACTGGCTGTGAGATGGTCTTGACAAAGGTAGCACACAGAGGATAGATATCATCGACCAGATAGCAGCCCATGTTGTATTCATGACCATTAGCATAGTGGCAAGGAGGAGCTTTCCCTTCAACCATCCTAGCAAACAATGGTGATCTCTTCAGCACATTGATGTCATTGTGAGACCCAGGCATGCCAAATAAAAGTGTGCCAAATCAATATCATGTGATGCAACTGCATCAAGAATGATGGCGGGCTTCTTAACATGACACTGATATTGCCCTTGTATAGCTTTTGGCAGTTCTTCCATCTCCAATGCATGTAGTCAAGAGATTCGAGCAAACTTGGCTACCCTCTTGCTTCAGACATTGCCAAGATCTTCTTGGTGTCTACGGCAGTTAGTTTTATCATGAGTTGCTCGATGCTGAGTTTGTTGATGTATTTGAACAAACTCATCAAATGTGGCTAGTTCTACTCTGGAAATTTGATAGGCTCACCCATGTTCTCAAATTCAAGAGTTGCGGCAGCATCCTCAACCTCATCCTCGACGATCATGTTGTGCATGATCACACAGCATGTCATCACCTCCAACAAGGTCTCTGGATCCCATTCTTTAGCAGGTTCACAAACAACTACAAAATGGGCCTACAGACCTCCAAATGCCCTCTCAACATCCTTTCTAGCTACTTCTTGTTTTGGGACAAAGTGATACTTTTTCTGATCAACTGGCTCTGAGATGGTCTTGACAAAGGTAGCACACGAAGGATAGATATCATCGACCAGATAGTAGCCCATGTTGTATTCATGACCATTAGCATAGTGGCAAGGAGGAGCTTTCCCTTCAGCCATCCTAGCAAACAATGGTGATCGCTTCAGCACATTGATGTCATTGTGAGACCCGTGCATGCCAAATAAAAGTGTGCCAAATCCGAAGATCATGTGATGCAACTGCTTCAATAATGATGGCGGGCTTCTTAACATGACACTGATATTGCCCTTGTAGAGCTTTTGGCCGTTCTTCCATCTCCAATGCATGTAGTCAAGAGATCCGAGCAAACTTGGCTACCCTCTTGCTTCAGACATTGCCAAGATCTTCTCGGTGTCTACAATAGTTAGTTTTCTCATGAGTTGCTCGATGCCGAGTTTGTTGATGTATTTGAACAAACTCATCAAATGTGGCCAGTTCTGCTCTGGAAATTTGATAGGCTCACCCATGTTCTCAAATTCAAGAGCTGTGGCAGCATCCTCAACCTCATCTTCCACGATCATGTTGTGCCTGATCACACAACATGTCATCACCTCCGGCAAGGTCTCTGGATCCCATTCTTTAGCAGGTTCACAAACAACTACAAAATGGGTCTGCGGAACTATAAATGCCCTCTCAACATCCTTTCTAGCCACTTCTTGTTTTGGGACAAAGTGGGACTTTTTCTGATCAACTGGATACAAGATGGTCTTTACAAAGGTAGCACACGGAGGATAGATATCATCGACCAGATAGTAGCCCATGTTGTATTCATGACTATTAGCATAGTGGCAAGGAGGAGCTTTTCCTTCAGTCATCCTAGCAAACAATGGTGCTCGCTGCAGCACATTGATGTCACTGTGGGACCCGGGCATGCCAAACAAAAGTGTGCCAAATCCAAAGATCATGTGATGCAACTGCTTGAAGAATGATGTGGGCTTCTTAACATGACACTGATGTTGCCCTTGTAGAGCTTTTGGCAGTTCTTCCATCTCCAATTGTCAAGAGATCCAAGCAAACTTGGCTACCCTCTTGCTTCAGACATTGCCAAAATCTTCTCGGTGTCTACGGCAGTTAGTTTTCTCATGTACTGAGCTCCAAACACCGAGATCCCGACTGTAGCAAATCTGACCATGACGTCTCCTCATGTGCTCTAAGACATCCATATGTATTCGTCCCACAAATTAGCGACCATGCCATATGCAAGCACCCGCAATGCGACAATGCTCTTGTAACTAGAGAACTCGATCCTTCCTATGGCATCCTTCTTCAAGATGGAGTAGTCATCAAAGGACCGACGCCATGGTAGAGAATATTAAAGACATTTTTCACATCCGAAAGCTTCGGCGAAAATTGTCAGTGAATAGGGCATCAGGGGAAAAGTAGTCATCCATCAACATCAAATGGTAGTGTGCCATGTTGCGATTGACCACCCGATGACCCTTGATCGATCCCTTGAAATTGAGAACTTTCTCTTACGCACGCTCTACGTCTGCCAGGACCTCCTACACAATCGCCGTCTTATCCGTGTTGTCCTCGTCGGATGAGTCATCAGATGACTTAACATAGTACTAGTATATGTACTCCGTATCCGAATCCATTGCTTCAAAGAAGAAGGGACAAAAAATTAGGAGGGGCATTTAACGGAAGACTTGTCGGGCATGGTGACTACCGTAGGGGCGAATGTTACTTGCGCGACGGATGGAGGAGAGGTGTGAACCTATGGCGGAGGACAAGCGGAGTGGAGCCCTAGTGTAGCGGTGGAGGTGACGAAGTCGCGGAGTTCCGGGAAGGGTGGGATGAGGGGCGGCCGAGGTGGTGGAGTGATGACGTCAGTAACAGAGTAAACAGATGCAAAGGAAGATGGAAGGATAGAGGCATGGGGTCCGAGAGGGGTTATCGGTGGGCCAGGGGTGTCGGAGTCCGATGTGGGTACTGTCCGGACTCCCACAAAGCCCCCCTCCTCGCTTCCAGTTTGCGGGTAAAAGGACATCTGAATCGGCCTGTAGATGGATACACACCCGCCTTGGATGTCAAAACATGTTCAGACCATGCAGTCTAAACAGTTGTGGGCGGTTCCGAGATCTGCTTTAGAGATGACAACAACTCGCAAATTTCCTCCCGGACCCGTATGCGAACGC
>NC_041382.1:425510777-425514313 GCF_002162155.2 Triticum dicoccoides
CATGGATGCGGGAGGCTGCCATCGAACCATAGCCATATATATTTCAACCCGCATTTAAACAAACTGGACATATTCATGCAAACCGCCTGATATTCATCAAAGTTCGGATAAAAAATAACACAGATCATCCATACATAGCATGCAAATTAAGTCTAGTACAAGAATGTCTCAAATTCGAATATATTCCGGATGTCTAACAAGTTCTTCATCAACGGATCATGTCGTTCCACACATACTCAACCCTTCAGCTTCATCCAACAGTGTATGCGCGTAAATGGTTGTCCCTCTGTCCCGTGGCAGACCACGGCAGCACGTGCGTGCTACATATAATTTGTAGATCAACATTGAGTGAATCAATCAATCAACAACTTGAGCAAGAGGAAGCAAAACTTATGATCTCATCATTTGCCGCGTGCAATTGCTACCCTGCCTCGAGCCGACGAACCACGTCGATAGTGTGCCAGCGATACGACAATGACCTCACGTCGTGTTGTTGAATGATGTACTTGTCGTAGGACGCAATGTGCTTTCATGCATGAAATGTTTCATGCACTTGCTGCCAGAAGCCCCCCCCCCTCTGCTCCTGCCTACGAAATCTGCGGATACGACCAACCATGCATCGCATAACAACTCATCCCCCATGGCCGAGTAGCCGACCATCCTTCGTATTCTAAAAAACGACATAACATTTGAAAATAAGCTCAATGACATTTGACCGAACACCTGTCGGGCGTGGTGTCCGCCATGGAGGTTGTCGACAGGGGGACGGAGTGTACCTGGGTACAAACGGCTCCAGGGTAGAGAGCTCTGTCGTAAAGGCGAGCAGGCACGTCGGTGTTGGTTGCGGACGTTCGGCAATGCCTCTGTGGCGGCCGGAGACGCACAACACCGGCGGCGGAGATGGAGGATACAGATACAAAGTAAAGGGAAGAAGGGACGGAGCGGAAGAAAATGAGACCAAAGGGGAGATTAGGTGGGCCAGGAGTGTAGGAGTCCTACGTGTCTGCTATCTGGACTCCTGCAAACCTCCCCTGCTTTGTTTCCAATTTGCGGGAGAAAACGCATCTGCACCGTCCCGCAAACCGATACATGACCGCGTTGGATGGCTTCCGCGGTCTGCACGGATGTGGACGGTTTGCGGGTTGGTCTTGGAGATGCCCTTGGTAGTATTTAAAATCGTCTTTCTTCCGGATGCGATAAAATCCCATTGATTGATCAACAGTTTTCTTATTATTTTCCTGTGGCCATAATCATAATGGCGTGCACGGCAACATAGTAGTGTTGCCTTTTTGCTGACCAATCAAACGAAAAAAGCTTTAACTATGCAAGATTCAGCCGACGACTCCTGAAAGCATCAGCAACATCCTTTTCTCGTGTCTCTCGTTCCAATCAGCGACACGAGCACCGCAATGCAAATATCTCTCTTGTTCGATTCTGCCCCTAATCACCTACGTAGCTAAGCACAGTCTGTCCACTTGACACTCACAACCAATCACCCATGTACAAATCTCCTCATGAAATGATTGAGTCTTTGTTAGTGCAGCAAGCGGCATCATATGCCCTGTCTGCTGTCCGCAGCCAACGAACGGGCTGGAGAGAGAACCAGCGGAAGCACTGCCATCAGTACTCCACGGGATTATTTCAGATATCTCTTCCGCTCTAAAACGACAAGAATTTGTTCATGCCAACTCTAAAATGCAATCTTAAAAGGCCCCATTGCTGAAACCAAACTCTAAAAGGCACCCGTCACAGAGAACAAATCCCAGAATCTGCCCAAACCCATTGCCTGGGACATAATCATATTCAGTAGGTTGTTGGCATATATGGGCTCAAAGAAACGGGGAAAAAATCAGAAGAGAAGTTCAAAATAAAAGCACTTGGAAATTCATGCTCAAGCAAGATCTTGCACTTCGTGAATACACGATCAAGCAGAAAATTTTGACAGCTTTAAAGGACTAGATTTGGTCTCACCTAGGGTCATGACACCAGACGATCAACTTTTTTTATATCAATTGATGATCCCCAAAGCTGGAATTGGATAAGTTTATGTTGCTTTCTTTTATTTTTGTTTCTTTTGCATGTACATATTATTTTAGTTATGTCTATAAAAATACCGTAGAGCAATTGTTTTACGGTTTGCGGCTCAAAAGAAAAACAAAGCCCCACGACGACAGTTTTGTGTCGTCAAAAAAAGGAAATCAAGACATGCATATACAGCAGTGAATATGTATATCAAAAATGCAATGTTGACCAAACTCTAAAACGCACCCATCACAAATAAATAACAATGCCGGCATCTTTTGTCTGGTCATAAAAACTTGGCGCTCATATACAGCAGTGAGTAAGGAGTATATATGCTATCAAATGAATGACAAACCCAGTAAGTTTTATGAGGACAAAGCAGGTTACAGCTTCTATATCATTCTACGGAGGGACATATCAAAACCCACAACACTTTTAACTTACTTCCTGCAACAAATCATCAGTCACAGCTATTTTCCTCTAGAAAAAAAACTACCGTAGTACTAACTAAGGCAGTCCAGATGTTTACAATACAAAATCACTAATCAGATGCCAATGAATTCTTACTTCTTGCAGGTTTCGTCCATCATGGGCACCCTAAACTGATTAATAGCACATGTGATAGCCTTTTTTTAGTGGAGCACATCTGATATCTGAATTATAGTACTACAGAAGACTCATAGCATCACAGCGTGTTAACCATATTAGTCACTCACAAAGAAAAGCCTATATTATAGTCATTTTCCAAAGTAGGACATCTTTTATATACTCCTCCTAAGAGTATGTGCTTCCACTTGTTCAGTACTACACCTCTTAAACAAACCTGCTTATATATGAAAATTACCAAGATGAACAGTGGATGCACGTGCTCTTAGGAGGAGTATATAGAAACTAGATTATATATGGGACGGTGGGAGTATATATGAAAATTATCTAAAAACTAGATGATACACCCTGCGTTGCTATAGGAATTAGTTGTGATATATTTCGGTAAGAGATAGTGGGATAAACTATTTAGGTGGGATAATGAGGTGGCATGTGTGCATTTTGCGAGAATTAGAGATAGTGGGATAACTATTTAGGTACTACTCCCTCCGTTCCGAATTACTTGTCGCAGGTATGGATGTATCTAGATGTATTTTAATTCTAGATATATCCATTTATATGACGAGTAATTTGGAATGGAGAGAGTAGTATATATGATGTACCAATGATATTTACCATAGTACTACTAATAAAGTATACTAAAATGATAGAGAGAATAATTAATTCATCCGTGGTGAAGTGCGTTTGAAAAGCTTGAGCTAACTAATGAACGTATATCCCCGCGGGCGGCCCGGGCGAAACCCTAGCCGCCACACCAGCCCCCTCCCAGATCTTCCCCTCCCCTCGCCGCCGCCGGCAAGCACCGCCGGGCAAAGCCCGCAGGGCGTCGGCGGCGACGGGGCCTCCCTTTTTCCCTCTCGCGAGGCCAGGGTAGCGCGGGGTCTCTCGGCCAAGGAGAGGAGCGGGGG
>NC_041382.1:425514706-425579466 GCF_002162155.2 Triticum dicoccoides
TGCGGATCTGGCGCATTCGCGCGTTTTGCGGACCTCATCGTGGTTGTGTCCGATCTGGTGCGCCCGCGCCCGGATCTCTCTGCCCAGGTCGCGCTGGTGGTGGTTGTGCGGTGGGGTCGGCGGCAGCTGGCTGGATGGCGGCGAGGCGCTACCCTTCGGGAGCTGGCAGAGCTGGGGGTGCGGCGGTTGTCGGTGTGCTGGCTGGCAGTGCCCGGAGCGCGGATCCGGGGATTTTGGCCCGAATCTGGTGCGTCGTCGGCGTTGGCCGGCGTCCTTGGGGTGCTCACGGCAGGGGGTGCAGCGGTTGTCTCCGGATCCTTGCGTGGAGCGTAGCAGGATGGAGGGTGTAGGTGGTGCACCGACACTGGCGGGGGCGGCGGTGCGAGCGCAGCCATGGCGGCGGCGGCGCTGCGAGGCCTTGCCAGGAAGGGTCTTGGCGGGCAGTGGGCGTTCGGTTGCTGCCGTGTGAGGCGGGCGGCGATGCCTCAGCGGTGTGGGTGCCGGAGTGTGGTCGGAGGTGCGGGTCATATCCAGTCTGGTGGCAGTCCCCTGGCGCGGGTGAAGGCCACCGTGGCGGATCTGGCTTTGCATCGCTCGGTGGTTGCTGCGGCTCCTAGTCGATGTTGAAGGTGATGGCTTTAGGCGTGCTCCCTCGGCAGTGAGGGGGGCTTCGATGGCAAGTTGTTGCGGTGGCGGCGGTGCGAGACATCCGATCGGGACTGGTCTGGATCTTGGAGACGTGGAGATGTGCAACGCTACGGATGAAAATCTTGTTCGGTTGTGGCCGGACCAACATTGATGGCACCTGTGGGTGTCATTCACCTTCCTGAAGGCTTCGCCGAGTGCAACGCTATCTTCCTCGCGACCTCGTATCGGCAGCTGTCTCCGGGGCGAAAGCCTTGATTCGTAGGATCGGCATGATGGCAACGTCTTTGAGGCTGTTACTCTGTTGGGAGCATTGTGCTGGGAGACTCGAGGTCCCATGATGCGCTCCTCCGGTGTTCACCGCTGCCTGGATCTTTCTCCTCCGGCGCCATGTACGGTCGTCGCTGGCTATTCCAAGGAAGCTGGAGTTGCTGTTCTTCGGAGGTCTTCAGTGTTGGCTGAGACGCGGCGAGGGGCTCGGTGTTGGGTAGGCATTTTGTGTCGTAGTTGTGTTGTTGTGTTTGGTTGTCCTTGTACTAACCGGGTGTGGAGTTGGTCGCCTTCGTTGTTCGCAACGAGTGGTAGACGTTGTTGTATGTCTTATTTCTCTCCTTCTATAAAGTTAAGGTACGCAATTTGCGTACCCTGAAAAAAAAACTAATGAACGTATTACTAAAAATGATCGTATATTATAATAACTTGCCGTCTTTACATTTTTCAAGATGCAACTGGTCAGCCAAAAATAGCATCAGGTTCCAGGATACAACTAACCTAAAAGTAAAGCAAACCCTGGAATCCTGGATGCCATAATACAGCTAGTGGTTCCTAACTGAAAGTAGCAATGGGCATATAGCATGCTCCTAGATCTCCCATAATGGTTTCAGCACTCTCGTGCACATCTACAATATTAATGCAAAGTGGCTTTGGCTAACTGAATTGCACCTAGCAGCATCTTGTTAAGCAACTTGGCACAGACCCATGACACCAAACTGCAACAAGAGTCTCCCGCAAGTTGAAGCTGCCGAAGAAGAAACTGCGAATCTACTAATGCAGGAGTAAATTAAACAGCAGCGGTGAAGTGCGTTTGAAAAGCACAGGTGCATTATTGAGGGGGAGCAATCACCAAAGCAAGCAACTCTGCAAAGCACAAGCGCATAAATTGAGGAGGAGCAGTCACTAAAGAACCCGGTGGATGCATTCAGTATCTGGGGATTGAGCAGAAATCGGGTGGAGTTGTGAAATTTTACCTATATTTTGGAACAAACCGCGATACTAATATATCATGCCTCAATTTGTCATCAGCTATATTATTTGCATTCGCCGAAAAAACAAACATCATGTTACTCTGTCCATTAGAGATGATAAGAGAGCTCTTGAATAGTACTAGGACATGGACTAATAAGCATACAAAGAAGAATTGGTAGCAGTGGTGGATAACATGACAATTGACAAGTTACAATTTAGAAAGAGCAATCGAATCCTAATCCCGGTGGGAAGTGCAGAATTTGCGTTGTTCGCTTTGCCGGCAAAATCTGCATTTTCCACCGCGCTTGCTAGCAACAATTTCCTACTTACAGTTACAGGAGCACACTTGCAGTAGAATCTAGAGGAGAGGATAGCGGCTACTTGTGAGCAGCTGCGGTGACATCGGCAGGGAGGTCCTTGACTCCGACCAGCACAATCTTCTCGTAGACGATGTCGGAGGAGGACGGGTGCATGGGGTACTCCACCGGCGCGACCGGGCGGCGCTTCCCCATGGAGTACCAGACGAAGAGCACGACGAATGTGAAGACGGCGCCGCACGCGGCCGCCAACAGCAGCGAAACCCAGGGGTAGCGGTTGCCCGGGGGAGCGCGGGGGAGGCGGTGTGGCAGCGGCGTGGTGAGCGATAAGCCGGTGGGATTGAGTGGCTGGGAGTGCATGAGGTAGGGAGGCCCGTGGTTGGCCCTGAAGGCCCAGCTGAAGAGGCTGCAGTTGGCGTGGGAGGATGCGAATCCGGCGAGCATGGGCTTGGTGCTGCGGAGGAGGAGGGCGGAGTGGAGATGGAGCGGGTGGGAGAGCAGCGCGCGCGGCGGCTTGGGGAGGCGCGAGGCAGAGAGACGGACCTGGAGCGTGGCGGATGTGGCGTTGTAGTCTATCCATGAATGCAGCTTTTTGGGGATGCCGCGGGGGGCGGTCTGGGCGGCCGTTTCACCGGCGAGGTCGATTTGGACTCGGATGTGGCTGGAGTCCGCGGCGGCGAAGACGACGGCGAGGGCGTTAACGGCGGGCGAGGGCGCGGCGGGCGTTAGGAAGAAGGCGATGGAGGCGGCGTGAGATTTGGGGCTAGGGTGGAGAGAGAAGGAGAAGTAGGTTGAGAAGCCGGTGGCGACGGGGGCCAAGTGGATGGGTTTGTGGTACTGTACCCGGGCGCGCGGGGAGCGCATGGAGATGTCGCCGGCGGAGGTGGCGTTGGCGCCGGTGAGAGCGAGCTGCGCGATGGCGCCGTCGCCAGGGAAGAAATCGAGGGCGAAGGAGGAGGACTGGCGGGCCTTGCCGGCCACGGCGGCGGACGGCAGGAGCAGGAGGAGGAGCAGCAGGTGGAGCGGCATCGTCCCTCCTAGTCCTGGCACGGGGAGAGTGGTGAGAGCCGTCGATCTTGCGTCGCCTGCTTGCTTGGCTTCTCACCCTAGCTCATGTCGACTTCAAATTCCTTGCTTCCCCAGGCCCAGATAGATAGATTTACAGTGGAGTGAAGTGGAGTAGATTGGCGAAAGGGGGCGAAGTGGGTGCTGCCGGAGCTAGCTGGTCGCTTTTGTTCGCTCGCTCGCTAGCTTTTCCCCTGTCCTCCCGTTGCTTTCCCCTCAGCTCTCTCTCTCTCTCATCACTTGTCACTCACTCGGGAGGCTCACCCATTCATTCATTCATTAATGGGGAGCGGTGTGGGGCGCGTGTTCCACTAGCAGTGCAGAAGCAGCAGCGTGTCATTAATTAAGCTGCAGGAGAGGAGAGGGCAAAGCACAAACACAAGAAACACAACAAGAGTCAGTCAGTGGCAGCAATTCCAGCGCTAGTTACGACTCCACCTCCACCGGGAGTAAAATACACGCATCCGGCCTTCCTCCGAAAAGAAATACTGTACGCATGCGTGCGTGCACTCTTTTTTCGGTGGTCACCACGTCATTTAATCACCTCTAGCTCCTCAAAAGAGAGAAAAATGTGCCATACCACCCAGCACCATGGAGCCAAAAGCCGTGCCATCACCAGCCTGCCGGCCTGCTACCATCACTCTCTCTACCCCCAAAGCGATAGGTTACACGATCTTATTCCAAAGCACAACCCTAAATCGTCGGCTCGCGTCCGTTTAATGTAATCGAACACCAACCGTGGCCCAACGCGTGGAAGCAAATAGACAAATGTTCATTTTTGACTCATTTCCGGCCCAAGTTTGGGTCACGTTTGCGGCTGAACGGACACGCGTGGACAGGCGCGACGCATGCCCTTGTCTGCCCCTGGCCCGCCGTCGTTGACATAACCCCTTTTCTTCCCCTTTCCTCGCTCCGCCCTTGGCCCCTCGCCATCACCGCCGCCATGCCCGTCGTCCATCTTGCTTTGCTCATCGGTGGAACAACCCCTTTTCTTCCTCCCCTATCGTTGCTCCGCCCTCCGCCTGCGGTCGTCCACCTTGCTGCCTACCAACGGGCTCGACCCTTTCTGGCCGCGTCTCCACCACGACCGCAAGGTACCATGGATAATGGAGATGAGTACTTCTTTCACAACTTCATTTGTTCATCAGATGATTCGTCCTCGAACGATGAGCACATAGTGGTGGCAACATTGGTCGTCCATGACCACATCAGTAGAATGCGGCCTCGGTTTAGGGGATCAATCCCCGGCCATGCTCCGTCCTTGAACCGCACTCTACAAACCACATCAATTTCGTCGCCACTTCCGAATGAGGAGGCATGTGTTCAATCGTATTCGGGAAGGATTGATTGCATATGACCCATACTTTGAATGCAAAGAGGATGCCCTTGGGAAGCTTGGCTTCTCTTCTTACCAGAAATGCACTGCAGCTGCTCGTATGCTTGCATATGGAATTCCCAGTGATCTTGTGGATGAGTATGTGCGTATGAGTGAGTCTACATATCTCCTCTCAATATATAGTTTCTGCCAGGCCATGGTGGCAGTGTTTGGTCCTGAATACCTGAGAGAACCAAATGTCGCTGATATAGAGAGGTTGTTGACGATTAATGCCGAGAGGGGCTTTCCGGGCATGCTTGATAGTATCGACTGTATGCATTAGAAGTGGAAGAACTGTCCATCTGCTTGGTAGGGGCAGTACAAGGGACATGTGAAAGGTGCCATTGTCATACTTGAAGCTTTGGCTTCACAAGATCTGTGGATATGGCATTGTTTCTTCGGCATGGCTGCTTCTCACAATGATATTAGCGTTCTTCAGCATTCTCTAGTGTTTGCAAGGCTTACAGAAGGCCACTGCCCGTAGATCAACTTTGAGATCAATGACCACCATTACAACACAGGATGTTACCTAGCTTAAGGTATCTACCCTAGTGGTTCACTTTTGTGAAGACCATACCCAATCCGCAAGGAGAGAAGAGATAGAGGTTTGCCCAAATGCAGGAGAGTGCTAGGAAAGATGTGGAGCGTGCATTTGGTGTGCTTCAGTCTCGATGGAGTATTGTTCGAAACCCTGCATTGGCATGGAGCACTCAGAAGCTTTGGGAGGTGATGACTGCTTGTGTGACCATGCACAACATGATCGTTGAGGATGAGCGTGATGGTAGCATCTATAACAAAGGGGTCGATTTCCAGGGTGAGAATGTTGAGCCTGAGCACCCACCTCCTGCAACCTTTGAACAGTTTGTCCAATTTCATCGTGAGATGCGTGATCGGAACACTCATACGCAGCTTCAAAATGACTTGGTTGAGCACATGTGAGATCACATTGGCAATCCATAGATCTATCAGTTTAATTTATTTTCGTGTGCACAAACTTTGAGTGGTTTTGTAAGACTATTTGATATTTTTTTAAATGAATTTGATTGTAATAAAAGACTATTTTGAACATGTTGTTATGTTTGATTTAAACTAATTTTGTTATGCTTGATTCTATTGTACTTTGGCCTCCCGCAGATAAGATAGGGCATAAGATCGGTCGCGCGTTGGGCGCCCGACTAGCACAAACACAAATTTGGACGGACACGACCTTATTGTCACCTCCAAACGAACAAAGTCCAAACAAAATAGACGTCTGCTTGGGGTCATGCGTTGGAGTTGTCCTTAGAGCAACTCCAGCGCCGCGACCCAAACGGACGTGCGCTTTGTTCGTTTTTCGTCCGTTTGAGCCGAAAAGGCAAACATACGCGTCTGCTTTTTGATTTGGGTTTACAAGCGCACCCAATGGGAGGCATAGCCGTTTTCGCCCACGTAGCCGAAACAAAGTTAATGAAGGATAATTATACATAAATGGCCGGTCAACCATCGGCCAAAGTCCACTGAAACATAATTAAACATTAAAAAACTCTAAACGCCCGCACCCTGCCCTAGTAGACCGCCTTGCCCTTACCCTTGCCGTCGTCGTCACTAGTGAGGTCAATGAAGACGGGAGGTGGCCCAACCCAACCGAACGCGGCTTGATAGGCCGCCAGGACAGCCTCCTCCGGTGTCTGCTACGACGGCGGCATAGCGGCAAGGCAGGCGCGCTCCTCCTCATCCCCCTCCTCGCAAGCCACAGTGCCTCCTCGTTGTGGCGCAGCAACTGCTACCGGCGCATCTGCTGCTCGCCGTCGGACTCCTCCTCGCGAGGCAATGCGCCTTCCAGCGCTCAAGGTGGATCGCCTCCTCTTCCGGCGTGGAGGCGTAGTAGCAGGGAGGCGCGCTCATCTATTCGCAAAGCTGGCCGGTCCACAAATAGGACTCCTCGGGCCAAGTGGGGGGCGGTCGTGACCGCTTCTGCGTGGGTGTTGGCTCGCGCTCCAGCTTCGGCTTGGTCTTGGGCTCGACGATGGGCGGCACTGGGGTCGGTGGCGAGACGAACATGGGTGCGCAGACGGAGTCCCCCTTCGCGGACAAGGCAAGGGCGTGCTCCAGACCATCCTAACGGGCGTCATCCTCGAGTCGGCTCGCCTCCAGCGCGTGCTGCAGAGCGTCCTCCTCGAGTCGGCTCGCCTCCAGCGCGTGCTGTAGGGCCTCCTCGAGGGCGGCTTGGTACTCCGCCTCCGCCTCCTCATCTTTCGTCAATACCTGCGGGGGCGACGGTGGAACGCCATGGTCGATGTGGACGCCACGACGACACTCCTCCTCATGCTCTCGCGCAAACCAGCGCTCCCAGTGGGGCGCGTAGGCATGCATGGCGCGTTGCTCCGGCCTGCGCGGACCGCGGCTCCGCCGGGATGGGGATGGGCTACGGGTCCAGATGCCAGCCGTGCGGCAAGTTCATATCCGGGTACTGTAGGGGCTGGCGGTACTCCCAGTGCCACCGCGCCTGGTGGACTGGGATGTACAACCGCTTTCGCTTCCGCGGTGGCGTGTCGCGTCTAGCCGGCGGCGGTGGAGGAGGAAGCCCGCGGGAAGAGCTCGCCCCGGCGCTGAACCTTTCCTTCCCCTCCCGTTCCCGCTGAAGAAGCCCACGCTTTGCTAAGGTTTCAGACAGGCTGGCTGGCTAGGATTTTATGGTCGCCGGCGAGGGAGCAAAGGTGGCGAGATGTGAACGAAAAGTGGATGAGGCCAGCCCCACCGCACGCGTCCATTAAAAAGGACGGGCACACGCCCGTTCCACACACAGCTAGGCGGGCCCTCAGTAGGTGGCCGCGTTAATTAGGACCACTTGGGGTGGTTGGCCGGCGGACATGTAGGGCTACAGCGGGCACCGAAGGGACACGCGGCGCGTTCGCTTCGTTGTCGCGCCGACGCATTTCAGGTGAAATTTAGGCCTGAGATGCGTCAGTGTGGACATAAAGCGGACACATTTTGCATTTGGGTCGGTGCATGGAGTCGGTGTTTTTTTCCGCAACGATTCAAACTGACGTGGACGCATGAAATAGATCGCCCGGTTGAAGTTGCTCTTAGGCGTCTACAACCGTTCTTTGGCGTGAAAATCCCTCGGATGAATACGCTAACATGGACTGGTAACCTGCTGGATGGTGAGTTTATAAATAGGGACGATGCGGCTGTAATTATTTTTCAGTCATATGGACGGTTTGGGGCAGTAGGAACAAATATACACATAGTGAGTTGCAATACCAACCCATTAAATCCATGAAAATCATACGAGAGCTGATTAGAGCTCTAGATGTGCCTGCGAAGACACCTGTGTCACACCAACAACAAGTGTTCTGTAAACCATCTATACTGGGTTAGGTATAGATAAATACTACTCCCTCCGTCTCATAATATAAGAACGTTTTCTAATGTTGAAAATGTTCTTATATTATGCAACGGAGGGAATAGTACAGATGCTGCTTTGTATGTGATAAATAGGAATGCAGGAGCGCCCTTGGTGGTGGGAGGTCATGATGGGCCCTTTGTGGCCGCAAGATTCACTAATCACAAGGGCATAACCAGTCCTTTTGTTGGTGAAGCATTAGCTTGCCGAGATGCAATGATTTTAGCTATGGAACAAGGGTGAAGCAAGATCGAAATTGAAACAGACTGTCAAAACTTTGCGAAAGATTGGAAGGAACGGAGGCATCGGTCTGAGAGCATCTACAGCCGTGCGCCTCAAATTATTCTCAAATGTCCGGACGAGCTAACCGATCACAAAAAATCGACCTAGCCGGACGTGTCAAACGAGCGGACACATTTTGCATTTGGGTCGGTGCATGGAGTCGGTGTTTTTTTCCGCAACGATTCAAACTGACATGGACGCATGAAATAGATCGCCCGGTTGAAGTTGCTCTTAGGCGTCTACAGCCGTTCTTTGGCGTGAAAATCCCTCGGATGAATACGCTAACATGGACTGGTAACCTGCTGGATGGTGAGTTTATAAACAGGGACGATGCGGCTGTAATTATTTTTCAGTCATATGGACGGTTTGGGGCAGTAGGAACAAATATACACATAGTGAGTTGCAATACCAACCCATTAAATCCATGAAAATCATACGAGAGCTGATTAGAGCTCTAGATGTGCCTGCGAAGACACCTGTGTCACACCAACAGCAAGTGTTCTGTAAACCATCTATACTGAATTAGGTATAGATAAATACTACTCCCTCCGTCTCATAATATAAGAACGTTTTCTAATGTTGAAAATGTTCTTATATTATGGAACGGAGGGAATAGTACAGATGCTGCTTTGGATGTGATAAATAGGAATGCAGGAGCGCCCTTGGTGGTGGGAGGTCATGATGGGCCCTTTGTGGCTGCAAGATTCACTAATCACAAGGGCATAACCAGTCCTTTTGTTGGTGAAGCATTAGCTTGCCGAGATGCAATGATTTTAGCTATGGAACAAGAGCGAAGCAAGATCGAAATTGAAACAGACTGTTAAAACTTTGCGAAAGATTGGAAGGAACGGAGGGACCGGTCTGAGAGCATCTACAGCCGTGCGCCTCAAATTATTCTCAAATGTGAGCTAACCGATCACAAAAAATCGACCTAGCCGGACGTGTCAAACGAGACTCAGACGTCCGAGCTGACCGGCACCCCTCATATCCAGCCCAATTCTAAGACGGATATGAAGCGGTCAGGGCACGCCCGGGCCGTCCGCCTGAAAAGCCCAGTCCACCATCGACCCCATGGCTGTCCTACAAAAAAAACCATCCGACTTCGACCTTCGAACCCTAGCTCATTCCGCTCGCCTCTCGCTCTGTCCTGTCCACTCCCTTCCGCATTTCGATCCAATCCAGAGCAATGTCGAGCTCCGACAACGACTCTGGCTCCGACCTGAACTACGATGAGGAGTTGGCCCTCCGCATTGCCTTGGAGCGGTCCATGGTGAACACCGGGGGCAGCTCCAGATCTGCAGTGTCGCCGCAGCTCCCACGCCGGTGCAGCGCGGACGCCGGAGCAGGACCCTCCCGACCCGTGCTCAGCTCCGAGAGGACAGTGCAGTCCGCACCATCCACGCGTCGTCCCCTTCCCCCCGCCGCTGCTCCTCCGCACAGGCCGCGGTGGGTGCTAGTCCGTGCGCTGCCAGCCGGCATGCGCACTCCGAAAGCGGAGGCGCCCGCCGCGTGAGGCAGCGGGCAAGGGAGAGGGAAGCGCCGGAACGGTCCATGCGCCGTCGCCGCGGGATGCCACCGGAGCCCAACGAGGACGAGCGACTCCTCGCATGGTTTTGCTATCGGTCACTCACGCGGCGGAGACGGACGCTCGCTGCCTCCGGCGAAAAAACGCAACGGCCCTCTGGCTAGCCATAGAGAAGTCGGAGCAGGAGGCGAAGGACGCAGCGTCGCAGGCGGCTCGGCTCGCCAAGCTGAAGTGGAAGCAGGACAAGGCCATCTGCCGGATGAAGGGGTTGATCGTCATGTCCTCCCCCTCCTCCTCCAACGGCGACGACGACAACTCCACCTCCCTCGATAGCGACCAAGATCCTCTACCAGCCGCGGACGCCTACAGCTGCGCCGGCGATCGAAAGGGCAAAGGCCTGCTGCGAGTGGTGATCCCGCACCTCCTCTTATGTTTATATCGTTTTTAGTTGTTGATGTTTAAGAACTTGTCCGACGACGAACTCAGATGATCTTTTGGATGATGTCAAGCTCGTTTGATGTCTGTTTGTAGCCAATTTTCTTGCCCAATCATTAATCACGTAGAGTAGCTCACGCTGCATGCATAATATAGATATAAGGTGTTGGATACGAGATATGCGGATGTGAAGAGCAAAATATAAGGCGTGCCTGGTCAGTGTCTGCGGACGCGCTCGGGCACGTCCGTTGGTGTTTGAGGAGCCGAATCTACCTATCATGGCTGTAGATGCTCTGAAGGAGGTCCAATTCTAAGAGAGATCCAGACTTATCTCTCGTTTTTCTAGGATGTTGAACTAAAGTTCAGAGGAAGAGAAGCAAATGAGGTGGCCCACAAGCTAGCTAGACATGCTATGAGTTCTCGCATGCAAGATGTAACTTATAGTTCTATTCCTGATTTCTTGAGTGACATTTTGCACTTACACAATGTACGGTGGATGAATGAATAAAAATGCGCTGAGAGGCGCTGTACCAAAAAGGAGAGCGTCTACAGCGGCGAACACCAAATCCCGCATGTCAAATGCCACGTTGGCAGTGACTGGTCACATCTCAATTTTTTCTTTGCACAATCGAATATCTCAATTATAGCAAACCTCAAATCCATACAAACACAAATCATATGGCTACTACATCAGCACATGCCATCAAACTATTAAAATTGGCATGTTCTACCTACATACTCCATGGCTGCCCTTGCCCTTCCCAGTGCCCTTGCCATCTTTGTCGCGGAAGTAGCGCTCGGAAACGCGAAATGGATCAAGCCGGATCTGCTCATCGTCAGAGTTGTTTGAGCCAACGTTGTCCTCATTCTCCTCTTTGAGAGGAAGTCTGGCCATGGTATGAACTGCCCGATTTTGCTCTCAAGCAAGAGCTTGCATGTTCCTCCACTGTTGTTTCTTTAGGATGCGGGCACGAATGACTTCCTCATGTGCGGCAGCGTGCCTCCGCCTCCGTTATGTCGGCAGCGAGGCAGACCTCGGCCACCCTCATCCTACCCTTTCCATGGCGGGCATACTGATGGCCTGCAAATGCACATGATTTAGTTGTAGCTTTTTTAAAGTAAGAGTATCGATCCCATAAGGAGCACATGGATCAGCCTTTTTCCTCTTGTAAGGTTCAAGTAGCAGTGCCCGTGAGTTAAGTGAAATCCGGAGCAATAGTCATATGGGTGAAAGTGACGTAGCAAATGGAAAAGTAAAGTACTGGAATAAAATGTTGGGGAACATAGTAATTTCAAAAAAATTCCTACGCACACGCAAGATCATGGTGATGCATAGCAACGAGAGGGGAGAGTGTTGTCTATGTACCCTCGTAGACTGAAAGTGGAAGCGTTAGCACAACGCGGTTGATGTAGTCGTACGTCTTCACGATCCGACCGATCAAGTACCGAACGCACGGCACCTCCGAGTTCAGCACACGTTCAGCCCGATGACGTCCCTCTAACTTCGATCCAGCCGAGTGTTGAGGGAGAGTTTCGTCAGCACGATGGCGTGGTGACGATGTTGATGTTCTATCGACGCAGGGCTTCGCCTAAGCACCGCTACAGTATTATCGAGGTGGACTATGGTAGAGGGGGGCACCGCACACGGCTAAGAGACGATCAATTGATCAACTTGTGTGTCTTTGGGGTGCCCCCTGCCCCCGTATATAAGGAGTGGAGGAGGGGGAGGGCCGGCCCTCTCTATGGCGCGCCCTAGGGGAGTCCTACTCCCACCGGGAGTAGGATTCCCCCTTTTCTAGTAGAACTAGGAGCCCTTCCAAGTAGTAGGAGTAGGAGGGAAGGAAAGGGAAGGGAAAAGGAGAAGGAAGGAAGGGGCGCCCCCTCCCTAGTCCAATTCGGACCAGCCCATGGGGAGGGGTGCGGCTACCCTTTGAGGCCTTTCTCTCCTTTCCCGTATGGCCCATTAAGGCCCAATACGAATTCCCGTAACTCCCCGGTACTTTCGAAAATACCCGAATCACTCGGAACCTTTCCGATGTCCGAATATAGTCGTCCAATATACCGATCTTTACATCTCGACCATTTCGAGACTCCTCGTCATGTCCCCGATCTCATCCGGGACTCCGAACGCCTTCGGTACATCAAAACACATAAACTCATAATATAACCGCCATCGAACTTTAAGCGTGCGGACCCTACGGGTTCGAGAACTATGTAGACATGACCGAGACACGTCTCCGGTCAATAACCAATAGCGGAACCTGGATGCTCATATTGGCTCCTACATATTCTACGAAGATCTTTATCGGTCAAACCGCATAACAACATACGTTGTTCCCTTTGTCATCGGTATGTTACTTGCCCGAGATTCGATCGTCGGTATCTCAATACCTAGTTCAATATCATTACCGGCAAGTCTCTTTACTCGTTCCGTAACACATCATCCCGCAACTAACTCATTAGTTGCAATGCTTGCAAGGCTTATAGTGATGTGCATTACCGAGTGGGCCCAGAGATACCTCTCCGACAATCGGAGTGACAAATCCTAATCTGGAAATACACCAACCCAACAAGTACCTTCGGAGACACCTGTAGAGCACCTTTATAATCACCCAGTTACGTTGTGACGTTTGGTAGCACACAAAGTGTTCCTCCGGTAAACGGGAGTTGCATAATCTCATAGTCATAGGAACATGTATAAGTCATGAAGAAAGCAATAGCAACAAACTAAACGATCAAGTGCTATGCTAACAGAATGAGTCAAGTCAATCACATAATTCTCCTAATGATGTGATCCCGTTAATCAAATGACAACTCATGTCTATGGCTAGGAAACTTAACCATCTTTGATTCAACGAGCTAGTCAAGTAGAGGCATACTAGTGACATACTGTTTGTCTATGTATGCACACATGTATTATGCTTCCGGTTAATACAATTCTAGCATGAATAATAAACATTTATCATGATATAAGGAAATAAATAATAACTTTATTATTGCCTCTAGGGCATATTTCCTTCAGTCTCCCACTTGCACTATAGTCAATAATCTAGTTCACATCGCCATGTGATTTAACATCAATAGTTCACATCACCATGTGATTAACACCCATAGTTCACATCATCATGTGACCAACACCCAAAGGGTTTACTAGAGTCAATAATCTAGTTCACATCGCTATGTGATTAATACCCAAAGAGTACTAAGGTGTGATCATGTTTTGCTTGTGAGGGAAGTTTAGTCAACGGGTCTGCTACATTCAGATCCGTATGTATTTTGCAAATTTCTATGTCAACAATGCTCTGCACGGAGCTACTCTAGCTAATTGCTCCCACTTTCAATATGTATCCAGATTGAGACTTTGAGTCATCTGGATCAGTGTCAAAACTTGCATTGACGTAACCCTTTACGACGAACCTTTTGTCACCTCCATAATCGAGAAACATATCCTTATTCCACTAAGGATAATTTTGACCAATGTCCAGTGATCTACTCCTAGATCACTATTGTACTCCCTTGCCAAACTCAGGGCAGGGTATACAATAGGTCTGGTACACAACATGGCATACTTTATAGAACCTATGGCTGAGGCATAGGGAATGACTTTCATTCTCTCTCTATCTTCTACCGTGGTCGGGTTTTGAGTCTTACTCAACTTCACACCTTGTAACACAGGCAAGAACTCCTTCTTTGACTGTTCCATTTTGAACTACTTCAAAATCTTGTCAAGGTATGTACTCATTGAAAAACTTATCAAGCGTCTTGATCTATCTCTATAGATCTTGATGCTCAATATGTAAGCAGCTTCGCAGAGGTCTTTCTTTGAAAAACTCCTTTCAAACATTCCTTTATGCTTTGCAGAATAATTCTACATTATCTCTGATCAATAATATGTCATTCACATATACTTATCAGAAATGTTGTAGTGCTCCCACTCACTTTCTTGTAAATACGGGCTTCAATGCAAGTCTGTATAAAACTATATGCTTTGATCAACTTATCAAAGCGTATATTCCAACTCCGAGATGCTTGCACCAGTCCATAGATGGATCGCTGGAGCTTGCATATTTTGTTAGTACCTTTAGGATTGACAAAACCTTCTGGTTGCATCATATACAACTCTTCTTTAATAAATCCATTAAGGAATGTAGTTTTGTTTATCCATTTGCTAGATTTCATAAAATGCGGCAATTGCTAGCATGATTCGGACAGACTTAAGCATAGATACGAGTGAGAAATTCTCATCGTAGTCAACACCTTGAACTTGTCAAAAACCTTTTTGCGACAATTCTAGCTTTGTAGATAGTAACACTACTATCAGCGTCCATCTTCCTCTTGAAGATCCATTTAATCTTAATGGCTCGCCGATCAATGGGCAAGTCAATCAAAGTCCATACTTTGTTCTCATACATGGATCTCGTCTCAGATTTCATGCCCTCAAGCCATTTCGCGAAATCTGGGCTCATCATCGCTTCCTCATAGTTCGTAGGCTCGTCATGGTCAAGTAACATGACCTCCAGAATAGGATTACCGTACCACTCTGGTTCGGATCTCACTCTGGTTTACCTACGAGGTTCGGTAGCAACTTGATCTGAAGTTACATGATCATCATCATTAGCTTCCTGTTGGAAATATGCCCTAGAGGCAATAATAAATTAGTTATTATTATATTTCCTTGTTCATGATAATTGTTTATTATCCATGCTAGAATTGTATTGATAGGAAACTCAGATACATGTGTGGATACATAGACAACACCATGTCCCTAGTAAGCCTCTAGTTGACTGGCTCGTTGATCAATAGATGGTTACGGTTTCCTGACCATGGACATTGGATGTCGTTGATAACGGGATCACATCATTAGGAGAATGATGTGATGGACAAGACCCAATCCTAAGCCTAGCACAAAGATCGTGTAGTTCGTATGCTAAAGCTTTTCTAATGTCAAGTATCATTTCCTTAGACCATGAGATTGTGCAACTCCCGGATACCGTAGGAATACTTTGGGTGTGCCAAACGTCACAACGTAACTAGGTGGCTATAAAGGTACACTACAGGTATCTCCGAAAGTGTCTGTTGGGTTGGCACAAATCGAGACTGGGATTTGTCACTCCGTGTAAATGGAGAGGTATCTCCGGGCCCACTCGGTAGGACATCATCATAATGTGCACAATGTGACCAAGGAGTTGATCACGGGATGATGTGTTACGGAACAAGTAAAGAGACTTGCCGGTAACGAGATTGAACAAGGTATCGGGATACCGAGGATCGAATCTCGGGCAAGTATCGTACCACTAGACAAAGGGAATTGTATACGGGATTGATTAATTCCTTGACATCGTGGTTCATCCGATGAGATCATCGTGGAACATGTGGGAGCCAACATGGGTATCCAGATCCCGCTGTTGGTTATTGACCGGAGAGTTATCTCGGTCATGTCTGCATGGTTCCCGAACCCGTAGGGTCTACACACTTAAGGTTCGATGACGCTAGGGTTATAGGGAATAGATATACGTGGTTACCGAATGTTGTTCGGAGTCCCGGATGAGATCTCGGATGTCATGAGGAGTTCCGGAATGGTCCGGAGGTAAAGATTTATATATGGGAAGTCCTGTTTTGGTCACCGGAAAAGTTTCGGGTTTTATCGGTAACGTACTGGGACCACCGGGAGGGTCCCGGGGGTCCACCAAGTGGGGCCACAAGCCCCGGAGGGCTGCATGGGCCAAGTGTGGGAGGGTACCAGCCCCAGGTGGACTAGTGCGCCCCCCACAAGGGCCCAAGGCGCCTAAGAGGAGGAGGGGGGCAAACCCTAAGGGCAGATGGGCCTTAGGGCCCATGCCTGGTGCGCCTCCCTCTCCCCTCCACCTGGCCGCCACCCAGATGGGATCTGGGGGCTGCCGCCACCCCTAGGGAGGGAACCCTAGGTGGGGGCGCAGCCCCTCCCCTTCCCTTATATATACTTGAGGTTTAGGCTGCCCAATACACACGAGTTCCTCTCCTTCTTGGCGCAGCCCTACCCCTCTCCCTCCTCGTCTCTTGCGGTGCTTGGCGAAGCCCTACTGGAGTACCACGCTCCTCCACCACCACCACGCCATCGTGTTGCTGCTGGATGGAGTCTTCCCCAACCTCTCCTTCTCCCCTTGCTGGATCAAGGCGTAGGAGACGTCACCGGGCTATACGTGTGTTGAACACGGAGGTGCCCTCCGTTCGGCACTAGGATCATCGGTGATTTGGATCACGACGAGTATGACTCCATCAACCCCGTTCACTTGAACGCTTCTGCTTAGCGATCTACAAGGGTATGTAGATGCACTCTCCTTCCCTTCGTTGCTAGATTACTCCATAGATTGATCTTGGTAACACGTAGGAAAATTTTGAATTTCTGCTACGTTCCCCAATAGTGGCATCATGAGCTAGGTCTATGTGTAGTTTCTATGCACGAGTAGAACACAAAGTAGTTGTGGGTGTTGATTTTGTTCAATATGCTTACCGTTACTAGTCCAATCTTGATTCGGCGGCATCGTGGGATGAAGCGGCCCGGACCGACCTTACACGTACTCTTACGTGAGACTGGTTCCACCGACTGACATGCACTAGTTGCATAAGGTGGCTAGCGGGTGTCTGTCTCTCCCACTTTAGTCGGATCGGATTCGATGAAAAGGGTCCTTATGAAGGGTAAATAGCAATTGGCATATCATGTTGTGGTTTTTGCGTAGGTAAGAAACGTTCTTGCTAGAAACCCATAGCAGCCACGTAAACCATGCAAACAACAATTAGAGGACGTCTAACTTGTTTTTGAAGGGTATGCTATGTGATGTGATATGGCCAAGAAGAATGTGATGAATGATATGTGATGTATGAGATTGATCATGTTCTTGTAATAGGAATCACGACTTGCATGTCGATGAGTATGACAACCGGCAGGAGCCATAGGAGTTGTCTTTATTTATTGTATGACCTGCGTGTCATTGAACAACGCCATGTAATTACTTTACTTTATTGCTAACCGGTAGCCATAGTAGTAGAAGTAATAAGTTGGCGAGACAACTTCATGGAGACATGATGATGGAGATCATGATGATGGAGATCATGGTGTCATGCCAGTGACAAGATGATCATGGAGCCCCAAGATGGAGATCAAAGGAGCTATATGATATTGGCCATATCATGTCACTGTTTTTTTTATTGCATGTGATGTTTATCATGTTTTTGCATCTTATTTGCTTAGAACGACGGTAGTAAATAAGATGATCCCTCATTAAAATTTCAAGAAAGTGTTCCCCCTAACTGTGCACCGTTGCGAAAGTTCGTCGTTTCGAAGCACCATGTGATGATCGGGTGTGATAGATTCTTACGTTCACATACAACGGGTGTAAGCCAGATTTACACACGCGAAACACTTAGGTTGACTTGACGAGCCTAGCATGTACAGACATGGCCTCGGAACACAAGAGACCGAAAGGTCGAGCATGAGTCGTATGGTAGATGCGATCAAAATGAAGATGTTCACCGATGATGACTAGTCCGTCTCACGTGATGATCGGACACGGCCTAGTTGATTCGGATCATGTATCACTTAGATGACTAGAGGGATGTCTATCTGAGTGGGAGTTCATAAGATGAACTTAATTATCCTGAACATAGTCAAAAGGTCTTCGCAAATTATGTCGTAGCTCGCGCTTCAGTTCTACTGTTTAGATATGTTCCTAGAGAAAAATTAGTTGAAAGTTGATAGTAGCATTTATGCAGACAGTAGAAGGCTTATGTCCTTAATGCACCGCTCAGTGTGTTGAACCTCGAACGTCGTTTGTGGATGTTGCGAACATCTGACATACACATTTTGATAACTACGTGATAGTTCAGTTAAACGGTTTAGAGTTGAGGCACCGAAGACGTTTTGAAACGTCGCGAAACATATGAGATGTTTCGAGGGCTGAAATTGGGATTTCAGGCTCGTGCCCACGTCAAGAGGTATAAGACCTCCGACGAGTTTCTTAGCCTACAAACTAAGGGAGAAAAGCTCAATTGTTGAGCTTGTGCTCAGATTGTCTGAGTACAACAATCATTTGAATCGAGTGGGAGTTGATCTTCCAGATGAGATAGTGATGTTTCTCCGAGGTCATTACCACCAAGCTGCTAGAGCTTCGTGATGAACTATAATATCAGGGACATATATGATGATCCTTGAGATATTCACGATGTTTGACACCATAAAAGTAGAAATCAAGAAGGAGCATCAATTGTTGATGGTTGGTGAAACCACTAGTTTCAAGAAGGGCAAGGGCAAGAAGGGATACTTCATGAAACGGCAAATCAGCTGCTGCTCTAGTGAAGAAACCCAAGGTTGAACCCAAACCCGAGACCAAGTGCTTCTGTAATAAGGGGAACAGTCACTGAAGCAGAACCACCCTAGATACTTGGTAGATGAGAAGGCTGGCAAGGTCGACAGAAGTATATTGGATATGCATTATAATGTGTACTTTACTAGTACTCCTAGTAGCACCAGGGTATTAGATACCGGTTCGGTTGCTAAGTGTTAGTAACTCGAAACAAAAGGCTATGGAATAAACGGAGACTAGCTAAAGGTGAGATGACGATATGTGTTGGAAGTATTTCCAAGGTTGATCAAATATCGTACGCTCCCTCTACCATCGAGATTGGTATTAAAACCTAAATAATTGTTATTTGGTGTTTGCATTGAGCATAGACATGATTGGATTATGTCTATCGCGATATGGTTATTCATTTAAGGAGAATAATGGTTACTCTGTTTATTTGAATAATACCATCCCGATCGTAGTGATACACATTTTCATGCCAAAGGTATAAGATAGTAATGATAGTACCACACAAATGTGGCACTACAATTTGAGTCATATTGGTATAAAACGCATGAAGAAGCTCCATGTTGATGGATCTTTGGACTCACTCATTTTTGAAAGGATTGAGACATGCGAACCATGTTTGTTGGTAGATATGCATGAAGAAACTCTATACAGATGGATCGTTTGGACTCACTTGATTTTGAATCACTTGAGACATGCAAATCATACCACATGGGCAAGATGACTGAAAGCCTCGTTTTCAGTAAAATGGAACTAGAAAGCAACTTGTTGGAAGTAATACATTTTGATGTGTGCAGTCCAGTGAGTGCTGAGGCGTGTAGTGGATATCGTTATGTTCTTACTTCACGGATGATTTGAGTATATGTTGAGTATATTTACTTGATGAATCACGAGTCTGAATTATTGAAAGGTTCAAGTAATTTCAGGGTGAAGTTGAAAGATCGTCGTGACAAGAGGATAAAATATCTATGATATGATCATAGAGATGAATATCTGAATTACGAGTTTGGCACAGAATTAAGACATTGTGGAAATTGTTTCACCATTAATACAGCCTGGAACACCATAGTGTGATGGTGTGTCCGAACATCATAACTGCACCCTATTGGATATGATGCATACCATGATGTCTCTTATCGAATTACCACGATAGTTTATGGGTTAGGCATTAGAGACAACCACATTCACTTTAAATAGGGCACCACGTAATTCCGATGAGATGACACCATATGAACTATGGTTTAGAGAAACCTAAGCTGTCATTTCTTAAAAGTTTGGGGCTGCGACGCTTATGTGAAAAAGTTTCAGGCTGATAAGCTCGAACCCAAAGCGGATAAATGCATCTTCATAGGACACCCAAAATAGTTGGGTATACCTCCTGTCTCAGATCCGAAAGCAATAAGGGATTGTTTCTAGAATCGGGTCCTTTCTCGAGGAAAAGTTTCTCTCGAAAGAATTGAGTGGGAGGATGGTGGAGACTTGATGAGGTTATTGAACCGTCTCTTCAACTAGTGTGTGGCAGGGCACAGGGAGTTGTTCCTGTGGCACCTACACCAATTGAAGTGGAAGCTTATGATAGTGATCATGAAACTTCAGATCAAGTCACTACCAAACCTCGTGGGATGACAAGGATGCGTACTACTTCAGAGTGGTACGTAATCCTGTCTCGGAAGTCATGTTGCTAGACAACAATGAACCTATGAGCTATGGAGAAGCGATGGTGGGCCTGGATTCGAAAATGGCTCGAGGCCATATAATCCGAGAGAGGATCCATATATGAAAACAAAGTGTGGACTTTGGAAGAACTACTTGATGGTCGTAAGGCTGTTAGGTACATATGGATTTTAAAAGGAAGATAGACAATGATGGTAAGTGTCGACTTGTCGTTAAGATGTTTCCCGACAAGTTCAAGGAGTTGACTACGATGAGACTTTCTCACACGTAGCGATGCTAAAAGTCTGTTGGAATTATGTTAGCAGTTACTGCATTATTTATGAAATCATGCAGATAGGATGTCAAAACATTGTTTCCTCGACGATTTTCTTGAGGAAAGGTTGTATAAGATACAACCAGAAGTTTTTGTCAATCCTGGAAAAATGCTAACAAGTATGCAAACCTCCAGCAATCCTTCTAAGGACTGGAGTAACCATCTCGGAGTTGGAATGTACGCTTTGATGAGATGATAAAAGATTTTGGGTTTATACATAGTTTATGAGAAACTTGTATTTCCAAAGAAGTGAGTGGGAGCACTATAAAATTTCTGATGAGTATATGTTGTTAACATATTGTTGATCGGAAATGATGTAGAATTTCTGGAAAGCATGCAGAGTTATTTGAAAAGTGTTTTTCAATGGAAAACCTGGATTAGGCTACTTGAGTATTGAGCATTAAGATCTATAAGGATAGATCAAAATGCTTAATAGTACTTTCAAATGAATACATATCGTGACAAGATTTTGAAGGAGTTCAAAATGGATCGGCAAAGAAGGAGTTCTTGGCTGTGTTATAAGGTGTGAACATTGAGTAAGACTCGAAACCTGACCGCGGCAGAATAGAGAGAAAGGACGAAGGTCGTCCCCTATGCTTTAGACGTAGGCTCTACAGTATGCTATGCTGTGTACCGCACCTGAAGTGTGCCTTGCCATGAGTCAGTCAAGGGGTACAAGAGTGATCCAAGAATGGATCACATGACAGCGGTCAAAGTTATCCTTAGTAACTAGTGGACTAAGAAATTTTCTCGATTATGGAGGTGGTAAAAGAGTTCGTCGTAAAGGGTTACACCGATGCAAACTTTGACACTAATCCAGATTATTCTGAGTAGTAAACTGGATTCGTATAGTAGAACAGTTATTTGGAATAGCTCCAAATAGAACGTGGTAGCTGCATCTGGGAGATGACATAGAGATTTGTAAAGCACACACGGATCTGAAAGATTCAGACCCGTTGACTATAACATCTCTCACAAGCATAACATGATCAAACCCAGAACTCATCGAGTGTTAATAACATGGTAATGTGAACTAGATTATTGACTCTAGTAAACTCTTTGGGTGTTAGTCACATGGGGATGTGACCTTGAGTGTTAATCACATAGCGATGTGAACTGGATTATTGACTCTAGTGCAAGTGGGAGACTGTTGGAAATATGCCCTAGAGGCAATAATAAATTAGTTATTATTATATTTCCTTGTTCATGATAATCGTTTATTATCCATGCTAGAATTGTATTGATAGGAAACTCAGATACATGTGTGGATACATAGACAACACCATGTCCCTAGTAAGCCTCTAGTTGACTGGCTCGTTGATCAATAGATGGTTACGGTTTCCTGACCATGGACATTGGATGTCGTTGATAACGGGATCACATCATTAGGAGAATGATGTGATGGACAAGACCCAATCCTAAGCCTAGCACAAAGATCGTGTAGTTCGTATGCTAAAGCTTTTCTAATGTCAAGTATCATTTCCTTAGACCATGAGATTGTGCAACTCCCGGATACCGTAGGAATACTTTGGGTGTGCCAAATGTCACAACGTAACTAGGTGGCTATAAAGGTACACTACAAGTATCTCTGAAAGTGTCTGTTGGGTTGGCACGAATCGAGACTGGGATTTGTCACTCCGTGTAAACGGAGAGGTATCTCTGGGCCCACTCGGTAGGACATCATCATAATGTGCACAATGTGACCAAGGAGTTGATCACGGGATGATGTGTTACGGAACAAGTAAAGAGACTTGCCGGTAACGAGATTGAACAAGGTATCGGGATACCGAGGATCGAATCTCGGGCAAGTATCGTACCACTAGACAAAGGGAATTGTATATGGGATTGATTAAGTCCTTGACATCATGGTTCATCCGATGAGATCATCGTGGAACATGTGGGAGCCAACATGGGTATCCAGATCCCGCTGTTGGTTATTGACCGGAGAGTTATCTCGGTCATGTCTGCATGGTTCCCGAACCCGTAGGGTCTACACACTTAAGGTTCGATGACGCTAGGGTTATAGGGAATAGATATACGTGGTTACCGAATGTTGTTTGGAGTCCCGGATGAGATCCCGGACGTCATGAGGAGTTCCGGAATGGTCCGGAGGTAAAGATTTATATATGGGAAGTCCTGTTTTGGTCACTGGAAAAGTTTCGGGTTTTATCGGTAACGTACCGAGACCACCGGGAGGGTCCCGGGGGTCCACCAAGTGGGGCCACAAGCCCCGGAGGGCTGCATGGGCCAAGTGTGGGAGGGGACCATCCCCAGGTGGACTGGTGCGCCCCCCCACAAGGGCCCAAGGCGCCTAAGAGGAGGAGGGGGGGCAAACCCTAAGGGCAGATGGGCCTTAGGGCCCATGCCTGGTGCGCCTCCCTCTCCCCTCCACCTGGCCGCCACCCAGATGGGATCTGGGGGCTGCCGCCACCCCTAGGGAGGGAACCCTAGGTGGGGGCTCAACCCCTCCCCTTCCCCTATATATACTTGAGGTTTAGGCTGCCCAATACACACGAGTTCCTCTCCTTCTTGGCGCAGCCCTACCCCTCTCCCTCCTCCTCTCTTGCGGTGCTTGGCGAAGCCCTGCTGGAGTACCACGCTCCTCCACCACCACCACGCCGTCGTGCTGCTGCTGGATGGAGTCTTCCCCAACCTCTCCTTCTCCCCTTGCTGGATCAAGGCGTAGGAGACGTCACCGGGCTGTACGTGTGTTGAACATGGAGGTGCCGTCCGTTCGGCACTAGGATCATTAGTGATTTGGATCACGACGAGTACGACTCCATCAACCCCGTTCACTTGAACGCTTCCACTTAGCGATCTACAAGGGTATGTAGATGCACTCTCCTTCCCTTCGTTGCTAGATTACTCCATAGATTGATCTTGGTGACACGTAGGAAAATTTTGAATTTCTGCTACGTTCCCCAACACTTCCTCACTAATTGGTGTAGTAGTCACAGGAACATATTTCTGTGATGAACTACTTTCCAATAAGGGAGCAGGTACAGTTACCTCATCAAGTTCTACTTTCCTCCCACTCACTTCTTTCGAGAGAAACTCCTTCTCTAGAAAGGATCCATTCTCAGCAACGAATATCTTGCCTTCGGATCTGTGATAGAAGGTGTACCCAACATTTTCCTTTTGGGTATCCTATGAAGACGCACTTCTCCAATTTGGGTTTGAGCTTATCAGGTTGAAACTTTTTCACATAAGCATTGCAACCTCAAACTTTAAGAAACGACAGCTTAGGTTTCTCGCCAAACCATAGTTCATACGGTGTCGTCTCAACTGATTTAGATGGTGCCCTATTTAACGTGAATGCACCTGTCTCTAATGCATAACCCCAAAACGATAGTGGTAGATCGGTAAGAGACATCATAGATTGCACCATATCTAATAAAGTACGGTTATGACGTTCGGACACACCATTACACTATGGTGTTCCAGGTGGCGTGAGTAGTGAAACTATTTCACATTGTTTAACTGAAGGCCAAACTCTTAACTCAAATATTTTACCTCTGCGATCATATGATAGAAACTTTTATTTTCTTGTTACGATGATTCTCCACTTCACTCTGAAATTCTTTGAACTTTTCAAATGTTTCAGATTTGTGTTTCATTAAGTAGATATACCCATATCTGCTCAAATCATTTGTGAAGGTTAGAAAATAACGATACTTGCCGTGAGCCTTAACACTCATCGGACCGCATACATCAGTATGTATTATTTCCAATAAGTCAATTGCTCGCTCCATTGTTCCGGAGAATGGAGTCTTAGTCATCTTGCCCATGAGGCATGGTTCGCAAGCATCAAGTGATTCATAATCAAGTGATTGCAAAAGTCCATCAACATGGAGTTTCTTCATGCGCTTTACACCAATATGACCTAAACGGCAGTGCCACAAATAAGTTGCACTATCATTATTAACTTTGCATCTTTTGGTTTCAATATTATGAATATGTGTATCACTACGATCGAGATCCAACGAACCATTTTCATTGGGTGTGTAACCATATAAGGTTTTATTCATGTAAACAGAACAACAATTTATTCTCTTACTTAAATGAATAATCGTATTGCAATAAACATGATCAAATCATATTCATGCTCAACGCAAACACCAAATAACACTTATTTAGGTTCAACACTAATCCCGAAAGTATAGGGAGTGTGCGATGATGATCATATCAATCTTGGAACCACTTCCAACACACATCGTCACTTCACCCTTAACTAGTCTTTGTTCATTCTGCAACTCCCGTTTCGAGTTACTACTCTTAGCAACTGAACCAGTATCAAATACCGAGGGGTTGCTATGAACACTAGTAAAATACACATCAATAATCTGTATATCAAATATACCTTTGTTCACTTTGCCATCCTTCTTATCCGCCAAATACTTGGGGCAGTTCCGCTTCCAGTGACCAGTCCCTTTGCCGTAGAAGCACTTAGTCTCAGGCTTAGGACCAGACTTGGGCTTCTTCACTTGAGCAGCAACTTGCTTGCCGTTCTTCTTGAAGTTCCCCTTCTTCCCTTTGCCCTTTTCTTGAAACTAGTAGTCTTGTCTACCATCAACACTTGATATTTTTCTTGATTTCTACCTTCGTTGATTTCAGCATTACGAAGAGCTTGGGAATCATTTCTATTATCCCTTGCATATAATAGTTCATCACGAAGTTCTACTAACTTGGTGATGGTGACTAGAGAATTCTGTCAATCACTATCTTATCTGGAAGATTAACTCTCACTTGATTCAAGCGATTGTAATACCCAGACAATCTGAGCACATGCTCACTGCTTGAGCTATTCTCCTCCATCTTTTTAGCTATAGAACTTGTTGGAGACTTCATATCTCTCAACTCGGGTATTTGCTTGAAATATTAACTTCAACTCCTGGAACATCTCATATGGTCCATGACATTCAAAACATCTTTGAAGTCCCGATTCTAAGCCGTTAAGCATGGTGCACTAAACTATCAAGTAGTCATCATATTGAGCTAGCCAAACGTTCATAACGTCTGCCTCTACTCCTGCAATAGGTCTGTCACCTAGCGGTGCATCAAAGACATAATTCTTATGTGCAGCAATGAGGATAATCCTCAGATCACGGATCCAATCCGCATCATTTCTACTAACATTTTTCAACATAATTTTTCTCTAGGAACACAATAAACTGGGAGCAATATCGCGAGCTATTGATCTACAACATAGATATGCTAATACTACCAGGACTAAGTTCATGATAAATTAAAGTTCAATTAATCATATTAATTAAGAACTCCCACTTAGACAGACATCCCTCTAATCTTCTAAGTGATCACGTGATCCATATCAACTAAACCATGTCCGATCATCACGTGAGATGGAGTAGTTTCAATGGTGAACATCACTATGTTGATCATATCTACTATATGATTCACGCTCGACCTTTCGGTCTCCGTGTTCCGAGGCCATATCTGTTATATGCTAGGCTCGTGAAGTTTAACCTGAGTATTCCGCGTGTGCAACTGTTTTGCACCCGTTGTATTTGAACGTAGAGCCTATCACACCCGATCATCACGTGGTGTCTCAACACGAAGAACTTTCGCAACGGTGCATACTCAGGGAGAACACTTATACCTTGATAATTTAGTGAGAGATTATCTTATAAAGCTACCGCCGAACTAAGCAAAATAAGATGTATAAAAGATAAACATCACATGCAATCATAATATGTGACATGATATGGCCATCATCGTCTTGTTCCTTTGATCTCCATCTCCAAAGCATCGTCATGATCTCCATCGTCACCGACATGACACCATGATCTCCATCATCTTGATCTATATCAATGTGTCGTCACATGGTTGTCTCACCAACAATTTCTCTTGCAACTATTGCTATCGCATAGCGATAAAGTAAAGCAATTATTTGGCGCTTGCATCTTATGCAATAGAGAGATAACCATAAGGCTTTTGCCAGTTGCCGATAACTTCAACAAAACATGATCATCTCATACAACAACTTATATCTCATCACGTCTTGACCATATCACATCACAACATGCCCTGCAAAAACAAGTTAGAAGTCCTCTACTTTGTTGTTGCAAGTTTTACGTGGCTGCTACGGGCTGAGCAAGAACCGTTCTTACCTACGCATCAAAACCACAACGATAGTTTGTAAAGTTGGTGCTATTTTAACCTTCGCAAGGACCTGGCGTAGCCACACTCGGTTCAACTAAAGCTGGAGAAACTGACACCCGCCAGCCACCTGTGTGCAAAGCACGTCGGTAGAACCAGTCTCGCATAAGCATACGCGTAATGTCGGTCCGGGCCGCTTCATCCAACAATACCGCCGAACCAAAGTATGACATGCTGGTAAGCAGTATGACTTATATCGCCCACAACTCACTTGTGTTCTACTCGTGCATATGACATCTACGCATAAAACCTGGCTCGGATGCCACTGTTGGGGAACGTAGTAATTTCAAAAAAATTCCTGTGTACACGCAAGATCATGGTGATGCATAGCAACGAGAGGGGAGAGTGTTGTCTATGTACCCTCGTAGACCGAAAGCGGAAGCGTTAGCACAACGCGGTTGATGTAGTCGTACGTCTTCATGATCCGACCGATCAAGTACCGAACGCACGTCACCTCCGAGTTCAGCACACGTTCAGCCCGATGACGTCCCTCTAACTCCGATCCAGCCGAGTGTTGAGGGAGAGTTTCGTCAGCACTACGGCATGGTGACGATGTTGATGTTCTACCGACGCAGGGCTTCGCCTAAGCACCGCTACAGTATTATCGAGGTGGACTATGGTGGAGGGGGGCACCGCACACGGCTAAGAGACGATCAACTTGATCAACTTGTGTGTCTTTGGGGTGCCCCCTGCCCCTGTATATAAAGGAGTGGAGGAGGGGGAGGGCCGGCCCTCTCTATGGCGTGCCCTAGGGGAGTCCTACTCCCACCGGGAGTAGGATTCCCACTTTCCTAGTAGAACTAGGAGCCCTTCCAAGTAGTAGGAGTAGGAGGGAAGGGAAAAGGAGAAGGAAGGAAGGGGGCGCCCCCCTCCCTAGTCCAATTCGGACCAGCCCATGGGGAGGGGTCCACCCTTTGAGGCCTTTCTCTCCTTTCCTGTATGGCCCATTAAGGCCCAATACGAATTCCCGTAACTCCCCGGTACTTCCGAAAATACCCGAATCACTCGGAACATTTCCGTTGTCCGAATATAGTCGTCCAATATATCAATCTTTACGTCTCGACCATTTCGAGACTCCTCGTCATGTCGCTGATCTCATCCGAGACTCCGAACACCTTAGGTAGATCAAAACACATAAACTCATAATATAACCGCCATCGAACTTTAAGCGTGCGGACCCTACGGGTTCGAGAACTATGTAGACATGACCGATACACGTCTCCGATCAATAACCAATAGCGGAACCTTGATGCTCATATTGGTCCTACATATTCTACGAAGATCTTTATCGGTCAAACCGCATAACAACATACGTTGTTCCCTTTGTCATCGGTATGTTACTTGCCCGAGATTCGATCGTCGGTATCTCAATACCTAGTTCAATCTCGTTACCGGCAAGTCTCTTTACTCGTTTCGTAACACATCATCCCGCAACTAACTCATTAGTTGCAATGTTTGCAAGGCTTATAGTGATGTGCATTATCGAGTGGGCCCAGAGATACCTCTCCGACAATCGGAGTGACAAATCCTAATCTCGAAATATGCCAACGCAACAAGTACCTTCGGAGACACCTGTAGAGCACCTTTATAATCACCCAGTTACGTTGTGACGTTTGGTAGCACACAAAGTGTTCCTCCGATAAACGGCAGTTGCATAATCTCATAGTCATAGGAACATGTATAAGTCATGAAGAAAGCAATAGCAACAAACTAAACGATCAAGTGCTATGCTAACGGAATGGGTCAAGTCAATCACATCATTCCCTAATGATGTGATCCCGTTAATCAAATGACAACTCATGTCTATGGCTAGGAAACTTAACCATCTTTGATTCAACGAGCTAGTCAAGTAGAGGCATACTAGTGACATACTGTTTGTCTATGTTTGCACACATGTATTATGCTTCCTGTTAATACAATTCTAGCATTTATCATGATATAAGGAAATAAATAATAACTTTATTATTGCCTCTAGAGCATATTTCCTTCATAAAATAAAGTAACAAAATACGTGGATGAGAGTGTTGAAATCGATAGGACTAAGGCCAAGGGGAGTCTGGATTCCCCAGTCCCCACTAGTGTGCATCTATAGTGGTGCCTAGCCACAATGCTACGCCGGATTCCAAGCCACTTTATATGTTTCTATTTGTGGGTGGAGCCAGTACAGATACATGCATACACACAATAGCCCTGTATCACATACGCCACCATCGTTCTTCCCCACTATGGTTACCAAACTGTGATTAGGGGGGAAAATGTCCCCATGGACGCAACCCATAGGCGGTCTCCATTTATCCCCTGCTGCAATGATCTAGGGCAAGGGGAGATAGGCTATCACAACCCAGTCATTGACAGGGGCCCCTAATCTCCGCGCTTACTGTGTCAGTCCATAGATCAACAAATGACACACACAGTCGACGATGAAATACCAAGAATGCATCAAATTTCATAGTATTACATGGTAGATCCAGTGCTTTTCTATACACACCTGCTTAGCTCATGGGCTAGGTTACATTACAAACATAAAACGGAGATAATGTTCTAGTCTTGTAGCGTCCATCCACTCATAGGCAAAAGTTGAGTATATCATCGTAACCCTACTTCATACCTTTCCATCGATATGGCAAACCTGCAACATGATACGTTGCAGCCACAAGGGTCAATACATTGAATGTATTGGCAAGCTTCACCATGATTGGCTTGTTGGAACATTGAACATGCAATTTGGTGTGGCTGGGTTTTCTTTTGTGCGAAGAAAATAGTTTTCCTACTTTTGTAATAGTGGTCTACTCTAATAGTTGGACATGCCATATCACACAGTAGTTTTGGACAAATCGTATCACGCGATCGTCCAAAATATAAGCATTTGAGCATGTGGGCCTCTGCATCACACGGTTGCCCCAAGCCTATCTCCAGAGACCCTGGTACCCCCAGTCATATGAGTAAAGATATTTCAATAGGTGTGAGCTTATTCAAATCAAGTCTTCTATATAAAGAGAGAGACATAACACTAACACCGGCTCCAAAATCACATAAAGCAGTTTTAACATAACTTCTTTTAATGGAGCATGGTATAGTGGGTATTCCTGGATCTCCTAGCTTCTTAGGTACTCCACCCTTAAAATAATAATTTGCATGCATGGTGGAAATTTCAGCTTCGGGTATCTTTCTTTTATTAGTGAAAATATCTTTCATATACTTATCATATGGATACATTTTCAAAATATCAGTCAAGCGAGTGCGCAAAAAGATAGGTCTAAGCATTTCAACAAAGCGCTCAAAATCCTCCTCGTCCTTATTTTTCGAAGGCATAGTAGGAAATGCCATGGGTTTCTGAACCCATGGTTCTCTTTATTTAACATGTTTTCTAGCAATGAAATCTCTTTTATCATATATTTCATTTTTGGGAGGTCGGTCCTCAAGATCAAAAACAGGTTCTATTTATACACTATTATCAGGTTCTTTATTATTATCTAGTTGAGCATCAACATGAACATCATCATTATTATTATCAATAGGTAGATGTTCATTACTAGATTGTGTCTCAGCATCAGAAATAGAAACATCATTATTATTCTCATAATTTTTCCACCTCAGGTTCACTAGAAGCACGCAATGTTCTATTATTTTTCTTTTCGTTTTTCTTCTTAGATGAACTAGGTGCATCAGTATTAATTCTTTGATAATCGTGCTCAATTCTTTAGGATGGCCTTCAGGATAAAGTGGCTCCCGAGTCATTCTACTTCCTCTAGTCATTACTCTAACAACATGATTATTCATTTTATTATTCATCTCATCAAGCAAATAATTTTGGGACTTAGCAACTTGTTCTAACTGAGTGTGAACCATGGATGCATGTTTACCTAAACCTTTAACATCATTAACAATTCTAAACATCAAGTCTCTTAAGCGATCAATCAAAGTAGCATTCCGTTTCAATTGATTCTTAACATACATATTGAAGTGTTCTTGCTTAACTATGTAGTTATCAAATTCATCTAGGCATGGACTAGCAGATTTATTATAAGGAATATCACCTTCATTGAATATATAGAGAGAATTTACCTCTACTACCTGTGTCGGGGTATCAAGTCCATGTATTCCTTCAATAGGTGGTAAATTCTTAACTTCTTCGGATTTAATACCCTTCTCTTTCATGGATTTCTTTGCCTCTTGCATATCTTCGAGACTGAGGAATATAATACCTATGTTCTTCGGAGTTGGCTTAGGTGGTGGTTCAGGAAGTGTCCAATCATTTTCATTTCTCAATATATTATTCAATAATTCTTCAACCTTTTCAACATCTCATTCCCTAAAAACACAACAAGCACAACTATCTAGGTAGTCCCTAGAAGCATGGGTTAGTCCATTATAAACGATATCAAGTATTTTTTTCTTAAGAGGATGATCATGCAAAGCATTAAGTAATTGGAGAAGCCTCCCCCAAGCTTGAGGGAGATTCTCTTCTTCAATATACATAAAGTTAAATATTTCTTGTAAGGCAGCTTGTTTCCTATGAGCAAGAAAATATTTTTCAGAGAAGTAATATATCATATCCTGGGGACTATGCACACAACCAGGAGAAAGAGTATTAAACCATTTCTTAGCATCACCCACTACTGCAGGATGGTCCTAACGCGACAGTACAATCAGAGACCCTTCGACGAAACTGTGTGCTATGCATTTATCGCAAACTGTGGTGTAAGAAAATCGTCAAAAATGATACAAACTGTTTGCGAGGGTGGAGACATCAAACATGATTCAGATTAGAGTTGCATGTGTGGTATGTGGCATACAATTCACTCGAATGAACCGTTTGCGATGAGCATCACAACAGAAATGATCAGCCAGATGAAGGTGTGTGCAATATACGGCATACAGTTCACTCTGATGAACTATTTGTGATTAGGAAACACAATAAAAATGGTGTGTGTGCGATATACGACATACAGTTCACTCCGATGAATTGTTTGCGACGAGACAAGACAACATAAATGGTTTAACTTAACAAGATGTGTGTGATACTCGACAAACAGGTCCAAGAAATGTGTGTGAAGACCGATAATGACACAAATGATTGGTGCTAATAAGCCATGTGTATTATGGGCAAACGCTTGTTGGTATACAATTGTCAGCGATTGATGAAATCATCATCGACGGGTTCCCTAGTTTACTATGTGTGCGATGTGATTTGCTCTATCTATAGAAAACAACATATATAATCAAAATAAACATCCAATTACCTAAGTGGCTATACAAAACATTCGCACACACCTCAGTACACAATTACATGCATTCTAAACTAGGAGAAACAGTCATCTAATCATCTATTCCATGTGACGCTTCTGCCACTGCTCTATGGCTCGATCCCTCGTCTGGGGCAGGATGAAGGCACTTCCTCATGTCAATGATCCGCATGTACATCTCGTAGCTTGTGTATGCGTCCATGGCCGCGTACTTGACATGTTCTTCATCCAGTCTCTGCTCCCAGGCACCGTGCCATGCGATCTTGTCCTTCTTGCTCTCATCCTTCATCTTCATGTAGTAGGGGTTGGTGATGGCCGAGGCGAGGTCAATCAGGGAGTCCTGATTGTTCTTCATGCTGCCCGAGACCCTGTAGTGGTCACATATGTTGACAAGATTCCGGCAGGCCAAGCCCGAAACCTTGAGCGCTTTTAGACCGTTGTTGGTGTCGACCATAGCAAACCCGTAGTCGAGGCTATTGATAAACCTAGTGAAACGCGCGCAAGGCCATGTGGCCAGGTGGTAGTGGTAGACGAGGACGTCATGGCGCACACATAACTGGGCGAAGACAACCTTCTGATCATGCCCGGCACGACCGCCGGTGAACTCGAGGTCGAAGCCGACCACTTGGTATTTACACTACAAAAACACACTGCCGTGATGATACATGTTTGTCACAGTAGGTCATGTTTTCTGTCATGCATGTACATCCATGACGATTTCATGACAGAATCAAGATAGTCATACATGTGCTGTCATAGAAGTGTTCCATGACAATACCAAAATTATCATCACGGAAGTGTCCACTTCCATGACGATAAATGGCGTGTCATGGAAGTGTTTTCGTCAAGGGTAACCGACACGTGGCATCCACCGTAACGGGTCACCGTTAAGCTATCGGATTCCGGTTTGGATCCGATAACCCGTTAACAGTGATGACCAATGGTGATTTTCCACGTGTAAAATTCTCATTCGCCGGAGGATCCACGTGTCGGCTCAGTGTTGGGACAGATGTCATCCACTCATTGTACGAGAGGCGCCTACGATTTGTCGGCACGTGGCAAGGCCCAATAGTGGCCCATTCAAGTGAAAGAGGTCGGCCCAGTCGAAATTAGCAGGCCATCCCATATAGGGCCTACTTGTGTCTGGTCCATTTAAGCACACGACCCATACGAGATGTGCCAATTCAGCCTGTCAACAGCCCGTTAACTATTTAACACCATTGTAGCCCATCGTCAGTTCAAGCCCGTTAACAACTCGCTATATATTTGGGCTCAATATCGGCCCGATGTGGTTTTGGCATGTTAACGACACATTCAAGGGATGGGCCAATTTTCAGGATGTACGCCTTTCGGCCTTTTAGCGACCCATTTAAGTGTTGGGCCAATTTTCAGCCCGGTGTGTCTTTCAGCCTGTTAACGGTCCATAAATGAGTTGGGCCGTTTGCAGTCAGACCCAAGTTTTGGCCTCTTAACGGCCCATGCTCTTCATGGTCCAATACCAGCCCGGATTCTCTTTTGGCCTGCTAAAGGCCCACAACACAGTTGGGCCATATACAATCTGACTTGACTTTCGGCCTCTTAGTGGCCCATGCTCTTCATGATCCAGTACGAGCCCGCTATCTCTTTCGACCTACTAAAGGCCCATGGTATTCCTCTATCGTATCTACTTTTCCTAACGCTTTTCCTCTTGTTTTGGACTCTAATTTGCATGATTTGAATGAAATAACCCAGACTAACGTTGTTTTCAGCAGACCTACCATGGTGTTGTTTTTATGCAGAAATAAAAGTTCTCGGATTGGAACGAAACTTCGAGGATTTTTTTATACAATAAAAAAGAATTTATGGAGCCAAGAACCACCGGAGGGGGCACCTGGGTGGGAACAACCCACCAGGGCGCGCCCCCTCCACGTGCACCCAGGTGGGTTGTCCCCACCTGGTGGCCCCGCAGACTTCAACCCTGATACTATAAAATCACATATTCGGAGAAAAAATCAGGGAGAAAGAGTTATCACGTTTCATGAGACAAAGCCGCCGCCACCTCCTGTTCTTCATCGGGAGGCCAGATCTGGAGTATGTTTGGGGCTCCGAAGAGGGGGATCTTCGATCTTCGTCATCATCAACCTTTCTCCATTGCCAATTCCATGATGCTCCCCACCGGGAGTGAGTAATTCCTTCGTAGGCTCGCTGGTGGTGAGGAGTTGGATGAGATTCGTCATGTAATCGAGTTAGTTTTGTTAGGGCTTGATCCCTAGTATCCATTATGTTCTAAGATTGATGTTGCTATGACTTTGCCATGCTTAATGCTTGTCACTTTGGGCCCGGGTGCCATGACTTTAGATCTGAACGTTTATGTTATCACCATTATATCTATGTTCTAGATCCGATATTGCAAGTTATAGTCACCTACTATGTGTTATGATCCGGCAACCCCAGAGTGACAGAAGTCAGGACACTTCCCAGTGATGACCGTAGTTTGAGGAGTTCATGTATTCACTATGTGTTAATGCTTTGTTCCGGTTCTCTATTAAAAGGAGGCCTTAATATCCCTTAGTTTCCAATAGGACCCCGCTGCCACGGGACGGTAGGACAAAATATGTCATGCAAGTTCTTTCCATAAGCACGTATGACTATTTACGGAATACATGCCTACATTATATTTATGAACTGGAGCTAGTGCCGTATCGCCCTAGGTTATGACTGTTATATGATGAATATCATCCAACGAATTCACCGATCCAATGCCCTAACAAAACTACTGCTGTATCGCCCTAAGTTTTTCATATTGTTCTTGCTAAGTTACTGCTGCTATTGTTACTGTTACACTTGCTACAAAATCATTGCTATCACTGTTACCGTTACTATTGTTGTTGCCACTACTATCAAAACTATCATATTACTTTGCTACTGATCACTTTGCTGCAGATTATTAATCTCTAGGTGTGGTTGAATTGACAACTCAGCTGCTAATACTTGCAAATATTCTTTGGCTCCCCTTGTGTCGAATCAATAAATTTAGGTTGAATACTCTACCCTCGAAAACTGTTGCGATCCCCTATACTTGTGGGTTATCAAGACATTTTTCTGGCGCCGTTGCCGGGGAGCATAGCTATATTTGTTGAGTAACTTGGGATTATGATCAAATTATCACTATGAAGAATCTAAAGGATGCTAAGACAAGAAATTTTCCCTCTATGACGAGGGGAGGTAAGGAACTGCCATCTAGCTCTACACTTGATTCACCTTCTGTTATAAGTAGACTTGCAACACCACCACATGCTATTAATCTTGATATGTCGCAATTGATGATGCTACTTCTGCTATGAATGATACTCATGATAATGCTAGTACCTTGCTTGATGATAATGTGCCACTAGGTGAATTTCTTGATGAACAAATTGCTAGAACTAAAGCTTTTGAGAATGTTGAAACTGATGAAGAGCTTGAAACTGAAAATCTTGAAACACCTATTAGATCTAGTTCTCCTAGATATGAATTGCCTGAGATACCGGAAGGTTATTTTATGGATGAGGAGACAACTAGAGACTTTCTTGCTTGCAATGATAGGGATGATCTTAAGAAATTATATCCAAGCCGAAAGAAAAATCTTTGAATGCTAGAATGAAATGTGATCCTAAGTTTGCTACTTCACCTATCTTTGTTGATGATAAGGATTGTGAATTGTCTATCGATCCAGAGTTAATTACTTCTGTTGAATCTGATCCTTTCCATGGTTACGGAACTGGAACTGTTGTGGCACATCTTACTAAATTGAATGACATAGCCACCCTTTTTGCTCATGATGAGAAAAACTCGCTATTATTATATTCTCAAATTATTTCCGTTCTCATTAAAGGGTGATGCTAAGACTTGGTATAATACTCTTGCTCTTGGTTGTGTGCGTAGCCCCCAGGATATGATTTATTACTTCTCTGAAAAACATTTTCCTCATAAGAAACAAGCTGCCTTGCAGGAAATATTTAACTTTGTGCAAATTGAAGAAGAGAGTCTCCCACATGCTTGGGGGAGGCTTCTCCAATTGCTTAATGCTTTCCCGATCATCCTCTTAAGAAAAATAAAATACTTGATATCTTCTATAATGGACTAAACGATGCTTCTAGGGATTTCCTAGATAGTTGTGTTGGTTGTGTTTCCAGGGAACAAACTGTTGAACAAGTTGAAGAACTATTGAATAACATATTAAAAAATTATGATGATTGGATTCTTCCCGAACCACCGCTTAAAATTACTCCGAAGAAGAGGGGTATCTTATGTCTCAGTCCTGAAGATATGCAAGAGGCAAAGAAATCAATGAAGGAAAAAGGTGTTAAAGTTGAGGATGTCAAAAATTTAGCTCCTATTGAAGAAATACATGGGCTAGATACACCACCACTGCCTAAGGTGGTAGAGGTAAATTCTTTAATGAAATTCAATGACAATGACAATCCTTATAATATGCATCCTAGTCAATGCCTTTATGAGTTTGATAATTACATTAGAAAACAAGATCACTTCAATGCAAATGTTATGAAACAACTGAAATAATATTCTGATATGATTGCTCGCGAGTGAATTGTTATTTAGAGTTACCAATGATGTTAGAGGTGTAGGAAATCATGCCTCTATGGTTCAAACTCAGTTAGAACACGTTGCTAAATCTCAAAGAGAATTGCTTGATGAAATGAACAATATATAAATGATTTTGCTATTAGAGTAGCAACTAGAGGACGTAAAATGACTCAGGAAGCACTTTATCCTGAAGGACACCCAAAGAGAATTGAACAAGACTGTCAAAGAATTAACACCGGTGCACCGAGTCCATCCAAAAAGAAAAAGAAGAAGAAAAATAATAGGACTTTGCATGCCTCTAGTGAACCTGAAATAGAAAAACCTCCTGACCCTACTAATGGTGTTTCTATTTCTGATGCTGAAACTCAATCTGGTAATGAACACTCACCTTCTGATAATGAAAAAGATAATGATGAGGTTCATGAATATACTCAAACAAATGATTTAGGAGTTGGTGTTAGTGTTATGCCTTTCACTTTATATAAAAGACTTGGTTTGAATAAACTCACACCTACTGAAATATCTTTGCAAATGGTTGAGAAATCAACTGCCATACTTATCGGTATTTGTGAGGATGTGCCCGTTGTTGTTGCAAACATTACTATTTTAACTGACTTTGTTATACTTGAGATGCACGAGGACAACAACATGTCAATTATCCTTGGTACACCCTTTTTGAATACTGCAGGGGCTGTTATTGAGTGAAATAAAAGCAAGGTCGCTTTTCATATCAATGGTAATGAGCATACGGTGCACTTTCTAAAGAAACAATTCCAAGTGAATGGTACTAATGTTATTGAAAAATCTCCGACAATCACTATTGGAAGTTTTCAACTACCTCTACCTACTGTCAAAAATAAATATGAAATGCTTATTGTTGGGGAAATTCATATCCCTGTTGAGGTAACTTAGTGTTTTACGAAAGTTCTTCGGTTTCATGCTAATTGAAGGTGGTTGTTAATAAGACTTGATCAACCTTATTAATGAATCATTTTTTAGAGGTATGAAGTTGATGAATTTAGTAAGAACTACCTTCTGTCCTTACCTTTTATTTTCTGTTTTTAATAGTTAAATGAAATAAAATGCTATGTTTTGTCTATTCTCTAAATTTCCCGTGCAATAGGAAATGACGCAAAAATAAAAGTTCTCAGAATGCTCTGAAAAATTAATACGTTTTTTTTCTGAATATTTCTGAATTTTTTATGCAAATAATATCAGAGGGGGGTGCACTAGGTGGGCACAACCCACTTGGGCACGCCAGCACCCCCAGGCGCACCCTAGTGGGTTGTGGTACCCATGTGGGCTCCCTCACTTATCTCTTTAGCCCATGTCATCACCTACCTCCAGAAAAATCACCATTGATCTCTCTCTCTCTCTCTCTCTCTCTCTCTCTCTCTCGTGTTCTTGCTCTCAAACCCGTGGGTTTCGATCTCTTTGCTCGAAGCTCCGTTTCCAAAACTGTTTCGGCGGATTGTTGCTTGGTATGTGACTCCTCCGTTGGTCCAATTAGTTTTTTCTTTAGTGGTTTATATTTTGAAAATTTAGTTACTCTTTGTGCTGCTGTAGATGAGCTTGCATGTTGAATTCTTAGAGTTCTAAGTAGTTTGAATGCTTGATATGGCCTCTATGCATCCCTATGAGTAGTTGCTACCAATCTTGTGACGTTTTGTTGAGAAAAAAATTTGTGACCCAATTTTTTTAGAAAATTGTACACAAATACGATGAACCTTTTTGGGAGGAGTTCTTCGAGGAGGAGGCCCTCAGAGGCATCTTCTAGTAGCAGCTCCGTTTGTCGGTCTTATGTTGAACCAACTGAAAATTCTATACGAGATGCCGCCACCAAATCATGTTTATGGCCATGCAACGATTATATGGTGCTTGTGGGCATTAAAGAAGAATTTGAGCAATATGTTCACAATGCCGAGCTCGGTCCCTACATTACAGATAAGTGCAACCAACACCTCAGCCTCACTGAATCATTTACTAAAGAATTTAAATTCCATCCTCGTGAGTCTAGAGTGTCGTTTAAACTGTACAACTATCCTTTGAATCTACCCTTAGAGACATTTTTCTAACTACTGTAAAAATTCCATTTTGGGGTTCGTTGGACGAACCACCAAGATCTGAGTTTGATATTTTTGACTAGTCTTTGCTATGGTGAGACTAGAGGAGTGACACACGGTAGAATAAAGAGCATTCTTTTTCCCACAATTCAATACTTTGCACTATTTAATGGAAAATGCATTGTAGGCAAACAAGATTGTAATACACTTTGTGCTCCAGACTTGAGCCTCATACGCACAGCTCTCACCGGTGACAAAGGTTATAACCTTAGAGCGATTGTTGCACGTAGGTTGCAACACAACGCTGGTGGTGGATATTTTTATGGTGTAATTTATACCACACGCTTAGCAAGAGAGGTGGGTGTTTCACCTTGGCCTTATGTCCCCATCATTCCCACGTAGTACTTGGACTTTGATGCTACGAAACATCATAAGATCCTTAGTGGTGAACCCCATGATTTTACTTATAACCTGTTTTTAATAAAAGGTCCATTGTGGACACATTTTTGCCTGCACCTGCTCTCTTTGATGCTCATAACAAGGGAAGATATTATGTTCTTGAGAGCGAGGCCCGAGAACATAACGCAACGGTTGTGGCTGCACGACAGGCTGAGGCATCTGCACCCAAAGCCTTTGTGAGATACCACTCCGACCACTATGCAGGCTACTGACGGTGATTACCAAGTTAGCCCAAAAGCCTAAGTTTTGGGGAGTACGTATTTCCACCGACATTACGTTCATGTTCACACATTTTCATTCGAGTTGTCGGTGTCCACACTTTTTCATTATACTATCCATGCTAGATTTATTTCCTCGCTTTCTTCTTGTGTGTTTGAAAAACTTTGAGAAAATCGAAAAAATATTTCCTGCTTCTTTTCGGTTTTTCTTCCTAGTTTAATTAGTTGTAGTATTAAAAAGAAAACCCAAAAAGATTTCTTTTTTCTTCTTTTGCTTGTTGGGAGCTTTCCCGTGTAAATAGTTTTTCTCTCTTTTGTTTTTCTTTCTTTAATTTGTTTCTTCCAGAAAAACCAAAAACTCCAAAAATATTTCAGTGTGTTTCTCTGAATTTCTTTTCCGTTTATTGATTCATACCGAGGAAGAAGACCACGATGAAAATGTTGAGTGGCTCATTTATGCATTATTGTTGGTCTAACAAAGATCCCATATTACTTTGTATTCTCCTTTTGAATAAAATATTTACAGATTCCAGCTTAGTCCACGACATTCTTGCACTATTATCATTTTTTATATCATTTGGTCATGCAAGTGAAAGGCAATAATGACGATATTTGATGAACTCGCTATGGCAGGGAGAAACAGGTATGAACTCAACTTGTTCTATTTTTGTAAATATGTTTAACCTAGTATCCTTGATTCAGCCTATTATGATCAAACATGTTTGCAATGACAATTAGAGATTATAGTTTCTCATGCCATGTTTAAGTAGCTGGGAGTGGATAATGAGTTATCTTGGATGTGAACATTGCGTTAAAATGATTGTGTTGTAGTATGATGATATGGTATCCTCCTCTGAATGTTCGAGTGGCTTGACTTGGCATATGTTCATGCATGTAGTTGAATCAAAACCAACATAGCCTCTATGATATTTATGTTCATGGTGTTCATATCCTACTCATGCTAGTATCCGATGTTACTTATGCATAATGCATGTTCCTGACCGTTTTCGCTCTCTAGTTGGCCGCTTCTCAACCTATTTGCTAGCCTTCGCCTGTACTAAGCGGGAATACTGTGTGTGCATCAAAAATCCTGAAGCCCAAGTTATCCCACATGAGTCCACCATACCTACCTATATGCGGTATTACCCTGCCATCTTAAGTAAATTTGCATGTGCCACCTCTAAAAACTTCAAATAAATATCCTTTTTGTGTGTCTGGATTGTTCATAGAGCGATAAGAGGTAGTCAGTATCTTCCATGCTAAGCAGGTTATTCTCATGATGAGTATTTATTCACTCGTGCTTCCACAAGAGGGGTGGTAATAGGGATTCCCAGTCCCAAACTCAAATTGCAAATAATTAAACAAAACTCCCCCAAGACTGTTGTTGGTATGGACGGCACCCGTTGTTTCAGACCAACCATGGAGTGTGATTGTTAGTGGAGGAGGAGTAAACCTTTACTTTTATCGCTTGGGAACCGCCACTAATGTGTTTAGCATGGAAGATACCGATAACTAATGGCCGTGAAGTAAATAAGAAGGGTGCATTTCTCAAAATTTCATTTACCTCTGTTTTAAAAACTCGAGCTCTGGCACCTCTGCAAATCACTGCTTCCCTCTGCGAAGGGACTATCTATTTACTTTTATGTTGTGTCACCACCTTCTCAAATAAGCGCCAGAACCTGAGAGAACTATTGTCACCCTCATGCATTGTGTGTAGCTAATGTTTGGTGCATCATGACTGGATATTTTCTACCATGAATTACAATGTTTAGTCGTTGCTTGAACTTTGGAGGTGCTCTTCATTTATGTTTTGTGGTCTCAGAAAGGGATAGCGAGTTACCACTATTGTCATATTATATCATGGTTATTTTGACAAAGTGTTGTTATTTGAGATATCTTATTATTGCTCGCCAGTTGTCGACATGGTTAGTTATATTCTTCCCGGAAAACCTAGGTGCTACTTAAGCTTATTTATGTAAACAAGAGCAAAAGAGTTCATAAAAGTTTTTCTTTTCCACATTCAGTTTATCAACTGAATTGCTTGAGGACAAGCAAATGTTTAAGCTTGGGGGAGTTGATACGTCTTTGTCGCATCTACTTTTCCTAACGTTTTTCCTCTTGTTTTGGACTCTAATTTGCATGATTTGAATGAAACTAATCCGGACTGATGCTATTTTTAGCAGAACTACCATGGTGTTGTTTTTGTGCAGAAATAAAAGTTCTCGGATTGGACGAAACTTTGCAAGGATTTTTTATACAATAAAAGAGAATTTCTGGATCCAAGAACCACCGGAGGGGGGCACCTAGGTGGGCACAACCCACCAGGGCGCCCCCCTCCTGGCGCGCCCTAGGTTATGACTGTTATATGATGAATATCATCCAACGAATTCATCGATCCAATGCCTACGAATTTCTCTCATATTGTTCTTACTAATTTACTACTGCTATTGTTACTGTTACACTTGCGACAAAATCATTGCTATCACTGTTACTGTTACTAGTGCTGTTGCCACTACTATCAAAACTATCATATTACTTTGCTACTGATCACTTTGCTGCAGATAATTAATCTCCAGGTGTGGTTGAATTGACAACTCAGTTGCTAATACTTGCAAATATTCTTTGGCTCCCCTTGTGTCGAATCAATAAATTTGGGTTGAATACTCTACCCTTGAAAACTGTTGTGATCCCCTGTACTTGTAGGTTATCAGCCGACAGTACAGTTGGGCCTTATATAGCCCGACCTTAGTATCGACCTATTAACGGCCCGTGAAATTGAATGGGCCCACTTATTGCCTGCTTCAATGTTAGCCTATTAACGACCCTTGAGGTAACAGGGCCAAGCATTAACTGTTGGCTAGTTTCAATTATAGCGACCCAATAGAGCTTTCGGCCTGGTTGCAACCCATCAACTTAATGGGCCCTCTAAAGTTTGAACATGTCTGTAGGCCCAATTAGATAACATCAATTCCGGCCCAGCTATAATTTGAGCCCATTACGACGAGCAATTATGGACATGGCCATAACCGATCAATCAAAGGTCTATGAGAATTTTGGCCCCTGCGAGCCCATTAGGGAAGCCCATTAAGGATAGTGGGTCGCTAACCTTCATATAGTGCCCACGACTGTTCGTGCTAACTAATAATTTCACTGCTTTTTTGGCTTCCTAGCGACCAGTTAGTTGGAATGCGAGGCGCGCTAAGCAAACGTACGACATACAAGGGAAAACGTAGCACATCCAGCATATATTACAGGAAATTACATCCACTGGGCAATCAAAGATTAATGCGAGGGCAAATAAATGAACAGAACTTAACGGTCTACAACCTCACAATCTGCAACCTTAGCGCGGATGACGCCCATAAGCAAGTGAGCAAGTTCTTCCTTCTTTACTACACCGTCTCTGAAAACATTGATCAGTTGTTGTTGCGCAAGAATGTGCACCTCTAATTCCTCCACAATTTCCATCATTGCTTCAGCTAGTAATTGGTTCACAAACATACATTTTTTCCGTTAGATTCGAGACAGAGGAAACTCAACAGATTCAGTTGGCGATTTTGGCAGGCTTGTATCATTGATAGTGGAGAGTGTCTCGACCACTGCATCATAACATAAATTGGGAGGGGAACCGAACAGGTTAATCGAGAGTTATTGCCATATTACCTGGCCTAGATTTATTAGAAAGAAGCAACGGGGTTGCCTTGCTGTTTTCAGAGTTTGCCTTCTTATCTTCAGCAGCCCGCACCAAATTAACACACTATCATTGCTAACATTGGCCAGGTCAGATAAATAGGAAAGCAACATTGACAGAACAAACGTTTGGGCAACCAGTCTACACCAGGTTAACACAATATGACACAACTATCATGAGCCAGGTAAGGTAATAGGAAAGAAACACTGACACAATGAATGATTGGGCAACCAGAACATCACTACAATTTAGTAATGTGCATGATATGAGATACTACACTCATGCAACTTTGTATGCAAAACTACCACGCAGTTTTCCTTACAAAAATCAACATTGTCGCTTTTAATTATACATTTTTCTACAAGTAAGTTTATATCAGATAAAGTTGGATTTACGCCAATTAACAAAATACATGCTGATGTAAAAATATAGTGATACACAATAGGTACTTACATCATCATTGGAGCACAGATAATTCCCGCAAGATACTTTCCTGAAACACAATCCTGATGCGGCTTGAACTGCGTCGGTATTTCCCCAAAGAGGAAGGGATGATGCAGCACAACTATTGTATGTATTTCCCTCAGTGACGTGACCAAGGTTATCGAACCAGTAGGAGAACCACACAACACCATGTAAACAGCTCCTGCACACAAATAACAAATACTTGCAACCCGACGTAAGAGAGGGGTTGTGAATCCCTCACGGGTAAAAAGATAGGTAAAATTGCAGTAGATTGGATAAATAGATCTCGCGGGAACGCGAGATAAAATAAATAAATAAAAATTGCAGAAAGGTATTTTTGTATTTTTGGATTAATAGATCTGAAAATAAAAGCAAATAAAAATAGATCGCAAAGGCAAATATAATAAAGAAGAGACCTGGGGCCGTAGATTTCACTAGTGGCTTCTCTCGAGAAAAATAGCATACGGTGGGTAAACAAATTATTGTTGGGCAATTGATAACACTTCAAATAATCATGATGATATCCAGGCAATGATCATTATATAGGCATCACGTCCAAGATTAGTAGACCTACTCCTGCCTGCATCTACTACTATTACTCCACACACCGACCGCTATCCAGTATGCATCTACTGTATTAAGTTCATGGAGAAACGGAGTAATGCAATAAGAACGATGACATGATGTAGACATGATCTATTTATGTAGAAATAGAACCCATCTTGTTATCCTTAATGGCAACGATAAATACACGTCGTTTCCCTTCTGTCACTGGGATCAAGCACCGTATGATCGAACCCATCACAAAGCACCTCTTCCCATGGAAAGAAAATTGATCTAGTTGGCCTAACTAAACCAAAGATTCGAAGAAGAAATACGAGGCTATAAGTAATCATCCATATAAGAGATCAAAGAAACTCAAGTAACTTTCATGGATAAAAACATAGATCTAATCATAAACTCAAAGTTCATCGGATCCCAACAAACACACCGCAAAAAGAGTTACATCAAATAGATCTCCAATAGACCATTGTATTGATAATCAAAAGAGAGAGAGAGAGAGAGAGAGAGAGAGAGAGAGAGAGAGAGAGAGAGAGAGAGAGAGAGAGAGAGGAAGCCAACTAGCTACTAACTACAAACCCGTAGGTCTACAATGAACTGCTCACGCATCATCGGAGAGGCACCAATGAGGATGATGAACCCCTTCGCGATGGTGTCTAGATTGGATTTGGTGGTTCTGGAACTTGCAGTGGCTGGAATTGATTTTCGTCGACTCCCCTAGGGTTTCTGGAATATTGGGTTATTTATAGAGCAAAGAGGCAGTGCGGAAGGCCAGCCAGGTGGGCACAACCCACCTGGGCACGCCCTGCTGGGGTGTGCCCCCCTTGGGACACCCCCAGGTGCTTCTCTGGCCCATCTGGTGTCTTCTGGTCCAAGAAAATCCACAAAAAGTTTCGCTGCATTTGGACTCCATTTGATATTGATTTCCTGCAATGTAAAAAACAAACAGAAAACAACCACTAACACTTGGCACTATGTCAATAGGTTATTCCCAATAAATTATATAAAATGATTGTAAAACATCCAAGAATGATAATATAACAACATGGAACAATCAAAAATTATAGATACGTTGGAGACGTATCAACATCCCCAAGCTTAATTCCTACTCGTCCTCGAGTTGGTAAATGATAAAAACAGAATTCCTGATGTGGAATGCTGCCTAACATGCTCATCACATATTCTTTCTTTTATAGCACGGACAATTGGACTTTTATATGGTTCAAAGCAATAGTCTAGTTTTGACATGAGGACTTTAGTACTCAAGCACATCAACAAACAACCATGTCTTTCAAAATATCAATGCTAAAGCAAGTTATCCCTAGCCCATTATGATCAATCATTGACCCATTCATGAAACACACTCGCATATTAGCTACACCCCATGCTCAAGTACGATCATAGTGCCCCTTAGTTGGTGCTTTATAAGAGAAGATGGAGACTCAAGTAAAAATAAAAATTGCATAAAGTAAATAGAAAGGCCCTTCACGGAGGGAAGTAGGGATTTGTAGAGCTGCCAGAGCTCAAAGCATACACATTCGATGCAAGGAACTGTTGAGTGGGGACTATAGCTCCCTTCAGGTGTATGCTTCCCTTGTTGGAGCAGCAGTGGTGAGAAGGAAGACGGTGTGGCTGAAGATGCAGAAAACACATAATGTTAAGAACGACACATATCTCTGATCTAAAGAAATACCCTAAGAGATCAATAGTAAGGTACGAGAGGGGTCACACAATTTTATTTTATTTTGGTACTGTCCGATCTACGCTGGATGGCTTGATGGCCGTCTTGTGCCTCCCGGATGACACTGTTCAAAATCTTCCCCGAAGAGCCAGCAACCACCGGCAAACCAGCCTGCCTCCGTCGTCCCTGACTGCGAGAGCTCTGACCAAAACCCCGCTCCCCGCCCCACTTCACTACCGTGGTTGCGCTGCCCCCGGCCAATCCACAAAGACTCACCGTCATCCAGATCCGACGATGACAGTACCTTCAACCATGCAACTCTAACATAGCCACCTAAGCGCTGCTTCCGCGGCGAACTTGTGCTCCCGCACCCTTACGATAGACACCAGCCAAATGGAAACCTAGGAGCTCCGCCGCCTTGAGGGGTGCTGCTTCCCATTGGGAATCAGCTGACCCAGACTAAAAATTCAGATGACTGATGCCTAAACAAAGTGATTTAAGATGAGTGTACAACCTATCTTGTGGCCCGGTGAAGTAGGCAGCTCCAGCTGCCGAGTCGATGAGGTCGGCGCGGTTGCGTTGGCTCCCGGCGGCAGGAAAGCAGATATGTCTCAATGGTTGAGCGCCATGGGAAAGCAGCGCCGGGGCCCTGGATGCATCCGAAGTTGGAGCCGCTCCGGTGCCGCGCACAACGACACGGGTGAATCGGCTCCGGTATGGTTCACGCGGTCGTCGTCGATGCAGCTCCGGTAGCACGGAGTAAGACGCACATGACCTAGTGCACGATGGCAAAGGACAGCGGCTCCAGCATTGGGGAGGAGGGTGACAGGGAATTTGGTGTGGTGGGGGTGCCATGGAGGTGGGGCTGAGGTTTCGCGGCTGGGGAGAAGGGAGCTTCCGGGGAGAAGGTGATTTGGTGCCCATGATGTATGAATGGGGAATTGGGAGGGGGAACCATGTCTTACGGACGCATTTGTCGAAAATGTGGGGGAAGTTATAGTTCTACCCCTGCCTTTAGGCTTCTGGGCTTGGGTCTGTGTCTTGAGGGTCACGAATAGTAGAGTAACTTTGCTTCTCCCAAATAGTGGGCGCGAGCGATTTCAGGCGAGGAGGTCATGTTTTGAAATAGTGGGCGCATGCAATTTCGGGCAAGGAGGACATATTTTGAAATAGTGGCTGCGAGCGATTTCGGCCGAGGAGAGGGTGTTTTGCCGCCCATGGTTTATGAATTATTCGGCACGAGCCATTTCGGCCGAGGAGAGGGTGTTTTCCCGCCCATGGTTTATGAATTATTTGGCACCTATCATTTTGGCCGAGGAGAAGGTGCGCTTGGATGAAGTTACGAACCTACCCTCGATGTACAACGGGCCAACTGATGCATGTCCCACATAGGCCGGAAATTTCGCGTCTCCCATTTATTTGCGCGGGTGAATTCGACCGAGCAGAGGGTGTTTAGCAGTTCGTTCAAATTTTGGGAGAACGAGCATCCACGTCTTCCTTACCAAGTCGATTCGAATCAAATTTTGAAATATTAGCTTGGCACTTCTTTTTTAGATGGTGAGATGATGCTCGGGACTAATGTGTTTCTACATGCTCGTTGCTAACGATTTACTATATGACAAATAGTTGACCCACTCAAAAATGGGAATCAAACCGAAAATGAAATATCTCGATTCAATGAAATAGCTCGTTTAGCAGGTCAAAATAGTGAACTAAATCCAAAATTGAACAGCTCAATTGAGTAGCTTGTTGTATTATAGTACTCCATGAACATGCTGAAAGTCAAATTAATGAACTTATTTGATACACATATCTCCGTACACGTGTGGATTGCAGACAACATGTTCTCCAATTCAAATATTTGAATGCAAATTTATATCAAAACATGGTTTATATCAGTCTTTGATGCATAAACGCGACCTCCCCCTCTCCCGGACTCCTATTATGTCTCTCGCTGACAATCTTCGTTTCTATTGCACGCATCCAAACACAAACCTTGTCGGTCCCTCTCCCTCCATCTCTCTCTCTCCATCTCCCCGGGTCACACATACACATGCATATCTCACTCGCACTCGATAGACCCATCTAAAACTCTCTCTCTCTCTCTCTCCCTCGTTCTCTCTCCATGTCACACACACACAATCTCACGCCTAGCTAAGTATGAATATCTCTCAGTCAATTGTATGCACACGCAGTCCCCCCTATGCATATCACTATTTCTCAGTCTTCATAACAAACACATGCATTGTCTCTTTCCCTCACTTGGTCTATCTCGATTTTTCTCGGGGCATCTTTCTATCCCACATACACCTCGTCCCTCGATCTCCCACCCATATTGTCCCCTCACGATCTCGAGGGGATCTCTCTATCACTGGTACGCGTCGGTCCTAAACAAACATTTTTAACACCTTTCCGTGATGGCATTTGGAACCGTCGCCAAGTGAGTGTGGGCGATAGGGGGGTCCTTCCCACACGACCCAGAAACCGTCGGGGATATGCCCTCCTGGCACACAAGTTCGGCAAAATGAGGCCGTGTGCGACCGACAAGCACTCAAATATGGAAATACGTATAGTAGAGCTAAAAAATACAATTATACGGCAAAATTGTTTCCGGTCGCAAGTACATCCCGCACTGTCAGTCCCCGCTAAATGTTTCCATTCGTATGCACATCCCACACAGTCACTCCAAGGAAAACGTTTCCGTTCACAGGTACATCACACACAATTTTTCCTGTTAAATCGTTTGTGTTATTGAATGTATCACACACGGTCCGTACAAGAAACTGTGTGGCAAAGGCTGTCCATCAGACACAGTTTTTATGTGGTAAACGTTTGCGCAAGGTGGCCTAACGCAAACAGTTTTCAAGAGAAAGTCGTGTGTGATTGTTCATTGATCCAACAAGGTTTATTCCTAGAAACTGTGTGCATTGCCTGAGTTCATCGCCCATGGTATTTTTTCAACAACCGTTTGCAATAGCAAAACACATGTAGCAGGCTAATTCGCCTGTAGTTAGTACCATCTTCTAGTGAACTGATGTCTTCTTCATAGTGCAGACAAAGATCTTGTTGTTTTTTGTCGCTAATTTCTTTATCCTAACAATCTTCCTGAGTTTCTTGATTTGATTGATATTCATGGACAACTCATTTCCCCATATGCAAAAAGGGTCAAACAGTGGGTCAAAACCTCAGACAGCAGGACCTACATGTGCAAGAGCAAATTATTAAAAACCAAAATATTAGAATGGTTCCTCCAATTGCACAATAATGTGCTATTAGACAATGGACCATGCACGTGCTAACCTCGATTGTAAACCTCAGTGCTTCCCATTGTTTTCCTACAACACATATAAGGTAGTTAGTCATCATGTTAAGTAAGGGTTCGCATGCTATCAGTAAAATATGTTGATGAAAAATAAGCACATTGCAGATTCATCAGATTAATTAAAGCCACATGGAAAACCCATTTACCCAAACCAACACTACAAAAAAACACATCTGTGACATTTTGGGCCGAACGAAATTTTTTTCTGTCATACATATGACACTTCTATGACGATAATTGTGACAAAACCCGGTATCATCATAGATGTGGTGGGCTCCTACTTCTATGACAAAAAATCATGACAGAAAATGGGCTTTTCGTCCTGGGCGGGCCGGAGACGCAGCTGCATGACATTCTTTGGGCCGTCCATGACGAAAAAAACCATGGTAGAAGCGAGGGGGAGGAAAATTTCAGGGAGTTCCCGGTTACGGTGGGAGGTCGGGGGCCGAGCGATGCGCATTTCTCTCGTACACGTATGCGCGTGTGTGCGAGGCGTTGGCTCTAACTGAACCCGAGCGAGGCGTTGGGCTCTAACTGAACCCGAGTGATTGCACTGCAGGCTACGCATTACTGAACCCGAGCGATCGATCGATGGCTATTAACTGAACCCGATCGAGCGATTCTTTCGCTACTGCTGCTAACTGAAGCCGATCGATGCTGCCTCTGGATGAATAGTGAGCGTTGCAGGGGGGGGGGTTGGATGAACAGTTCCCGGTGGGGGTGGATGAACAGGACCCCGTGGTGTTGCCTCTGGATGAACAGGACCCCGATCGATCGAGCCGGTTGGGGCTGGATGAACAGGACCCCGTGGAGGGCTAGATGAACAGGACCACCCCGTGGAGGGCAGGATGAACAGTAGATGGTGGAGGGCAGGATGAACAATAGCCCGTGGAGGGGTGGTTGAACAGGAGCCCGTGGAGAGGGGTGGTTGAAAAGTAGCCGGTGGAGTAGCGCACGGTGGAGGCTGGATGAACAGGAGCCCGTGGATGAACAGTCGCAGGTGGAGGCTGGAGGAGGTCGACGGTGGATGAATAGTAGCTCGTGGAGGCTGGAGGGGGTCGACAGTGGAGATGAACAGTATCCCGTGGAGTCCCGTTTTGCGGTACGCCACACCCCTCCCAATGAACAGGACCCCTCTTCGACCGCAGCGCTCCAACACAAGTCCGTTTCATCCGTTTTGCGGTACGCCACACCCCTCCCGATCAACAGGACCCCCGTTTCGACCATAGGAGGTCCGTTTCCTCCGTTTTGCGGTACGCCAGACCCCTCCCGATGAACAGGATCCCGTTTCGAACGTGGCTGGTCGAACACAAGGCCGTTTCCTCCGTTCTGCGGTACATCAGGCCTCGTTTCCATCGCCTGTTCTGTCCAAGCCCTCCTGATGAACACGAGCATTCCGTTGCCTCCCCATGAACACGACACATTCCGTTGCCTCCCCATGAACACGACGACGACGCTGTTTCTCCGTTCTGACCTAGCCATGTACACGAGCCCTGGCCGTACGTATGCGCGAGTAGGCGTTCGAGACCCCGCCCGTATGTACAGATACGTGGCCATATTTTCTTTCTTGCACCCTGGCCGCTGTACGTATGTGTACATGTTACGTGCGCGCCTCTACTACGACACGTGCGCGCCTCTACATCGACCAGTATATATGTACGTACATGTTCGCGACCAGAATGACAACACTACGTACGCTTCGACCAGGTGGGTCCCGACTGTCAGGCACTTCCTTGCGTGCGAAGATGTAGCTGGTGGGTCCCAACAGTCAGGGGGGCGAATCGTTTTGTTTTTTTGCCCGAACGCACTTCCTTGCGTGCGAAGGTGTAGCTGGTGGGTCCCAGCAGTCAGGGGGAAATGTTTTTTTCGCGAAATACGGTGGCCCGTCCGGTGGGTCCCTGCTGTCAGGTGGAGGAATAATTATTTTGCACGTAATAAGGAGGCACTTCCTTGCTGCGGCCGTGGACCCATCTGTCAGGCTCTCCACGTACAGTCCACGTCCGATGGAAGTCGTTCCTTGACCATGGTGACCATGGTGCACCGAGAGCACCAGGGCGGTGGACGACGGCGAGGCCTAGGAAGGGGACGACAGGGAGCCGGGGAAGACGCGGCAGTGGAAGCCCGTGCGGAGAGGAGTACGAGGGTTCACTGGTTCGGCTGCGGTGTGAGGCTGCCGTCGCCGCAGGGCCTGGCCAGCAGTGGGAATAGTAGGGGGCAGTGAGGCCTCCGCGGCAGCATAGCCGGCCACGGGAGGCAGGAGCATGCGGCACGACCGGCGCTGCTTTAGGCGGCTCGAGCAAGAAGACCAGAGGTTGAAGAAGCACTACGACCGTTGGATGGAAATCGTACGGTCACTGGAGCTAGAATCGTTCATATTGACTAAAGTTGACAAAGGCCCCCGTCCCAGTCAACTTAGTAGGCCCACAAGTTAGCCTCCCACCATGGTGGGTCCCAGCTAGCAGGGGGAGTATTCATTTTTTGTGCGTAATAAGGAGGCACTTCCGGTGGGTCCGAGCTGACAGCGGGGGGAACGTTTTTTTCGCGAAATACGCTGGCCCGTACGGTGGGTCCGAGCAGTCAGGGGGGAAACGTTTTTTTCGCGAAATAAGGTGGCCCATCCGGTGGGTCCCTGCTGTAAGGTGGAGGAATAATTATTTTGCGTGTAATAAGGAGGCACTTCCTTGCGGCCGCCAGGACCCAGTTGTCAGCCTCTCCATGTACAGTACTCTTCTGATGGAAGTCGGTCGTTGACCACGTTGACCACGCCGTGCCATGAGCACCAGGGCGGTGGTCTGGACGACAGCGAGGCCTAGGAAGGGGATGACACGGAGCCGAGGAAGACGCAGCAGTGGAAGCCTGCGCGGAGAGGAGTACGAGGGTTCACTGGTTCGGCTGCGGTGTGAGGCTGCCGTCGCCGCAGAATAACAGGGTGTGTGGGTGAGTAGAGGGATGGCCTGGCCAGCGGTGGGAGTAGTATGGGGGCGGTGAGGCCTCCGTGTCAGCACAGCCGGCCACGGGAGGCAGGAGCAGGTGACACGACCGGCGCTGCTTTGGGCGGCTGGACCAAGAAGACCAGAGGTTGAAGAAGCACTACGGCCGTTGGATGGACATCGTACGGTCACTGAAGCTAGAAACGTTTATTATTGACTAAGTTGACAAAGCCCTTGGGACGATCCAACTTAGTAGGCCCACAGGTCAGCCTCCGAAATAGTGCGCCCCAGATGTCAGGCGGAGGAATCATTTTTTGGGCGGCCAAAGCTAAGAATATCCGAGATTGAAGAAGAAGCACGACATCCGTTGGATAGACATACAACGGCCACTGCTGCTAGAACCGTGTGTTGACTATAATAAGTTGGCAAAGCCTTGCATACGCGTCAACTTATTTTTTTAGGGGACGCGTCACTTAGTAGGCCCACAAGTGTGTGGCAGAGAACTTATAGCCCATTTGCGTTTTGTAAGAATGTACAACCCATTTTGGAATTCTAATGGAATTTACAACAACCCATTTACAGTTTGTTAAAAGTACAACCCATTTTCTAGCTAGGACAATGATTAATAATTTCAACCAACCGTTGAAGACAGAATTCAATAAAATTTCCCATATTTTGATGGGCTCCAAAATATTTTTATCCTGAAATTTCTAGTCAGATTAAATATAAATTTGTATTACGTAAAAATCCAACGAAACATTGCACGCGCAACAATGAAAATTTAAGATATTCAAAATCCATAAATAATATTTTATAAACTAATTTCGTGTTTGGTGCATTTTTTATAGTTACTGCCCAGTTTTTATAATTACATCCCATTTATTATTTTTAAAGCTCATTTTCCTGTTAAGTCTAATGCATCCCTCCTACGAAAGATTTGCAGCCCAGCGGGGCGGAGAATAACAAGTTGACCTTGCCTGGGTATTCCTCAAAAAGACGTATAGCTGGGCTAGCCATTTTCATCTTGAAAAATTAGTATCTGGGCTGGATATCTGGCCTGGGCTAGACGGGCCACAGCCCACCCAGTTAATACCCCGCTCTCCTCTAAACAACAACGAAATCATCGCCAAGAAAAACTCTGCAGTGCTCACGCCTCAAAAAACACAAATACTGCTCGAGCTGCTTGGTCCCAGCTGTCGGCCGCACCTTGTGCAATTCTCTCGTTTATATTGACTACATAGGTTGACAATGGTGTGGGTCCGTGATGTCACGAAACCAGGAGAAAGCAAAAAAATATATAGTTGTACATAAGAAGGAGGCACTTGCGTATGTACGGCTATGGCCCTAGTGGGTCCATAGTGTCATCCAGTCAAAATAAAGTCATCTCCTGAATCCTCATGTTCGTTGACGATGTTAACAATGCTCGGGCCACGGCGAGCGCAACAACTCGAAGGACAACGGAGAGGGCCTCGCGGGCCCTACGGATGGTCTGATACAACGCCCGCTACTCATTCAGGAAGCCAGGATCATCGGACACCTATGAGCACCTTTGAGAAACTGAGACGACATGAAACGGTAAGGCCGCGCTTGGGAGCTCTAGTTTATTTCAAACATGTATTAACATACAAGTGTAATTTACTCGTCATCGAAAACAACGCGTAAAATACAGGCGTAATGAAACAGAGGGCCCGAGGTCTATAAGTAAAACCGGTGGGTTATGCGTGTAATTTGAGAGACCAGTGTATATTTTACGAGCACTGCTATATGGACGATATTACCAGACACGATACATGCACGACGTGCGTATCATGCCATCCATGGGCAAGGCTGAAACAACAGCTAACGGCTGGATTAGCAATCATCCGAGCGTCGTTCAATGTTTTTATTGTGTGTCAAGTACTTCCGATATTTTACTAGTCGAAATCGACCAACCAAGCGCCTTCGCCCGAGACCATCTACTTTAATTTACAAGCGGTTTTGGTTGGAAAATGACGATCCAATCACGGCCTAATATCATGAGTTGGTCGGAAGATCATATGGTTTCACGTCTAACCTACCCGACTTGTCGTATAGGCTATGAATGAAACATCAGACAATGAACTTCTTAAGCACGGAAACAACAGAAGAGGATGATCTTCTTAACAAGCAAATCACTGGCATTAGATCGACATGCTAAACAATACGAAGCATTATTCTTAGGAGGCACGGTGAACAGCTCGTGATGCCGCATGCCACAACATTCCAAGCTCAACTTTGCAATCAAACACAAGGCCTGGCATTACATAGACAATATTCAGAACAAACTCTTAACACAGGAATATCTCAGCAGAGTAACTATTTACTTCTAAACTCAACACAGGAATAGGAAAAAACACTCGACGCTGCTCACAGTAAGGGCGTCCCACTCAAAAATATCAAATGCATGTCTTCTGGCTAACATCAATGAGCAAATTTTGACAAGGTTTTCCAATTCCAATATATTAAACTAACGTCTTCTTGCTAACATCAATGATTAAACTTTGACAAGCTTTTCCCATTCAAAATATGTAATGCCTATGATCGTGGAGTCCTGTCGTAGCTTTTATACTTGTTTGGGCACTTTTTGCTCAGGGCACTCCATGTATTGTTAAATTGCCAATGGTCTCTGCAGACTAGTCATGTCACCGGTGTCTAATAATACTCTGTAAAGCTTCTCGGTCATTCCTTATGTAATGTAGCGCAAACAGTGACTGCTTCTTTCTGCAAAGTGGAATGACCAACTAGACCCAGTAATGCAGCAGTTTGCCTTACACATTGGCTCCTTTTGTGCAGTTCAACTAAAATCAAAGTCGGAATAAAACCGAGCTTTAATGTTGATATCCCTGTAAGCAACAATAGGTATAAGGGAAACAATTACTAAGAAATAACGGTTGATGACTTGTACTCCCAGAAGAAAAGCATCTACTGATCTACTTTATCTTAATGGGAAACAAAGCAGGAGAGTAGCAATTCTCCATCAGTATGATTCATTCATATTGGCTGAGACATTATCTTAACAATGCCTTGTTTCAACATGTATAAAGAACGACAAAGCTTATAAAGGGGGCGATGCTGAATTTGTTGTAACAAAGCAACAAGCATCATGTCTGGGTTGGTCCCATTTTTGTTCACTACTTAATGGGAAAAGACAGCAATACAATAGCTTCAATTCATCATTTATTTAAAACAGTACCAATACAAGTAGCACATCATCTCAAAACACACTGCACGATCATGTGGATGAAGGCAAGTACCAACCTATCATGACGCACACAAGATCACGTATGAATCTGCCAACACGAATAGGAAATCCAATCTCGTTTTGTGCAGTTGCACTGAAATCAAGTAAAGTGTTTCGCGTAGCGAAGCAAAATTTCACAATAGCAACAAGTTGAATAGATATCCCTGTATAAACAGAGGCAAAAAAGGAATCAATTACTGGCTAATAAAGGAGGATGAAACATGCGGCCACAAAAATGGTAATCCCGCTAATCCCTAACAAGTGTTGCAGTTTTGAAATAAGATTCAGTAGTTATTTCTGAGAGTGGCATCAATTACTGGCTTATAAAGGGGGTGATGCTGAATTTGTTGTAACAAAGCAACAAGCATCATGTCTGGGTTGGTCCCATTTTTGTTCACTACTTAATGGGAAAAGACAGCAATACAATAGCTTCACTTCATCATTTATTTAAAACAGTACCAATACAAGTAGCACAGCATCTCAAAGCACACTGCACAATCATGTGGATGAAGGCCTGTACTGACCTTTCATGAGACGACCAACATAAAATACAAATCTACCAACATGAATAGGAAATCCAATCAAGTTTTGTGCAGTTGCACTGAAATCAAGCAAAGTTGCCGGTGTGACATTTAAGTTTTCTATAGCAACAAGTTGAATAGATATCCCTGTTTTAAGAGGCAAAAAATAAAACAACTAGTGGCCAATAAAGGAGGATGAAACATGCGGCCACAAAAAGAAGCATCTACCTTATCTTGATGGAAAACAAGTATAGGACAGTGGCATTTCTAAAACGGTTGCATTGATTCATATTAACAGAGAAATTCTTTTAAAACAGTTCAGTAGTTAATTCTGAGATTAACAATAGCAAAATAGCTGCATGGGACATGCCAGTACCATGTGCGTCCACACGTATAAATGGGTGATGCAGAGTATGTAGCCAAGCAACATATATGCGCTGGTCCCATATTTGTTCTCTTTGAACCTTCTTCCTATGTGAGGGCAGCAAATCTAGTCATGCACAAACTACCCGACCCCCCAGTTTCTTTCCCTTTTCAACAAAGAGATCGGTTCCTTACAGATGTGTGTACTGGGTTACCCGCTTTTCCACTTTTCGACCTACAAAGCGGCTGGATAGCCAGTCTATACTACTTTCCGCCCCTCCTTTCCTCATTGAAGCACGTCCTAGATTCTTGCTCCAGCCCACAGCACCCTTCATTCCTCTTTGAACCAAGACCTAGATTCGACTACAGATCGAAAAAGATCCACATGCAGCTAGAGCAATGACGGTTTCAAAGAAACTTATACCTTAGGGTCGTCGGGATGTGGCAAGGCATGTGGCGGGAGGCCAGATCTGCCCACACTAAGTACGGCAACGAGGAAGAAGGGGTTGGTGGCCCTCCTGCACAGGCGCTGGGTGAAACAAAACAGCGCAGCCGACAATAGATTGCCTCCCTCGCTGAAGGCGATAGAGTGAACACTGCACCTCCTCCCCTTCCCGGTGCGACGGGATACGGACACCTCCTTCACCAGCTGTGAGGGGGGAGAGAGAGACAAGAGGCCAACACAATCTTGTTTAGATCTGGTGAAGAGAGGGTGAGAGACTATGAATATAGCAAACCCTAGCAAATGTATCTAGACTCATTTTAGTGCTAGATACCTCCGTATCTAGACAAATCTAAGACAAGTAATTCGGAACGGAGGGAGTAACATATATGTAGTGCGGCGAGCGTGTGGAGAGTGCAAACCCTAGCGAATAAGCGTTGAGGCTCCCGCTTATATATATACTACTGTAGTACGGACTGAGCTCCGGTGCCTTCACTGCACCTGCTTTTGGCTGTATGACAGGTGAGCTAGCCACATTTTGGGCCCACTTGTCGTAAAACCCTAGCGAAAATTGCACCAACGTGAAAGAAGAATGTGTCTCCAACGCAACCAAGGTGAACTAACGAAGGATATCATCTTTGTGCGTAACAAGCAAAGAGCACTGATGGAAGACAACTTGTTTTTCCTCGAAAATCGACCAGCTTCACCAGCCGACGCAACCATGAGGCGCAACCATGAGCATCGATAGGTCATCATGGTGATGCATCATCCATTTGGCATCAAGTTTGGGTGAGGCACCTAAGAAGTTCAACAAATCCTCACTGTGGTCTGTTTCTTCTCATAATCAAGCTCGAGGAAGGAAGAACCACGTGGCAGAGGACAGTGAGGCGGAACAACAATGGCCATCCAATTTTGTGCAGTTCCACTAAAATTGAGGAAGACATGCCCGGGTATGGAGACACACATCGCTGTTTCCAAAAATATAAAAAAGGGTTAGCAACGACATCTCAATTGTCAATAAGAATTAATGAAAAGTACACCAACAAACAGAAGCATCATAATTATCTTGATGGGAACTAAACCAGGATACCCGAGAAAAAAACATTTCTTCATTTAACCAGTGATAGTACTACCACCATATGGACAATGACCGCACAACCACCATGTAATTTTTGTCGAAACAACATGTATACCTCCACCGAGGCATAAAGCAGGACAACTTTTTGAGTGGCATTTCCTCTATAATAGTACTAGTAGGTGATGTTGGACCAGCCGATGAACCCTAGCTACTATGCATGGGGAGCTGGGGAGTAGTCGCATAGAAGAAAACCCGCACGCAGCGACCTGTGGAGCTAGAGCAGTACAAGAAGTTATACCTCAGGTGGGCGAGATGTCGTTTAGGTGGGCGGGCGGGATCTGCCCACACGACGACAGTGAACGAGGGCACGGAGGATCTTCGTCCGCGCCAGCGCCGGCTCCGAGAGGACGGTGCGCATCGGCTTCCTTCGTCGCCGACGGCGACAATGTCAACGCTGCACCTCCTCACCTCCCGCAGCAGACGGGATTCGGCCGGATCTGTGACCACCGGTGAGGAGAGAGATAGAGGGGAGACTGTCATCTTGTTTTGATATGGAGAGGGTGAGAGAGCGAGACGCGAGAAACTCTATCAAACAAGAGGCTATAATGGAGTAAAAAAATCTCTCCATAGCGGTGGTTTTAAATTGAATACGCGCGTTCCCGGAAAAAAGAAACGAAAACTGGCGGACAATTTTTGAAGGGTCTGTCTAGGACACATCTAAATGTGACATAGTTATGTCACATATAAGTTGATGTCCACTCTGTTTGTGGTCTTTTCCTAGTTTTTTTGTTTCTTGTTGCTACATTATATACTTGTGGGAGCTTAGATGTGATATCCTTAAATAACATCTAGATGTGAATTAGACAAACTGATTTTCTAACATACCAAGAAAGAAAACTCGATCAAAAACACGCCCCCGCTTCTAGGTCGCGAGAGTCGTCACACACACACATAGACATAGACATGCATATCCGTGTTTACGTAAAATTCCATTTCCATCTCCATCTCCAATCATATTTGTCCAACTGGCACATTATTTACGTTGTTAATTATATACGCAGCAATATTAACGTACATCATCTCTTGTTTGCGCACGTCCGGACCGCTGCCACGGCCGGTCCTGACCAACCCGAACCCTCTTCATCACCCGCACGTGCTTCCCGCCCAAAACGGTCAGTGCCACATTCATGCCCGGCCAGAGCGGACGCGACCTCTCACTGGCGCCTGCATTGATTGCGGCGCGCCGGCCGAGAGAGCGTCGCCCGCGTCTCTTCCGGGTGCATGCGGCTGCTCCGCGTTCAAAGGTCGCAATAGCCGGCTACAACATGCGTGATCTCTTCCAGTAGTAAGTTCTTGGGAGTCCGTGCTACAGCTAGCTGTCCTCCCCCAACTCGTCAATCTCTTCCTGTAGTGCTAGTACTCCATGGCGCGATCCATCAACAAGCAGGCGGGAAAGTTATGGTATACTACTCGGTTTGCGGTGAGTGGCATGCCGAGCGACCGTGTGGGGTCGAGCCGTGGAGGAGGGTGAGACACGAACACGACAAACATGATTTAAACGTTGGTTTTGCTCGATGGCGCGATCCAACGAAACGAAACGTTGGTTTCTCTCCGTTTCCATTTTTCTCCGGAAAAACGGAAACTTTTCCACTCCATTTTCATTCCTATTCCAAGGTTTCCCCGTTACAACATTCCATCAAATACAAAGGAAAACTAACACGCATGCTGATGTATCTCAATGATTCACAGATCATAGCCAATATTTACTTCACAACTAAAGAAAAAAGTTGTGAGAGCGTGTACGATAGAAAACTACTGATGGGGTCACTATGACTTAAACCCTAAACCCTAAACATGATTTAATTTCCTGGCCAGGTAGAACTATCGAAGGAAAGACGGCTGGCACCCTCGGATCATACGATGCTTTTGTGCAGTTCCACTAAAATCGACCTGAGCATCCCTGACGGCAAAGATATTGAAGAAGTGTGATTAGAATAATAGTACTGGCACTAGTTCATGAGACATAAACTCATCACAAGTAGAAGCCAGTAGAAGTAGAGAAAGATCGACATGGAGATGGAGCTACGGCAGTGGAGCAAGCCGGAGCTATAGCTAGAAGGGTGGTTGGGACGTGGCATCGGCCCATACCGCGGTGACCCCCGATTGGGACGCACCGACTGTGGGTTTTCTCCCTCGCCGATGTCGACCGCGTCTACGCAGAACATTGTTCCCTTCCCCCAGCTGCGGGATCAGACCCGTCATTCTATGCTTGTGAAGCGAGCAACCTAAGCAAGCAGGCTTGTAGCTTAGGCTCCTGCTAGTGTATATATATAGTGGTTTTATTTTTCTCTCCATATCAGCCATTTTATATTGCGTACGTGTCATTCAAGAGTGAAATGATGGTTGCTTCTTCCGACTAACTTACTGTGTGATTTGGCTGCTCCTTAGTGGCCCCTACACGTACTCCCCCTACGTGTATGCAACAGTCACACGTACACATGGAGCCAAAAACGCGCGCGATGCCCTAATGCATGCATGTCCGAGCACACGATGGAACACACATGGTCACGCTCAAGTGCTCAACCTACACGTGCATGCACACACATACTCAGTCAGGGTGAGCTAGTGACCGTATGAACACCGGAATATATATATATATATATATATATATATATATATATATATATTGAGCGCAATGAGCGTATTATGAAGTCCACTGGCCGTATTTTTACAAATATACAGTGACAGACAGTGTATTTATCTCGTTTGAAATTAAGCCATATTAACTAGAGAGGAGGCAGCATGGACTAGCATTACTTTGCTGTGTCCCGTCAACTTGCCGAACGAGGAGAAGGTTGCAGGGCGGGAGAAGCTTGCGCGCGGTGGCTCACAGGACAAGGAGAACTTTTGACTAATGCAAGCTCTCCCTCTCTCAGGTGGTGGACGTGCAACAATTAATTCAGTGTCAGATTGCCAGAAGCATACGCTATACTACTAGTGCTATTATTGTTCGACTTCCCGAATAGCCAAGCGCAAAGTTTACTAGTACTACTACTATAGTCCATAAAGGTACGTACTATACTAGTACTAGGAACCGGATGGAGGAGCGTCTGCACTCTTATTATAATTTTAAAATGTGATAAAGCAATCTTCAACACATTTGGTTTTCTTCGAGGGTTCTCGCATGTGATAATGGAAGTTGATTGCATGGAACACTCGCCACAATTCTCGCTAATTCTGGCTCATATCCTGTTACAAATAGTAGTGCTCAGTAATATTTCCTCCTTTTTTATTCAGCATGTAAAAAGGTTAGCAAACCTTGCGGCGCATCTTCGTGTGAACCGTGCTTGCTGCACTTTGAATGTGGCCGAGAGCTGGGTTGACGAAACACCTCGCTTCCTACTTCTTTTTTTGCGGGGTACCTCGCTTCCTAGTGACTAGTGTCTTGGCTGATCGTCCTAAGACTGCTTATATATGAATAAAGCTCTCTCATTTACCCGCAAAAAAGATTAAGCCATATTAACCGAAAAGGAGGGAGTATGGACTAGCACTACTTTTTGGTGTGTCCCGTCAACTCGCAGAACGAGGAGAAGCTTGCAGGACAAGGTGAAGCTCGCTTACGCCTTTTGACTAATGCAACCTACCCTCGGTGGACATGCATCAGTCCATTCGGTGTCAGATTGTCAGAGGCATACACTATAGTACCCAACATGCAGAGTACCATCATTGTTCGACTTCACGAAGGGGCGAAGAGCCAAGCGCAGTAGTACGCGTACTTGGTTTTGCACCTTCATACTACTCCACCCTCCGTCACAGTTTACAGGGCGCGCTTCATTATGATGCATTTCTCTCAATGCATTTCCACCACCAGAGAGACTTTAGACGCGTTTGGTATAATGCTCAATTAATTAGGGCGTGTTAACCGCAATCAAGTGCACAATTTTCTCTCCATGTACTGTACTACTATGGAGTGCATGCATGTGTGTACCCGGGGTGGAAACACTGCATGCATGTGTGTACGCATTATTCCCTCTAGTAATAGACGCCGTGCTATAACTACCAATGCTATTTTTCAGGCCAATCGCTAGTCGCCTTGGTCCCACATATTTTTTTTCTTTTTTCTGAAGCGCGCTGTATAAACAGTGACGGATGGAGTAGTATGAGCGGATTAAAAGAAGAGTGTATTGATGGTTGCTTCTTCAGAGCAACTTACAGTGGGAAAGGTGGGGCTTATGATTTGACTGCTCATTACTCACTATTAATGCGGCGTAACGACCGAGCTGAGTCTCCCATGCTATTGTGCACTACCCCTCGGTTCTTAAATATACTCCGGAGTATTTGTCTTTCTAGAGATTTTAACGAGTGACTACTCTCTCTCTCTCTCAAATATTTGTCTTTTTAGAGATTTCAAATGGACTGGCACATACGGATGTATATAGACATATTTTAGAGTGTAGATTCACTCATTTTGCTCCGTATGTAGTCACTTGTTGAAATCTCTGTTAAGACGAATAGAATATTTAGGAACGGAGGGAGTACACTTATGTAGCAAAATGAGTGAATCTACACTCTAAAATATGCCCGTTTGAAATTTGTAAAAAGACAAATATTTAGGAACGAAGGAGTATAATTTTGTGCATGGCACATGGACCCGGATGATGAAGAGGCTTCTGGCAATGCTATCAAGCTTCCATCATTTGTTTACATAATTGACATACTATACAAATAATTTTCCAGCGACATGAAATTGTACAATGGTGTGAGCTTTCAGATTTTGTTTTGCGTGTCTTGCCATCGATGCTCTTTCAGAAACAATAAAAAACTAACTTCCTTGCTAATGCATGTCAATTATTAGCAGATCAGAGCTAATAATTACATCACAACTGAAGACAAAGTTGTGAGAAGGTGTTAAATTAAAATTGATCCATGCTTTCATTGGCAGCAACGTCCCCCCAGCTCTGTCTAAATCAACAAGGCATGTTGGGAAAAAAGTAGCAGTCTGGAGCATACAACATTCCGATCATTTTGTGCAGTTCCACTAAAATAGAGCCGAGCGTCCCTGTTCCAAAGATATCAAGTGTGATTACGATAATAGAGGACTGCTGATGAAACAATAAACACACAAATAGAAGCCAGTCACCTTTGCAGTCTCTCTTAAGACTAACTAGTTGGAGAAGATTAGGCTCGGAGTTGGATGAGGAGGATAGAGCAAAACCAATCTCCCTTTGTGCAGTCGCACTGAAATGTAGAGACGTTGCCTGTGTGACATTTTAGTACAACTGCACAAAACAATCTTAAGAAAAAAGTGATTTGTGCAGTTCACCAAAAGGTCGCAATAGCAACGACGTGAAATGGATAGCCCTGTTTGCAAAAAAGAGGTAGAAAGGAAACAATTACTGGCCAATAACAGTTGATGACACATGCGACGACAAAAAAGAAGCATATTCCTTGTCCTAAGGGAAGATAACAACACGGTTGTGTTTGTCTAAAACGGTGTGAGGACGAGAATGCAATATGGAAAGTACGCCGGACGAGCGACGTTTTGGTCAAAGAACTATGGAAGATCCACATGCAGCGACGTGGGAAAACGGGCAGTGGAGCAAGGCCGGAGGGGATACCTAGAGGTCGTCGGGATGTAACTAGGTGAGCGGCGGCGGGCGGAATCTGCGAGCAGGTGGCGTAGGCCCTGCCTCGCCGGAGCTCGGTCAGAGAGAACGGCGTGTACCGCAGATCGGGATGTGCTGCCTCGGCACCGTTGAACGGAGAAATGATGCACTTCCTCCCTTTCCCCCGACGGACGGGATGCGGCCGGATCAGTGACCAATGGTGAGAGAGAGAGAGAGGCCACCGCACTCCCTTTCCCCCGGTGGACGGGATGCGGCCGGATCAGTGACCAACGGTGAGAGAGAGAGGCCACCACACTCCCTTTCCCCCGGCGGACGGGATGCAGCCGAATCAGTGACCAACAGTGAGAGAGAGAGGCCACCGGAGCCTTGTGTGAGATACTCTAAAGAGCGGACTACCTTTTCCTCCATAAAAATCATTTTATATTCTGTGTACGTGCCATTGGGCGCTATAACTTTATTTAAAAATAACGCGGCAACGCGTCAAGTCGAACTTTGTTTCGTGCACACATGGTACACGACCTCCCTAGGGAAACAACTGCTATAGGCGTTCAAATTAGCACGTGGGCTGCCATTTCGTCAAGAAATGAGCTCCACCGTGTACCTGCGCGGGTGTGGCTGGGCACGAAGCGTGAGTACGTGCACGGTGCACCTATTCTCTTCTTGTATACGTACACCACCTGCGTGGGGTTGTGTGAGAGAGATACAAACCTAGAGAGATATAGTGTGTGGGTTCTTGAGAGTTTTTGTTTGGGGGGGGGGGGTCAATCAAAAAATTTAACATATGCAATGTGTGTGAAATAGAGTCCTGGATATAACATATATATAGAGGGGGCGATCCACGAGAAGAGAGTGGAGGTATCATCGGCTTGAGGTGTCCATAGAATCGAAGAGAGGGATGATGTGTGTGTGTGTGCGCGCACGCGATCGATAAAGAGTGCCATCGAATTTGTGTGTGCCCACGTCAAAGATATAGATTGGTTGGCCTACTGGAACATGAGATGGGACATGTGCAGTTTGTCTCTGTGGCATGGATACCTACCTGCAGCGCTCGACTATTGGTGTGTGGTGGGGGAAGAGGGAGGCCCAATTAACTATAGAGGTACAATGGCTGGTATATGTGTGGAGGAGGAGAGAGGCCTACCTCATGTATTAAGGGAGATCGATCGACATCCATGCATATATGCAGGACATGAATAAGGTTGGGAGAGAGACAGAGCTAGAGTGTTGGAGGGGGTGGTAGTGGAGTTGCTTCTAACAAATGGTGGGATAGGCTTGCTAGACAAATGGAGGGCACGCCCAAATATCAATAAGTGAGGAGATGGCTGCTTGTTGTCTGTGCACGTGCGTGTGAGAGACGGGTCAGGAGGCATGCACGAATGATGAGGGGGGCGATGTGGCTGTGGTAAGCAGACGTAACTACATAGGAAGATCAATCGCCCTTTGTAAGAGAAAGGAGAGACATAACTTGTCAGGTACGTCGATCGA